>NW_020955316.1:524830-768160 GCF_003031625.1 Empidonax traillii
ACTCACCTGCAACTGTTCCACAGTTTCCTTGTGAGCTTTCTCCATACTGTTCATCTTTGTCCTCAAGTTAGACTCTTGGTACTGGAAGTCTGCCTTCAGTTCTGTCAACTGAAAACACGAATGCTATGAAGATTCCTTGAACTGCTACAGTATATGGCTTCTAATCAATCTGTGAAATATTTATGGAAGCCTCAGGAATCTCAGGAAACACTGTATTTATTTACTATTGCAGTATTAACAGCTCAACACTTCAGAAGCACTTTGAAAAGTATCTCTATCTATTTCATATGAAGAAAACAACTGGACTTATGTAACTATGCTGTTTTGTATAAAGAAGGCTAAACCTCAGCAAAATCTTCAGTTACAACTCTCAGCTATATGGTATGGTAACATATGAAAAATGTTCCATACAAAGACAGCATAAAGGATTCTTTTGTGTCATTTTATGCTACAATTTGTCCTACACAGAAGTCTACATTCCAGAGTTTCACTGCTTCTCGATCCATAACAATGAATTAAACTGCGTTATTGGAAACATGTAATTTCAATTACTTAAGTTTTGTGTACAGTGTAGTACTGCTGCCACTGGGTCTCTGCTGAGACGGAGATCCAGGCAACATACACCGAGGCAGGTGTTTCTAAACTGTGATACATGCTTTTACCCAAGTGCTGAATGCATGTGTCAGCTGGGTGAACTAAGTTTGCTGTAAAAGGACATAGAAGTTTTAGGAATCACTTCTTCAAAAAGTTTAGTTCTTCAAAGCATCCCAGACTCACAGGGGTCTTCTGAACCTCTCCAGGCAATTCGGATTTATCAGGAAATGAAGACTCTTTGCTAGCAAAGATGCACGCCATAAGAAACCAGAGCCTGCACTCCTGAACTGATGCACTGAGACCGCTATTACTAACCTTAGTATGCGTCAGACCACACGTAGTGAAACAAAGTATTTAAAAGAACTTTCAATCAAATGGTCAACTGCAGGTACGTTGATACAATGGCATATTGTATCTCCTTGTACACAGACTGCTGTTCAAGGTGTGCACATACGGCCATTGTAGATTACAGGGGATCCAACACGAAGCCACACACCACATGCCACATATCAAAAAAACTAGTGGTAGTGTTGCACCACAGCAAAATACGCAACCAGATGAGCAAACACACTACCTGTGAACATTCAGCAAACTGTAATCTCCTCCTAATAAACAAGTTTCAGGGTTCCACAGTAATGCTTTGTTGTCTCACTAAGACTTCGTGCAGAAAGACAAACAAGGCTAATACTGCAAACAGTAAGCGCTGATAATGACATGGTTGACATCCTGACTCGTAACAAAAAATGATGAATGAGGATTGTCTGTAAAGCTGGTGTACTGAGTTGGTTTTTTTGCCATGTTATATATTTCAGAGGGGTTTTTTTTTGGAGCATTCCAAATCATTCAAATGCTGTCCCTGAACAAATCTTGAGACACAACCTTAACGGGAATCTTCCCCTGGTCTGGCTCAGGCTTTTACCCCAGTACATGTCTCCAAATTTACCATTTCACACACACACACATAAAACAAAAAACAAACAAACAAAAAAAAACCAAAAAACCAAAACAAACAAAAAACCTGCACTGCATCAATTTGTTGTAAATTTTTCAGCTACACAAATATTGTACAGTGTGTTCAGATTTTCTCCTCCCTTTAGCAGCTGCAGAAAGTAAGTGACATTCTGAAAGTGAGGAACGCATGCCTGAAGGAGTCTTTAAGTTCAAAGAACTCTGACGTCAAATAAACAGTTTTAGCAATGGGAATATTAAAATTATTAGATGTTTTCTCTATGGGAACAGCACAAAACAAGTCACTGCAGTGGTTATGCAGAAGCAGGTGACATTTTCTTACCTACCCTTTTGTTAGCTTTGCCCAATAGATTAAAAATAAAAAGAGATGTGAATTCCCTACTGACTCATGATCTTTTCCTGGCTTCATAAGAGATGGACCTAATGTTGACTGACATCTATTTAATCCAGGCTTTTCTTTTAGTCTCCAACCACCACAAAGACTGGACATCCTATACTACACTATGCTACCAATCTTATAAAACCAAAACATTTAATTTTCATACACTATAATGTAAATTTGGACGTAAACTTAACATTGCTATAGTTGCTTTAGTTTAAAACTAAATAAAAACTATGCTAAACTCAGAATGGTTACTACTTTTTGTCATGACTCAGTTTAGAACATGTAAAGCAGGCAAATCACTGTCTGGCATTTTATCCATGACCTATGGCATGCAGCCTGAGAAACAGGCAAACTTCTGGGTGGCTGAAGTGAGGCAAGATGAGTTCCTCTTTGACTTAGAGACAAAATATATTCATGACACAGAAGTCCCAAACTTGTTCTTTAAATGGTAAGATCTGATTAGTTGCTACATAAAACAATTGCATCCGATTTTTGTTTTATGTCACAGTTTTGGCACTGTTAGTCTACAAAACAGAAAACAAAATTATAAAGTTCTTATTAAGCAGGTGCAACTTTTACCTTTTTATCTTTCTCTAAAATAGTCTGATCTCTTTGCTGCAGAAGACGTTTAAGTGACATTACTTCTTCTTTCAGCTGACTTATGAGGACAAAGTTGTCAGTCCCTCCACTGTCTGCAGACTGATTTATAGAGCTACTAAAAGTAAAAAACAATAGTTACTTACAACATCAATAGCAAAAAAACCCAGTTTATTTTTTTATTATTTCAAATTAAATAATTAATAATTCCACAAACATCCTTAAGGACTAATGCAAAAAAAGTATGTACCTGACAGAAATGGATGCAACTGGCAAATTACCTTACTAATGGCACACATTACATACACCTGCAGAAATATAATTCAGTATTAGCTTTGAGGGGGACAAACACCTTTTGACTGAAGCAGCCACTTTTATTCCAACTATTTGGCCAGAGACAGAATGAAGATTCAGTCTCCCATATCAAGGTCCAAAAGAATTCTCTAGATACTGGGTCAGCTTAAAGCAGCAGGTTCAACCCTGCCATCTAATTGATAAAACACTGACGTCAGCAAATACCATTTGGTTGATAACTGTTGCCTTATACATAAGCTTTGTTTAATTTTGCTCCAAACAGCTTAAAAGCAGGAAAACAGTGCTAGTTTTCTGCTAATAAAGTCATTTAATTGACTGACAGCACTCAGATGCCACCCAATAATCCATCTGGCTAGACAATAGTTTCACCTCCCTCATTCTTCAGACAAAAGAAAAAAAAAAAAAGGCAACTGGCCACAAATCAGTGCTTTATTTGGTTGAAATGGCTCGGCTTTACAAAAATATAACTTTACCTATCTCCATTTGATGGCTTGGATTCCAGTTTGGGCTTTTTCTTTGGAGTTTCATTCTGAATAGCTGCAGAGGATTTATGGCTGAAATCAAACAAAATGTAAACCTAAAGCCTCATACTATGTAACTCTCTAATATCACCATTTGGTACATGTAAAATAACTAACTCATGCTCCTAGTTGGAATGCTAGAGACTAGCCAGAAATGCAAGAAAAAGGAAATTCTTTAAATTAAAACTGCAAGATAAATGAAAATTAATAAATAATATCATATTTACCTCTGTTTCCATAGTCCCTGATCTTGTTCTGGACTCAGATTGCTGATTCTGAAATATGTGAAATGTACTTGGTAACTGACCAAACACGCCATTATTTCTAAGTTTATGTGAATGGTATCTGTACTTGAAAAAAATCCCCCCACCTTTTTTTTTTTCCCCCTAATAAAGAAGTGAAAATTTACAAATTTTCAGCTGGACATCGATACTATCTGTCATATTCCTGATCACGCTTTACTACGTCAGGATGTTATAAAGGTATTTCTTGGCTAAATATCTATACTATTGTGAGTCACAAGGGGCAGACTTCAAGACTGATGGCTAAACCTTTTTGCTGATACCTCCTGATTTTTGTTAACTCTGTGTTGCTAATCTCATACTCAGCAAGCCAGTCTAAAGCAGCACTCCTGGGATTTCCATACTGCTGTATGAACATTGCCTGAAGTAGAGCTCATGTGGTGGCATAAGAGCAAAGTTAAGTTTTGGATCCTTGAAAATAACTATTTCTCAGGTGTAACAATTTGCTTTCTATCATCTCAAAAGCAGCTAATAAAGAGCACTGATATAGGAATAGTAGAATGTAGAAGACTGCACTGAGTGAAATAGTTCAAAGAATCTGTATTTTTACCTCACTGTCTCTATTGTCTGATCTTAACAATAAATGAAATGGACAGAGAAAGGGTCATATTGACTGGACCAGAAGCAATGGACCCATGGCAGCCTACAGAAAACAAAAGGTGGGAAACCAGGAACATTGTAATCTGTATAGAGATAGTTACAACTCTTGAGTATATCAGAAGATCTATTCTGTAGTAAAGAGCTAACTATTTTTTTATTTAATCCTTACTATACCTCTGCCATGTGCATTAAACTAGATTTAACTTGCTGTAACTTAATTTTTAGCACATTTGAAAGAATAGGAACAGTACAATAACTCTCTGCATGACAAGAATGATTTTTGTCTTCAAATTCCTAAAAACCCAAATCTTATTTTTCTCTTTTTTAAAGTGAAAGCATTTCTCTTTTCCTCATTCAAAATATGATTCCAATGTATTTTGCTTCTATCTTTCAGTCACACTTAGACAGGCAAGTTTCAGTCAAGATGAAAAACCATAAGCACTGGAAACACGGAGCTTAGAAGGAAGGTTTGTGTGTCTGAGACCAGGGTCATTACCATTTCAGCCACAGCATTTACTATCCAACACAAAATATAAGTAGCTCTAAAGTTATGCTGCCATAAGCCTACCAATGAAAATAAGAATTGTGACTACTATTATGGCAGCATAAAACCACAAATGAATTCTGGGGTTTATGACTAAATAAATTGGGTATGTATGTTAAGGTTAGTATGCTGTTGACTCCATGGCCACAGATGACATATTGAGAAAAGATGCAGAAGACGGGAAAAACTATGTCAAATGTTATCAGAGTGACACTGACTGAACTGACAGTCCTATGTCCCTAAGTCAGTATCACAGCCACCCACAAACTACCTATTCCAGCAAGATTTGATTATAAAAACTAGCAAAGAGATACAAACTGGTCCTAGACTGAAGATAATCCCACACTATTTCTTCTGCTTCTCCATTTACCGCGAGTATTTGTGCACAAACCAGTCAGGGTGAAGTAAGTCAGGGTGGGGATTCTGAATGAAGCAGCTGTACTGTACTCACTGCAAATACACACCTTTTATCCCAGGGTAACTGTGTGTAAAATAGCAATTATCACACAGCAGTTACCGCTTAGAAAGCCAAATCCAGTCTACCACTAAGTGACTTGTTTCTGTCGCCATTACGTGGGCTTTTTTTCTAGACTTGCTACCAATTTTAACATCAACTGCATTTTGCTAAACTCCCTTCATTCAAACTGGAAGAATACAAGGATTTTGACAGACCATGGAAGAACAACATTCTGCTACTGCTTCTGATGCCATGTTTCAAACAGCTTTTTATACTAACTTTGATCTTATCTCAGTACAAACAGAACACAGATGAAGAGCTACCAACAGTTACTTTAATTTTTGAAATACTTACTTATGATGACTGCTGCTGTGACGATGATGATGGTGGTGATGGTGGTGGTGTTTTGAATGATGCTGGTCTTTCTCAGTAAGAGATGAGGATGAGGAGTTAGAATGTGAAGATCCTAGGCTCTTCCTCTGTTCTTTTGTCTTCTGCAGCACTCTCTTGTAGGATAGCGTGCAGAGCCAGCACAACAACTTCCCATCAACCTTTTGGGAAATAATTCATAGCAGGGTTTATTTCCAAGTACATCTCCACTAGAGAGATTTGCAAGAAAAAATCGATTCATCTGTTATCTTTGGGAAAAACACAGACATCTCTTTGGTATGAAACATCACTACTGTACCTCCAAGGTATACACGTTATCTTTTAGTAAAGATTTTACTGAATCTTACCCCAGTTATTTTTGTAATTTAAAGTTATGATACAAAGAGTCCTAGCAAATGTTGGACTTGCTCTATGTCGCAGAAATGACAATGACTTTTTAAAAGGACAAATCTTTTTTAATTTAGACACCATGCACCCTCTCTCAACCCATTGTACTGCAGGTAGAATCAGGATGTCCAGCCAACATTTTACAGGTACCAAGTAAATTCTTCTGTAAAAACAGTATCATTCTTGGATTCAGTCAAGAGGCTTTTGAGGTCTTTTCCTCAGCACCTTCTGGAATGACAAAGTGGTACTCACCAAAGCTATTTAACAAAACAGAACACAAAGGGCTACTCAGAGCAGTCTACCTCTCTGGTGCCGTACTTTAGGCAAGACAAGCAAATCAGAAGAGGTAAAATGACAGATTCAAGTTATGGATGTAGGTAAGATCCAATGGCTGAGAAAATAAAAATAAAATAAATATCAAAGCACCAGGAACTGTTCAGCCACTTACTTTCTGTTCTCCAGCTACAATTACCTGCTTACACTTAAGCCTATTTTTAGAAAGAGTGATTTGATTTAATTTAAAGTAAGTTAGCTCAGTACCTAACATAACAATTGCCAAGTTACAAAATTTAATTTAAATATTGTAAAGCACAGCTCAGCAACTTAAACCTAATATCAGAGAACATTCCTGCTAGTCCTTCTCTTATGAAGAAGAAATACTGTGTATTGTCAGCCTAAGCCACCACAGATGTGGAACAAAGCCTACCTTCCTTCTTCCCTCCTCTTTTCGATCAAAAGCACATTGCTGTTTGCATTGCTCACATGTCTGAGGTGGGCCGTACTTCTTCTCTGAGTTGGTGCAACGCTGACATTTTGTGCCAATAAATGCTGCAATAATGTTACAATACTGACAAGGCTTGGGCTGAAAAAAGGGTAAGTTGAAATTAAGTCAATACATTTGCGTTTTCTGAAGGTATTTCAAATCAAACAATGATGCTTTGAAACTAGTAAGGCTTCATACAACCTATCTTAAAGAATTTTTTTCCTACTATTTCCATCTTCAGTACCAAACTTTTCCCCTAAAATGATGCTTTTTCAGTAGTTAAAACCAGTCTAGACTTTGCATGAAAATTCAGATGCATAATCAATAAAAGAAACACACACGACCATCTGATTACTCACCTCTACACCTGTTGTTTTCTTATTTTTTTTAATCTGATAGAATTTTCTCTCAGTTTCACTACGTTCCTAGAGAAATTACTTACAGAAACTTAAAATAAGAGTAATTAAGTCATTTTTTTAGAGTGGAAGTTTCTGAAGGCATCCCTCTTCCTTGCACACTCAGAGCTTCAATAACACTACAATTCCAAAATTAGTATCCTGACCCTCGCAATTCTGCAGGAAACTTAAAAAACAAAACAAACAAAAAACCACCACCAACAACCAAAAACCAACTTCAGGTATCACCAGGTCAGGTTATCAACTTTAATATCATATGCTCAACTAGACTAATAATACAGTCCTGGAAAACAAAATTGCTGTCAGTTTTCATAGGTTAGAAATGGCTGATTATCCTCAATGCAGTTATATTTTTGATGAACTACTTACAAAATCATTTTGGATCTGTCCTGCAATTCATTTTGCTACACTTTAAGTTTTTGAAAGTATTTCTTTGTTCAGTTTACATATACATTCACAAAGTGCCTGACTACATACTGACAGCTGTTACATTTCTCAAATAAGCTGAATTTCATCTATTATCGTTTATGTCAAGCCTGGAGAATTTATGCCCTTTTGTTCCACAATAAGATTATCTTGATACCTCCTACAAACTCGTATCGGCAGGGTGGCTCAGATACAATGTGTGTATTCACATAACAGAAAAATTCATTTTTCCAGCAGAACTGGAGCTGAAATTCAACATGAGAAAATGCAAAGTAACGTGAATGCAGAAAATACTCAAAATCTTTTCTACTTAATAGTTTAACATGATTACCACGCCTGTTTTTAAGACTTACATAATATAAAGTATGCAATATCACTCGATTTTCACATTTACCACCCACTAAGGACAGAGAGGGCTAACAGTCTTCCTGCCATCAAGTGTGTGCTTATGAGAGTACACAGGGAATAACTTCACATGTGTGAGGTGAAATAACTTTACTTTGTTACAAATCGCTACATTGAAATTATTCTTAATCTTTAAGCTACATATAACCCCAACGGATTTCAAGTTGAAAAAAAGAACTGTAACCCAAAGAGGAAATCAAGAGATGGAATGACATTTCCATCACTTTTCTGAATGGCAATCTCTGGGCTTATTTTTTTTCCCAAAAGACAATAAGATTAGTTGCAAGAGAAGGTTGTTTGTTTTTGGTTTTTTTTTTTTTTTCAGTTTAAAGCACAAATGAATTAACTTCAGCACTTAGAACCGAGAGCCTACTTACCGTTCCAAACTGCTTCACGTTTTGGGCACATTTCTTGCATATTGTGTTGGTTTTGCTAAAGAGATAAAACAGCACAAAGGTGAATTTAGCAACAAACACACACACCTTAATATTCTTTCCCACGCAATTACCAGTAAACAGAACCACATAATGGTTTGGGTTGGAAGGGATAGAATCATAGAATAGTTCGGGTTGGGAGGGACCTCTGGAGATCACCCAGGCCAACACCCCTGCCAAGGCAGAGTCACCTGGAGCAGGTGACACAGGAACGTGTCCTGGTGGGTTCTGAATGTCTCCAGAGAGGGAGCCTCCATCATGCCCCCGGGCAGCCTGTGCCAGTGCTGTGCCACCCTCAGTGTAAAGAAGTTCTGCCTCGTGATGAGAGCAAACTTATTGTGGTTTAGTTTACGGCCACTGCTCCCTGTCCTGCCGCCGGACACCGCCGAAAAGTGTGCGGCACCACCCTGCTGGCACCCGCCTCTCGGATATCGGTGTGCATTGACAAGATCCCCTCTCGGTCTTCCCTGCTCCCAACAGGCCCAGCTCCCGCGAAGGCGCTCGCACACCGTCCGACCCCGCCGTACCTCTCCTGCTGGAACTCGGAGCGGCAGTAGGTGCACTTCACGATGGGGTGGGCGATGCGACACTCCTGCGGGGGAAAGCACCGCGTTACTGCCCGGTCGGGCCGGTCCCGCACCTCCCCCGCCCGCCGCCCCGAACGGCCCCGACCGGGCCGCCGCGCCCCGCACCTTGCACAGCTGCTGGCCCTGAGAGAGCTCCTCGAACGGGTACCGCTGGTTGCACTTGGTGCACGCATAAAGCGCCGGGGCGGCCGCCGCGCCCGCCGCCGCCATCCGGCGGGGCGGACACGGGCGGGCCGAGGGAGGGGAATGGGGAGGTGCCGCCGGAGCGAGGGACGGAGCGGCCGCAGGGGCCGCCGAGGAGGAGCCGCCGCCCCCCACCCCGCTCCCGCTCCCGCCGCCGGTGTCGGAGCCGCGCTGGGCCCCGCGCGCCGCCCGCGTCCCCCCCTTGTGTCGGCGGCGGCGTCACCCGCGCGCGCCCCCCGCCCTTCCCTCCCTGCCTCCGCCCGCCCCGGGCCCGGGCTCGCGCTGCGCCCGCGCAGCCAATCGGCGCCCCGCGCCAAACCTCCCTTCGAACGCCGCCGCCCAATCACCGCCCCCGCAGGGCTCGCCGCCGCCAATCGCGCCGCGGCCGCCCCGTTCCGCGCCGGGCGGGGGCGCGGCCCCGCGCTCTGATTGGCCGGGCCGCGGGGGCTCCCCCGACAAAGGCCGGCCTCTTCCGCCCGTCCCCCTCCGCGCGGGCCCACGCGCCGCCCTCCGCCCCAGCGGCGGAGTGCGGGGGCAGCACCGCCCCCTCTCGGCTTCTGCCCTTCCATTGGCTGAGTGGCGCCCCGTTCTTTTTTTATTGGACATCTGACGTGTCACTCAATTCTGAGCTGGTGCCGGGGCGGGGCTTGCCCCCGGCTCCTCCGTTCTCATTGGTAGACCGGAGTATCAGTCAAGCGAGGCACCGCGCGGGTGCCGTGCCTTAAAGGGACATGGGCTAGCGCGGGCCCCGCCACGGCGGACATGGCGGCGGCGCCCGGCCACCAGCGTACGGTGAGGGTCGGGGGGAGCCCCGCGGGGAGGGGCAGGACGGGCCGCTGGGGGGGAGCAGCCGGGCGGTGCGGGGCTGGCGGCCTGCCCAACCCCGGCGTGCCGGGAGCCGTGAGGACGGTGGAAGCTAGCTTGTCTGTTAAATATTCTATATGTGTGTACGTATATCTATCTATCTATCTATCTGTGTGTATGTAAGTATATATATGTGCATCTATATGTATATATGTGTGTGCATATATTTTCCTTTATGTACCTGTACGTTGAAGACCACGGTATATGCACGTATGTTTTCTAAAGCGACAGAAAAAGAGACAGATAAATACTCTGCTGTTGAAATCAGCCCTCTTGCTGACCCCTGTACCGCTGTCTGGAGGTGCTGTCTGCAAGTGAATGGGAATAAAGCTTTGAATTCGGTTTATTCTCAGGGATAACTTTGGGTCGTGCCTTTGAAAACTCCCGTACGAAGGCCAGGCGGGGCTCGGTTAAACCCGCAGTGGTGCCGCGCTGGGTCGGCCAGGTGAGCACAGCGAGCCCAGGGTTCCCGGCAGAGAGCTGGCAGGGCAGGGCTGGGCTGAGCCTCTCCGGGAGTTCGCCTTTGTAAGGCGAACACGTTCCCTGAGGCTGAGCTTTGGTGTGTTCTTGCGCCCTTAGGCGCACGTGGGAGCGCCTGGCAGCTTGGGCGGTGACCTGCGGGGGGCCGGAATTTCCTCGCCCGTATCCATCTGAAGATGTGCAGTGTAGAGGAGCAGTGGGAAAACATGTGCGAAGCTGTGTCTCTGCACGTGCTTTGGAGGAGCAGAGGTGGTGAAAAAGGGTGCAGCGTGATGGCGTGTGAGGTCTGTCTCCTGGGGACTCAGTTTGGGGTCTCGCTGCCTGCAGGGTGAGCACCCATGTCGGAGTTCTCTGTAATCGGTGGCTCCTCTCCTGCATTGAGAGCCCACAGTTACCCTAGCAAGAATAATTTGAGGACTGGTGTTCGTTCCTGACTGGTATTTTTTTTCTAGCGTGACTAGAGGAGCATGTCAGAATACTAGTTTTAGTGTCTAGTTAGTAAATGTAGGCTGTTTAATTAGTTTAGTTAGCAAAACAAAACTTTTGGGTAAAAAAACAGTTGCCCCCTGCAGACTTCTTGTGTGCGTTCAAAAAAAATAAACAGAACCAAATTTAATGTTTTCCAAACTTGGAAAATAGTTGCTTTTCATACATGTGGCACTCTACAGCAAACACTTGATAAAAAATAGTGTATTGTGTCAGTATTTCTCTCCCATTTGATGTAGGTGTTTAACTGAATGAACTTTTTAATGTTTGCATTTAACTAGAGATGGTACTGAAATGTAGAGTGCTCCTGACTCGGTCTGTATCAGGGAGGCACAGACAGCATTTAAGTTGGTCTCTGAGTGATCAAGCCTGTCCTTCCTTCTCTGCTTTCCTAGTTATGTAGTACTGAGGGGAGAGGGCAGGCTGTTAATTGGGACTGCCCCTCCAAAATGACTATTTGAAAGTTCTAATAATTGGGTACTTGGATATTTTATGCTTAGTAAACTCAGTACCTTGTTATTCTGTTTTGGAGTTTTTTTGTAGCCAAGTGTGAGGACTACTGTCTGCCACTTAAAGCATTACCAAGCATTAGTCTCTTTTTTTTTTCTTTTTTTTTTGTGCACCCACAGAAAAATTTGCAATTGCCACTCTAATTTAGGCCATTTTTCCAGTGCCAGTGGTGCTGACTTTGTGCCTTCATGCTTGCTTCCTTGCTGCAGTTATTGCCTGAAAGATGTTGTGTCCTTCTCTCTTTAGTTCTCTATATGGAACTTGTTTATAAATCATTGTTGTTTTTGTCGTCCATGGATCTAGTAAATTTGTGTAAGATAATGACAAAAATAGGTATTTTTTCCTTACTGAAAGGATTGATACACCACTGAGATTAATAGCCTTCTGCATAGTTTTTTGTGGTGTGCTGTATCTCTTTATTGTGTCAGGGAAGTAACAACGTTATGGTGGGTCATTTTTACCATCTACACAAGTTGTTTGGTTTGAAAAGTGCCCCTCAGTCCCAACTTGCTGTTTCTTTTTGGAAAACTTTCCATATGAGGTTGTGTCTTTTTTCCCCTCTTGTGTTCAGTCTTTGAGAGCTTGAGGAGGTTGCTGTGTGCTGGTGGTGTGTTCACCTGCGACCGCTCTTGTGTTTTCAGTGTTCCCTTCTGCATGCTTGAGTAGGCAGCTGATAGGCAGTGGTAGAAGCAATGAATTTGGGAAGGTAATGTCTGCAGACCTGTTGAGATTAAATGTGCTCAGCTCACTACTGTTACGTAATATTTGTGCCTTTGCCTCCTTCTGGGACTGTTAAGCCTCTTCATTTACTATTCTGAGGCTTTAGTGTGGCATAAGGAAGGAAAGACTACAGGGAGTACCCTGAAAGAGAGAGAGGAGATGTAGTGAGCAAATGTGGCCTTGCTGAGATTCAGAGCAAATTATATAGAGTTTCCTGAATTATTTGTTTTTTTAATGTTTCATGATCTTCCTGAGCATTTGGAGCATGATGCTCCCCATGAGATTTTCCAAGAGCAGGAACAGACTTGAATGATTTTTAATGACTTGAGAGAAACTAGGGAGAAGAACAGAGAGTTGCTGTGATGTTGGAGTTTTAACTTTTTGATGGGAAATTCCTTGATGCTGTTTCATAAACTTCCCCAAAGTATTCAGTAGACTTATATAGAGTCACTTTTTGTGAAACTGAATAGATAGTCTGAACTAAAAGATAGTCTTTTGCTTAAATATATAAGGAAAATATACCTGGTAGCAAGTGGTTATTTAGACTGAAGCAAAGAATGATTGCTGGTACAATATATCATATTCCAGCACAATTTTTTCAGTGTTAAGTTCAAGCAGATCTCTGTACTGACTATTACACTATTCAAATTAGTGCCTGTTACCTGCATCCAGGTGGAATTTAGAAGACATACAACTAGTCAAAAACCTCTGATTTCTTTGCTTTGTTGACTGCGAGCTTTTTCTTTCAAGTTTGTCTTCTAGTGTCTAGGAAAATGTTACTTGTACCAATGAAAACAAAGGAACTCCTGTGGTTTGATGGGTTAATTCTCAGACAAGACTTTACCTATAAAGACAAAGATGGTAGAGACATCTAGGAAGATTGTGATGCTGGCAGCCCTACTTCGGTTTCACGTTCCCTTTTTTTTTTGACTATTCCATGGGATATCTTTGAATCAATAACAGACAGTATATTGATATTTGAATCAATAGTTGCTGTCGTTTGGGTTGTTGAGGCTTATGTCGCTGCTTTTCCTTTTATTGCCTGCTGTAAGTACTGTGTTTTGCTTGGTTCATTTTTAATTCATCATTTGGTCTTAGCATTCTGTGTTCATCAATGCAATATCCTGTAACACAGATGGTATTTTTGCAGGAGTGAGGTTTAGGTCTTCCTAAAAAGCTTTCAGTCTTAAATTCACACTGGTTCTGATTGGACCAGTGAGGCTGCTGAGCATAAAAGAGTGTGTATTTGCATGCATACAATACTTCTTCAAAATATTTGTAATAAGATATTCTTAATTAGGGATTAGTGTTTTAATTGATTTTCTGTGGTAGCAGAACTTTTGCAAATGCAGTTATTTTGAGAAAATTCATTATGTTTTGTAGGAAAATGTTATAAACACAGACTGCAAAGCATTCGTAAAACTGTGCTTAGAAACAGCAATTGATATATTCAGAGTTCTTAAAATCCTAATTTCTTATCCATGATGAATCATTTTCTTTGTAAGTGGAAATTAGCTGTGTATGGGCTTTAAATAGTTTACAAATTTTCTTAAATTTCTTCCCTGTATTATTTTTCCTCCTCATAGTGTGTTTTGGGCTGTTGTCTAATTTGCTATGAGATACTTAATAGTTTCTGTATTTTAATTCAGATCACAATATGCTCCCAATGACTGGTATTTGCAAAAGCGTAAAATCGGCCCGCCAAGATCAGCAGTTCCTCAGTTGACTTAGTAGTGGAGGAGGAAAGCTGTAGGAGCTTCACATCTGCCTGCAGCCCACTTCTCTCCTAGGCTGCCTTCAAGTTCTATCACTGGAATGTGTAGTGTTAAGTACACTGGAGAGAAATTACTCTTGTACATGAAAAATAAGCATTCATCTTCCGTTTAACTCATATACACAGGTCTGAAAGCGTAGGCCAGGTAACCAGTTTTTGAGTCAGAACCATAAACATGATATTCCAAGCGCCGTGTCCCATTTGCTTAGAAGAATCATGTTAGAAAGCACATGGCTTGATGGTATTCCATCTGCCTAGCGTCTTCACATCCAGGTTGTCCCCTCTGATCATTGCAACATCTAGAACACAGCAGATGTTTGGAGAGTTGGCCTAGACTGCTTGGGAAGCCGTGGTCTCTGCCGTCATGTTTTTGAGAGCAGTCTCAAGCTGATCTAAGGGCACATTGGTGCTTGGAGGCAGGAGTACCTTCCTGGCCGTGATCTGCTGCTGCTTCTCCTATGCTGATTCCACCAACCAGGTGTCATGTAAAGTCATCTGAATGTGTCTTGAGAGGTTCAATAGGTTAATGGAAAGGTAGGAAAGATGAATTGAAGCCAGCGGAAGAGAGGGTTTGGGACTCTTGCAGCTGGGAGGGTGAGGTGAGAGTGTCCTGTGCCCCATCTGCAGTCGGTGAGGTGTTGTGTTGGATGAGGGGATGGAGAAGTGTGGTCCTGGGTGTGCCTTATCATCTGTGGCCACCTTAGTGCATTATCTCATGTACAGTAATTAACAAGGCAGTAGTTTTCCAACTGACTGTGTCTTGCCTTCTCCCAGTAAGCAAGAGACAGTATCAGTAAATGGAAGACAAAAGCAGAAATCGGAAACTTGTACGAGAGACGTTTTTCTCTTAGATACTGTTTTTAATGGAGGGGGAATTGGATGTAAAAATGACACAGCCTAAGGAAGGAAATACAGCTTTTGTGGTATGATAGTCTCCTTCAGCAGTACTTCCAGACATCATCTGATAGAATTCTGCTTTTCTTTATTTTTGTTACTGTGACAAGGAACAAATGTGAATAACATCTTTGTTTTATTTTCAGGATGATCTGCACAAAGCTCATAACTCTTCATCAGTCACAGATGGACTCTCTGCAACTTCATTTATAGAATACCCAAATTACAAGCCATTTATTAATTCTGATTTGCAGCGCTCCCCATGGAAACCTGTAATTCCATATCCTGAAAGTAATAGCAGAGGTAATAGTTTATCAAAGTTGTTTTCTTACCTGTTTCCAAATCATGTGGTGAAATAAATACGTGTATGTCCCCCCCATCTACAGAGTTTGAAGTCTTTTTATCCTTTTATCACTTCCCAGGGATGTCCAGGTCTCTGTTTTGTAGGTCCTTTACTCTTCTCTTTCTGAAGAGCACCTGATGAGAAAGGTCATCTTACAGCTGGAGAAAGGTGCTGCTCTTTGGTAGTAGAGAACTGTAAAAGTGTCTGAGTGCTTTTTGAAGTTGTTCTGTCATGTCTTCTTTTCCTGTCCTTCAGTCCTCCTCTCTTTTAATCTTTCCTCTCCTGAGTTCACAGCTGAGTTAGAAATGAAGAAACTTAAGTCCTCAGAATGGTTTGGAGCAAGGAAGGAGATTTGGTCTGACAGAAATCGTAAGGCTTGTCATAGTCAAAGGGTGTGTTAAGTATTTATCATGTCAGCAGCGACTTGGAGGATACAGAGAGGAACACAATGCTGAACTGAGAGCTCACCACCCCAAAGAGGGAGGCCATTTTAGTCTCATTTATTCTTTGTTGTTTCTAGGCTATTCCTTCTCCCTCCTTTCCCACTCTGGTCCTGGTGTTCGTCTCCAGATAAACAGATTTGTCTTGCCTGACAGGGCATGAACAAAAAAACCATTCTTGTTTAGGTTTTTGTTATTTTAGTGAATTGGCTTGTCATGCAGCGAGATGTATTCCAAAGCTGCCTTGTGGGATATAAGTACAGGAGGCAGCATGAGGAGTTGGGAGACTAGAGCAGGACTAATCCTTTGATAAGCTGTTTGGCTCGGGTTCATTGCAATAATGTTCCTTTGAGACTGGAGTGTCATGGAGGCTTAAAGTTACGAACAACTTCATATTTTTTTCCTTATGGGGAAAAAAGTGAGAAATACTTAGGATGAATCCTAATATTACTTAAACTAAGTAAAAAATCAGAATGATAGCTTCAAGTCCCTGTTCCAGTAACACAGTTCATGTCTGAATTACTGAGACTTGTATGTTAGTTACCTAGTAGATGAAATCTTCATTCTTGAAGTGCTCTTTGAAATCCAGTGTTTACTCTCAATGCCATCAGTTCCGAGAGTGCTGTTGACACAAAACTGAAAGAATCTTGTGACAGATGAAAAATTGGATGTGCAGGAAGGCGCTTCCTTATAAATTACTGACGTAGATGTATTTTTGTAGATTGCATGTGTAGATTGTATTAGCAACAAACCTTTGACTCATAAGCTTCCACTTGGCAACTTAGTTTCAAACAGGGAATCTGCCAACTGTGAAATAACTACAGGTGATGGAAGACAATCGGATAAATCATATCCCTCTGTAAGAACGAGCAAATATTTTTATTTTCAAAAAATGTTGAAGTGTAAGTAAATATGAATACATACTGAAAATTGAATCAAGCCTGGGTGTGATCCAATATATTTCTCTTCTTGCACAGCCTATAAAAATGCAGAAATTATCTGGAGTGTATATTTTAGTAAGTGTAAGAATATGATAATTAACTTCAGATGGGAAAATTGATTTGATTGTTATTGAGGGTGCTTATTGCTCCTTCTACCCTCCCATGTTAAAAAAAAGTCATTTTGAAAAATCCTGAAATTCAGTATAGCAAATTCTGTTTATTCTGATTTTAATTTCTTTGTGTTGTATCTGTGTGTCTCAGCATGCATAGTTGGCTTTAATACTCTGATAGAAATGGCTGAATGATACTTGGCATCCTGTTGGGTTTCACCTTTATCTATTCATTGCTTGAGTTGCTTTATTGCTGTATTTTGTTAGTCATTATTGTGAATATACAGGGGTTTCAATTTAGATTTTAAGGATAATAGTAACAAATATGTTTATAGTTTCATCTATGCCCATTTCAACTGAATTCTAGGAACAGTATTATAAATAGAGAACAGGGTGCAGTTGGTGACTCTGATAAAGCAAATAAGGCCAAATTATTAATAACTTCCCCTTAACTGTGACTGCTGACACGATGTACTTAACTTATAGCAGGTAGTTCTTACTCATGTGATAGTCTCATGCTATTCTGCATTTCAAGATTTGATGAATTTTTACTCTGGAAAACTTGTTCTGATAAATATTTTTGCCTTTTATTTTTATTTTTGGTAATCTGATGCAATCCCAACTTTTTTAGTGCTCATACATTCTGTAATAAAGGTATATTCTTTCTCTGGAGTGGATTTAAGCACAAAGGAGTGGGCTGATGTTACCTTGCAGATTAATCTGCTATATGAGCTGTATGTACAGATGTTCTTGTATTTTCTTTATCAGCCCTGTATTGGGGAAAGGGCTTATGGTTGTGGTTCCCTTTACAGAATTAAACGATACAGCAAAGAAATGTAATACATCAGATTACCAGCAGATGGTCTAATTGCAAGGTGATGTGAATTCTATTACATTCTGCTTTTCTTTTTGTGATAATAATTATATATCAAGGCTTCTTTTAGTAATTGCTCAAGCTGGGATCGCAACAGAAAGGAAAAATGGTTCAGCACAAAGGAGATGCTTGTTTTTGGGGGGAGGAGGGAAACATGAGCAAAACCAGAAGAATTAAAAAAGAATTTCACTTATAAATAAACACTTCTGTAGCCCTTCTGATAGCTAACCTTTATTATGCTCTGTGGCCATGAGTGATGATACGGAGAATTGCCACTATTTTAACTGCCTAGTTGTAACTTTTTTTTCCTTTTGACAAAAGAGTCAGGGGATGTGCTGTTTGCACTTAATATTTACATGCTTTGTTCTGGGAAATAGTTTTATCTTTCCTAAATGTATCAGGTGAAAGGTGTGCACCAAGGGCATCTATTTGTTTAAGACTAGTTTTAGAATCAGTTATGGTTTAAAGGGAAGCAGGTCTTAATTCCTGGAAAGAGTCTTGGATGCTTGTAAGGAACGCTCTGGCTTTCTTATATAACATGCTTTTATAAAAAACATTTAAAGTTCAGTGTTGCCTTCAAGTGTTGATTTAATGATGTCTAACAAAAAGTACTTGTTCATTACAGCCATATTTTCTGCTCTGAAGAATCTCCAGGAAAAAATTCATCGACTGGAGTTGGAAAGGTTTCAGGCGGAGGAGAATGTAAAACACCTCAGCAGGGAAACAGCAGACTATAAAAAAGTACTGAGTGAACAAATGGAATATAAAGAGCATGACAAGACTGAAGTGTCAAAGAAAAATCAAGGTTGTTTGCAAAACTTTGCATAGATACTATGGAACAGTGATGTGGATGAAACATTGATGTGTGAAAAAATTTCAGTTTACTTTCAGCATTTCTTAATTTGCAATGACACATGGAGTTACAAAAATTAGTTAAAAAACATACTTTGTTTTAAGGATTTGCATGCATACAGAAGTTAATTAGGCTTAATATGTGAGTTTGTTTAGATGGTCCTTTTCTTGTTTGTTTTGGAACTGTTTTGAAAACAGAAAAAAAATCCCAGGACCAAACAGTACATGATTTCAGTTTTCTGCCTTCTGTTATCTTCAGAACTGGCTTCTCAGCTGGCAGCTGCTGAGTCTCGGTGCAGCCTTCTAGAGAAACAGCTGGACTACATGAGAAAAATGATCCAGCATGCAGAAAATGAGAAGTCTCATCTCTTGGAGAAACAGGTGTGTTCTCAAAATTATCTTAGAGTTAAATCCTAAAAATCATTAACTATGTCATGATTTTTCATACTTTCTGTAATATTCATATTTTCAAGTGTGGATGTCTATTTCAGCTGGCCTTTATATTCTTAGGGGTGGATTGTTTCCCTACTTACATTTCCCAGTCCTCTCATGACCCTGATATTTTCTTTGTGCGCGTGTTTCTAAGGCAATATCAGGCTCTGGTATCAGTAAGAATTGTTTGCTTCTGTGGGATTGGCTTACTGCAACAGCTCATCCTTATCCCTCAGTGTTATACCCACATACCACTGAAAAAAACCCTCCCTTTTGTGTTCACACTCGTCAGATCTTGGGGGATATTCTTTGCTAGCACTGCTTTTGCTAAACTGGTGGTGAACTACTCATTCTGTAGAAATAGCAGTAAAATTTGTATTTCCACCATGAGTGACTAGGGTTTGGCCTATATCTAAAATGAACTTGAATTTTACAGTTGTATGGATCACCTAGAATTCTCTGTTCATTGGTCTCTGTGGCTGTTCTATTTCTGTCTGATAAATATTTGTTAAAGAAAAAAAAAAAGAAAGCTATCGTTAGTAGCTGCATAATGAGTTTGGTTTGGTTTTTTTTTTAACCAAACCTTGGTTTGGAGGAAGGAGAGACTGCAGAATCTTCTCTCATCAGAATGTAGTTGAGTGTGCAGTTCCCCAGCATTGGTGGAGCAGTAGTGGGGTTCGCTCCCTGATTGCAGCACCATTTAAAATTGCACAGAGGAAGTAGAAGTTCCTTTGCACTGTGTATGGGCCTCCTTTGTGCTCCAGACACAAGGCTTATATAGATGGTCTTACTGTATTTATAAATTGTTTTCCTTTTCAATTCTCCCTTCAAGGATTCATTGGAGAAGGATCGGCTTCTTAATCAGTCACACGTTCAGTCTAAATTGGAAAAGCTGGATATGCTGGAAAAAGAGTATAGGAGGCTTACTACGATGCAGTCCATAGCAGAGGTCTGTCATTTGTGTTGGATACTATGTCAGATATGTCTTGTTTGTTGTAATCAGCACTTGATATCTATATGTTAGTAAAAGAGCTGAGCAAAACTTTGTGCTGCATAAAAAGACAGTGATTAAGCTTCTTTTTAAAGCTGAAGTGTTGTAAAAATTTAAAGTTATTGCTGAAAGTCTGCATGGCTAGATAGGCTTTAGGTCACTATACTGCAGGAGTTGGTCTTTTGTTAAGCCTTAACAGTATCTTTGTTCCTCTTTTTGCTTAGTTGGTGCTTAGGCACATAACTTTGCAGGCATTCCTAAGATCTCAATTTCTGACTTGCCTTGCATGCTACTGAATAACTTGCAGTTACTTTCTGTTATGACCCATATTTAACTTGACTTGTGTGAATTTGGTGCGTGTGGTGGTCTGTTTTTTGTTTGTTTTTTTTTTCCTTTTAGCCCTCCTTCTTAAGAGACACAATTATTGCTAGCTACTTTGTGTGTAGATTTCTGGAGCATGGCTTTGCAAGGCCTCCAGCACGGGATGGCTGTCAGTGGGTTTTAACCAGGCTGCCTTTTTAGTACTCCTTTTGAATCAGTAGCTTTTATGAGCTCAGCGTGATTGTGTTTGGTCATATGCTGTTGTGGTGTGTTGACCCTTGAATTTTTATTATTTTTGTAACTTTATAATTAGAAATAAACCCAAATCTCACCATGGGCTGCAGGAGAATCTCTGCTCCAGCACCTAGAGTACCTCCTCTGTCTCCTTCATTGACCTTGGGGTCTGCAGGGCTGTTGCTTTCACATATCCTCACTCCTCTCTTCTGGCTGCTGTTCCCCAGCAGGTTTTCTTCTACTTAAATCTTTTATTCCAGAAGTGCTATCCCCACTGCTGTTGGGTTCAACCCTTGGCTATGGTGGGTCTGTCTTGGAGCTGGCTGGCATTGGCTCTTTAAGACAGAGGGGAAGCTTACAGCAGCTCCTCACAGAAGCCATCCCTGTAGCCACTCGCTACCAAAACTTTTCCACACAAACCCCATAAATCTTTCTGTATACTCTCTGTGGTGTTGGCTTTTGAGGTCCCATGCACTAACCTCTTTCTGCTGCTGTAGAGACCACAAGTCTCCCAAACCTGAAAACTACAGAGAACTTAATCAGGGAGAGGCTTTCACCTGCAGGTTTGTTCCCTGCTCCCCCAAAAGGACAAGATAGTACCTGGTTAGATTGTGGTATTGAGGATAGCAGATCTGGGTTCTATCAAAATCACAGGCTTGCCACCCTGCATACCAGCCCTTACCAGGCCCTGAAGTAGATGGTATATTTCCAGGAGTACATAAGGAGATGTTTGGTAGTAAATCTTTAGCTACTTGGTTTGCTGCAGGACCTTTAGACACTTCAACTGTTCTTGGAAGTCCCTGAGCCAAGGCAGCTGTAGCAAGCTGTTTAAGATCCTGACACCCCACTGTGGTGAGCTGCAGTTGTGGAGTACAAGTGTCTGCATTGTTGACTTTGGCCAAACACTTGTAAAGAGAAATAAGTGTCTTCTGGGTCTTGTTGAGTGCAAGAAGCAGCAGTTTCTTCCAGGGTCAAAGTTGTAATAACTGGTTCAGCAACCAGAATTCCCTCTGAAGGGCTTTTACCAAGTTTTTGTCTGGTAGCAACTGGGTTGTTTGCCTTTTTGTACGTGGCTAGGGAAAAAATAATTTCAGCCTTAAGATTCTTATTTGTTGTTGGTTTTTTTTTCTGAATCTAACTAGATGTCTTTGCTTCATCTTTAAGATTAGTAACTGTCACAGTTAAATATGTTTTAGTGGGATTGGATATTTAATTCACACCTTTTTCAGCTCCCAGAATTCAAAATTATCTGGATCTAGTTGTGACTAAAGGTCACTTTCCTTGTGATGATGAGCCATTTCCTGGTTCACAGGTCCGTCTGCCTCTGTGGCTGTAGCCTATGTTCCTAGGTGAGCATCCATGTGCTAGGTGTTACCTTATCTTGAAGGAGTGACTGTACTCCCTGATCAGAACAGTTGCATCTGTTTCATCTTTGATTTGTAATTATGCCCATGGGACCACAGGAATGTTTTCAAGTTCAATTTGAAGCAAGAAATAAAGACTGTTTCATACATGGTGTGTTGAAATGGATGGAAAGTGGTGAGGTGACCTCTCATGAGTGAACAATAATTTAACTGCCTCTGATTTCAGGCATTGCCAGACCACAAGTTATGTGTGGGTCTTACTGAGAGCATTTCATCTCTGCAGAGCCACTACCTGGCCCTATAAGTGTATTATCTTCAAGCAGTTTGCTAATGTTAATATTGCCTGTGAAAAAGAAGTGCGGAGATTACTATTTCTGTGAGGTACCTGTAATAGGAGTGCTTACCTTAGAAATGCTTTTGAGCACGTTTATTGCAACTGTAGTCCTGCAGTGCAGTCTCTGGATAACAGACTGAAAAGATCTGAACAGGTCTCTGTCTGAGAATGAAGTAAGGACAGGGTTGTTCCCTAAAAGTGCAGTTTGGGCTCTGGTCTTGTGTGTAGCCAGGTGACCAGAATTGGAATGTATGTGTGGATGATGCTTTTTGAACTGTGGTTCATAGTAATTGATTTTAATGCTAACAATGAGACTTAATAAATCCCTACCATTCTGTGAACAGCAGAAGTTTTGAACCTTCACATCCTGTTGTGGCTGTACATTACCCACACCTCTAGCTCTTCCTCTGCCCTCTCATTGCCAGGTGGTGAGAAGCAGCAGCTTCCCTGTGTCAGCTGGGTGGACACTGACTGCTCAGCTGTCCAGCAGGTGCTGATTTGCAAGGCAGAGAAGCACAGAGGTAAAAGCCGTCTTTAGTCTGGAGACATTTCCTCTCTGGTGGAACTAATCTGGATGCTTATCTCAGCAGCCAATTTTATGACATTTAAGTGTTCTATGAGGTCTCATAACTTTCTGTCTTTGGTTAAAGTTTTTTGAGGGATGGAATGCCATCCAGAGGGTCCTGGACAAACTTGAGAAGCATGCCCACAGGAACCTCATGGGGGTCAAGGAGGCCAAGTGCAAGGTGCTACTTATGGGTCAGGGCAACTTCCCTCCAGGCTGGAGAATGAAAGGATTGAGAGCAACCCTGGCGAGAAGGACTTGTGGGCTCTTGTGCATAAAAAATTGGATATGAGCCAACAGTGTGCACTCACAGCCCAGAATGCCAGCCATATCCTGGGCTACATCAGGAGCAGTGTGGCCAACAGACTGAGGGAGGTGATTCTCCCCCTCTACTGTGCCCTTGTGCGACTCTGTCTGGAGTGCTGCATCCAGCTTTGGGGTCCCTAGCACCTGAAGGACATGGACCTCTTGGATCAGGTCCAGAGAAGGCCTCAGAAATGGTCAGAGGGCTGGAACATCTCTCCTATGAAGACAGATTGAGAGGGTTGGGGTTGTTGGAGTTGTCTCTGGAGAAGAGAAGGCTCCAGGGAGATCTTGTTGTGGCCTTTCAGTACTTAGAGGGGGCTTATGAGAAGAATGGTGACAGATGTTTTAGCAGGACCTGTAGCAATAGGACAAGGGGCAATGGCTTTGAGCTAGAAGAGGATAAATTTAGACTAAATACAAGGAAGAAATTCTTTACATGCTGGAACAGTTTTTCCAGAGAACTTGTAGATGTCCCCATTCTTGGAAATATTCAAAATCAGGTTGAACAGGGCTCTGAGCAACCTGGTCTAGTGTAAGGTGTTCCTGCCCATGGCAGGGGTCTTGGACTTAGGTGACCTTTAATGATCCCTTTAAAACCATCCTATGGTTCTGTGATTCTCTGAAGTGATTGCATGAGACTTAATGTCTATTTTTGCCTGTTTTCTAAGAGAAATTGAAATATTTTGGTTTTATTTTTTTTCACTGAAATTCTTTGCAGTCACTAGGGGTGGTCAAGCAGACTGTTTGGGCAGCCCACTTGCTGTGCAGTGCTATCTTAGACGATGGGCAGTACTAGCAGGGAGGGTCTATTTTGGTTGGCCTTGTGCCCTCTCTTTCTTAATGAGGGTTTACTAATCTGTGCAATACTTTCTTCTATAAGCAAGAAAACAAAATTACTTCAGTAATCTAACTTGGGTATATATTTCTAATAGGGTCTATCACAATACAGTAAGATAGGTAGATATATATACTTGCTGTGCAGCTGGAGAGCTAGCTGAGGAAATACTTGTTTGTTTCAGAATAAAAGCCTTGGCCCAGCTTCATGACAGTCTTCAGTTTAAACAGCATATTTTTCGTACTGAAAATTCTGTCAAACTTAACAGGTTAATAAAAGTCTTTATAGACTGACCGCGAGGAAGTCAAGATCTGTGCCAATAACTGTGCGCAAAGGCAGAAAACAATCTTTACCTGGAGTTCATCTGTTTTGAATGGAAAAAAAAAAATCATCAGGAGGCTTCTTTTATTCAACAGAAAAAGTTGGTTCCTTTATATAGTGCCTTTGTCCTCAACGTTTATCCAGGCTTTTGCCTTTTAAAACCTTTGTATAACAGCTCATTACATTATTCTTGCAGTTAATGCTTAAGTAAAGCAGAACTGAAATTTTTTTTCTACCTCAATGCAGTGCATTTATAAACATACAGAAGTGTACAAATACAGCTGTTGCTCTGTATTGCATGCTTTTCTGCCTCAAGTTTGATTAGTGGCTTTGTGAGTTATCAATCTTTGGGGGAAGAGAAGGAAAGTTGTTTTGTGTACTGGAGCTCAGGATTATTTTTTCTTTCTACTGTGTAAAAGTCAGAAAGCTATTCGATAACTTTTACATTGGGAATTTCAGTGTATCCTGTTTAAACAAGGTTTTCATCTTGTTGGAGGGTTTACAAAGAAATGTGTGGGTTTGCCCTTAAACCTTTTCTTTGAAAAGGGGTTTCAAAAGAGTTCTTACATGCTTTTGCGATTTAAAAAATTAAAGTACTTCAGAGGCGTCATACAAACTTTCCTCCCTCTTCTTTATTAGGATGGTGGCTAGATGTTCAAAAAGTCTTTTCTTGTAAGACTGTAAGTTACAGATTTTAGCAAAAATACCATTAGTGGTCTAAGTAAAGCAAGTCTTCTCTCGCCTGAGGATGATACCTGATATGTCTTTGTTAGCTCTTTTGTAATACGAAATCTTGGAGGATAATGTACACAAAGCAACCTACTTTCTAGAGCGTTTTTACAGCTGGAGAGAGGCAGCTTTGTGTATTGCTGTCAGCTGTGACTTAAATTCAGATATCAGTTGTGGAAGTAAGAAAAATTAAGTTTTAAGCATGAGATTTTTGACTGCTGCATTTATGCCTATACAGACAAAGCATCAGCAATCGTTCTAATGCTCAATTACCTTTGCTTCACTTACCTCTAAGTCATAAGTTGGGCTCATAGTTTTGCTCAAGTTCTTAGTATTGTAGAGTTCAGGAAGAAAAATGGTTTAATTAGTAATGCTATTATTTTTGTTCAACTTTGACTAGAAAAAAATGAAAGAGCTGGAACAGAAGCTTTGGGAGGAAGAACACGCAAGGAAGCTTGTTCAGGAAAAAGCAGCTGAGGTAACCAACAGGAAATTTCTTTTGTACTGCTATGCACTGTAATTAGCTCTTCCTTTTTATCAAATTTTCAGCTAAGCTTACTGAAAGTGCTTCCCATATGCGTCAAAGAATAATGAAATCCTGGGTTTAGTCTTTTTTTTTTTTTCCTTATTTTTTCCTCCTGTCTGGGATACCAAATGTTCTGAAGTTCTCTGAGCTTTTTGGAAACCTTTCTCTGACAGCACATGGGCACTGAAGCTTTGATTTCTCCACTAAGTTGTTGGAAAAGAGGAGTAGAAATTCAGACTAATTAATAATTGAGTGTGCATGGGGATCTCTAAATAGATCGAGGTCAATAAGTATGCTCCCTTGTTCATAATTGTAATTACAATATTTTAGAAGGCGGCAAAAAAGAGACATTGTACTCTTGGTTATGAGCCCATAAGGATGCTGGTCTTCTCCTAACCTGGGTGTGCAGTGTTCGTTAAATGTTCATTGTTTGCTGAGGAATTATGGAGGCAATGTGTTAGGCTGTGAGTTTGGTGTGATGGGGAAAGGGATCTCAAATTCATCATGAAAAATTGTGCTGTGAATGCTTCCAAATGAGATTGGTTATGGCATGATTTGTAAAACCGTGCTGTGTCTTGGCAACATGCTGTTGTCAAGCCAACAGCAAATCATACAGGATTCTCACTGTCAACAGGGAGTTCTAAACTTAAATCTTTCAAAAGATGTTTTGGTGGTTGGGTGTTTATTGTGTTTGTTTGGAGTGGTTTTTTACTGTCAATAAAACAGAAGTAGTTGCTTGTTAACTATATGCCATGGGATCAATTGAGCAGGGTTGGGTGGCTTGGATTTCCCCAATACTTTGTCAGGTGTAAAGCACAGCTGATGTTTGGGCATTTGCCTGCATGGGGCCAATGCAGTAAGGCTAATTCTCTAACTTACTAGGATTACTAGTAAATGTAGTAATGCTACCAGAGGAAGTATTTAATGTTTAAATGGAACTTGGAAAAGAAAAGCATCCTAAAAATTTACAGCCCTTGCTTTCAGAGAGCCTGTATTTCAAAAACTCTTGGTTTGCAATTCTCTGCTTACTGTCTCTGATTATTTATTAAAATAATTTCAGTAACTCCCCTTATTCCCTCAATTAAAGCTTCAGACAGGCCTGGAAACCAACAGACGACTGATTCAAGCAGCATCACCATTGCTTTCTCCAAAAGCAAGACAACCCAGGAAAAAAGCTAAGCAGCCGGAGAAGGTAAGATGGGGAGAAGAGAAAGGCAGTTACTGAGGAGTTAAATAAGGATGTGTACATGTGATCAGGAAGTGGGTTGCATCCTTTATTAGAAGGTAGAGGGAAAATGGGTTTGCTGTAGTGTAATCTTCGCTAAACATTTCTCTTCTTTCTTTCCAGAAATGCCCTCTTGGAAGCCGTTCCACTGTGCAGCCCCATTACAGACTGTGTCTGGGTGACGTACCCTTTGTGGCGGGGAAGGTGAGTCGATAAGCTTAATGCTCAGTAGCTGCAGCTCCTTAAGTGACTTTGAGTTGGTGCACTCCTGACACCCAGTGGTCACATCATTTAATTTTCTTTGATGCTTTTCTTCAGTTTGTCTCCAAAATAGATATGTGTTGGATATTGATAACTTGCTGAGCTGGCATTCCAAAAACGGGTCTGCATTATGCTGCTTGATAAGCTGTTCTTGTTAGTGCTTACTAATTCAAACCAAAAATACATTATTGGCAGCAAAACAAAAATGTTACTGTTTTTAAATATTCTTCGGTGTTATCAATTACCATTATCAATGCCATTTAAAAGAAGTCTCTCACTTTTCCTTCCAGTCTACCAGTCCCAGTCATTCAGTTGCTGCCAACGTGCAGCACGTGCTACACCTGATGAAACAACACACGAAAGCTTTGTGTAACAGACATGTGGTAAATGATACTCCACTGGCAAAATCCGTCAGCACTGCTCATCCTGCCAGCAAAAGCAGAAGGCCATCCCTGCCGATGGAATCGTCTTCATCTCAGGAAGAGCTCTCAGAAGTGTTGCTGACTTTACAAGATGAATTTGGACAAATGAGTTTGTGAGTGTGCTATATTCTCCATTGCAGACTATGAATATGTTTTATATTTTTGCCTTTTGCTTTGAACTTGGAAGGCTTTGCTTGAGAAAGGTGTTAGTTTAGGAGATCTTTGTTCTGCTGGCTGTCATTCTGCAGAGGCTGTCATTTCTCCTTGCAGTTAGAGAGAGACTCTGCTAAACAGTCTGGACACCATGCCTGTGTTTATATGCAGCAGTATTGAATTCAAAAGAAGCAGTGAAGTGTAGCAACAGCCCTGATGTAGTGGATTATTGTGGGTTAAACCCAGACAGCAGCTAAGTACCATGCAACCACTCGCTCACACACACACCCCCCACACCCTCCACCCTGTTGGAATGGGCACTGTATACCCTTATACTGTATCACTTATGTCCTGCCCAAGCTCCACACTTTCCAGTATATCCCAGTTAACCACCATCACCTTTCCGGTCTTTTGATGTGTGCACATATACATATCATTCCCATCATTCCCACAGTCTGTGGACCATCCCTGAACTAGTCAGTTGAGTTTGTTTAGTCCATGACTTTGGACTCATCTGTCAGAAGTCTTTTGGGGCAGGGAAAGGTTATGGATAGTTGCATGCTGAAGTCACTTGGGGTTTGTGGTGGATGAGAGGCTGGACATGAGCTGGCAGTGTGCATTGCAGCTCAGAAAGCCAACCCTATCCTGAGCTACATGAAAAGCAGCATGGCCAGCAGGTCGAGGGAGGGAATTCTGCCCCTCTACCCTGCCTTGGTGAGACAACCCCCCCTTTCCCCCCCCCCCCACATTGGAGTGCTGTGTCCAGCTCTGGTACTCCAAACATAAGAAAGGTTTGGACCTGTTTGAGGAGGTTTAGAGGAGACCACAAAGATGATCAGAGGGGCTAGAGCACCTCTCCTGTGAAGACAGACTGAGAGAGCTAGAATTGTTCAGCCTGGAGAAGAGAAGGCTCCAGGGAGCCACCTCATTGTGGCCTTTCAGTGCTCAAAGGAGGCTGTAAGAGAGCTGGAGAGGGACTTTTTGCAATGATGTGTAGTGATTGGATGAGGAGTAATGGCTTCAAACTGAAAGAGGGCAGGTTTAGATTAGATATTAGGAAGAAATTCTTTACTGTGAGGATGGTGAGGCACTGGAACAGGTTATCCAGTGAAGTTGGGGATGCCCCATTCCTGGAAATATTCAAGGTCAGGCTTGATGGGGCTCTGAGCAACTTAGTCTAGTGGAAAGTGTCCCTGCCTGTGGTAGGGGGTTTGGAACTAGTTGATCTTTTAAGGTGCCTTCCAACCCAAATCATTCTATTACCTGTTGTTCTTTGACCTTCAGCCCCACAACAGAAGGGTCCTCTGAGAGACGGGGCAGGGTAGAGAGCTGCTTCATTTCCTTTGTCTCCAAGTCAGCTATTCTGAAAGCCCCCCAGTAGCCTTTTGGGTCCTTAAAATGCCCCTTTCTGAGACGATCTGTTCCAAGGGTGCACAGAGCCTCTGGGCCAGTCGCACTGGGGTGCTTTTGCCAATGACTCTGGCTGATTTCAGCCTCTAAGACTGTCAGCTGTTGGGATTCCCCTGTCACTCCAGAAATACAGATGGGTTCTGCCCCTGTGCAGCTTGATGGCGTTAGGTGCACTGTGGACCAGGGTCTCCTAGAGCCTTGTACTCCAGTGAGGCTGATGTGCCAGGCCATCTGATCACCACAGTCCAGTAAGGCTGGTTGTCCCTCTGCTGCGCTGGCTGAAGACAAGGCTCCTCTAATACTGGTCCTAGGATTCTCCATTTCTGTAAAATCAAATTAGAATTCCCTTTTGTAGGATCAGGAATAAGATCAGCCCTGCCACTCTGTCTGTGGAACTGCCCACTGGAGACTTAAGCACAAATGGGGATTCTTTAGGAAAGTTGCTGTTTGTTTTATCCCTGCAATTCACATACCTGTGCCTCTATGATTTAGGTAGTATTTCCATGACACTTCCTGATGTCTTCCTTATGGTCCCACAGCTAGAAGTCTGGGTTCCCTGTGGTGTACATTCTCTGTATACTGTCTTTTGTGCAATTATATATGTTCGTGGTGTTTAAGCAGCAACTCAGTCCCACTCAGCTCACTGCTCCCAAATGCACACCCTCCCCCGATCTGAACTACATTCAGCACCATGCTGCCTCCTAGCACTAAGACCGTGCTGGTTTTAACATCTTAAGGGTACTCAGAGTTCTCAAACGCTGTTGTAATTAGCCCAGAGAAGAAGCGGAAGGCGTGGGAGGATATCTCCCCCGCGGGTTGGCCCTATGAGGAGCAAAGGTGAAAGATGTAGTTATAAACATTCCCCAGTAGGAGGCTCCCGCAGTGCAGAGGGACGGCCGTGCTGAGGATACACCACCACCACCCCCCGCTGCTCCCGCCGTGAGGAATTTCATGGGCAGGGAAATGATAAATTGCTGATTATAAATCAACATTATGACCAACCACTATCAAGCCAATACAATGAATGCCTATTAAAAAAAAAAAAAATCTGTTTTCACACACTCTGGTCAGATCTGTCATTACCTCAACCCCTCGTGCCCCACACTGGGTGCCAAAAAGGAGAAAGGAGTGTTGAAGTTTAATCCCAGCCAGTAGCTAAGTATCATGCAGCTGCTTGCTCGCTTCAGTGTGGTGGGATGGGGAGGAAAATCAGAAAAAGTAAAGCACATCAGTATAAATAAGGACAGTTTAATAATTGAAATGAAGTAAAATATAATGATAATAGTTATCAAAAGGGGAGAGAAGAATAAAACCCAAGGAAAAAAAACTATGCAGTGCACAGTACAATTGCTCACTACCTGTCCACTGCCCAGCCCGTCCCCAGCAGCAATGGGCCCCTCCCAGCCAGCTCCCCCCAGCTTATATATTGAGGATGATGCTCTATGGTATGGAATCTCTTTGGCCAATATGAATTGGCTGTCCCAGCTATTCCCCTTCCCCAGCATCTTGTCTGCCTCCTCAGTGGCAGAGCAGGAGATGCTGAAAAGCCCATGGCTTAGGGTAAGCACTGCTCAGCAATAACAAAAACATCAGTGTGTTACCAACATTATTTTCATACTAAATCCAAAACACAGCACTGTAGAAGCTACTAAAAAGAAAACTAACTCTGTCCTAGCCAAAACCAGGATGTGGACAAATACTCCATTAAAGGACAGCTTTACTAGGCATTTTGCTTGTCCTGGTTAACAGACAGTAATTGTTACTGTACTGGGCAACTGCAGTAGGTACAGCTACACAAAACTGAGTAAGTTCTGAGGTCATGCTCTCAAAGGGTTATTTGGTCATTTTGAATGTGTGACTTGAAGTTGGAAACTACTTATGTTATTAAGACTTAATGTAGGAGCAGCCTGCCACCAGGATGTGCTACAAACCAGCAAAACTGTTCTTACTGGTTTGTTACAGTGTGTTGGTCATGCCTGGCTGTTGACGCTCTGGTTTCCTAGAAGTGTTATTTCTGAACTGGGGGTGCAAAGGGTAGAAACCAAGGGAGCCTGATGCAAGCCTTGTTCTGTCTGAATTCTATGCTAGTGATCACCAGCAGCTGTCAAAGCTCATCCAGGAAGCCCCAACCACTGCAGTGAAGGAGGATCTGGAGAGGGAACTTGAGGCCCTGGTGGGAAAGATGGAAGCAAAGGCAGACCAGATCAGCAAAGTTCAGAGGCATCGGTTGCAGGTGAGTTTCTTTTGACTGTGTTCACGCTCATGCAGAGTTGCTGACTTTTTTAATGTGATATCCTAATCTAACAGCAGTTGAATAAAGCAGAAATAACTACTTTAGAGTAGTATTGCCTAGCTCTAACTTTGATGTCCCAAAGTTAGTCTGCATGCCTCCATCCTTCTATCCCAGTATTTTTGCAGAAATACCCTTTCTGTCACCCTTGTGCCCACTCTTCATCCTTTCCTGGGCAGAGCTTTTATGTATTACATCACACTTTAGCTCTTGTCCCTTGAACATTGTTTAACAGTTTTACTTTTCTTTGAGTAAATGACCTATTATGTTTTGATTTGCATTTTGAAAGACCCCAAATGCCTGTTTTGCTTATTTAATAACTCTCAAAGTGTTTTGAATAGTGTAGCTTGTTCATTCAAAACTATAAAACATATTGATTTCCTGTTTTCTTTCATCTTCATTAATTTTAGTGAATTTCTTTCAAAGAGCTTAACCCCATGTGTTTAATCTGGCTCAGTTCATATGAACAGAGGCTTGCCCTTACCTGACATAACTTACACATAAAGTATGTGCTGAGAGCTCTGCTGCTGATGTCCAGAATGGACATATGAAATGTTTGCATTGCTCACTTTTGATCTCTTATGATCTTCGGAGGAACTGCTGCAGAGAAGCAGATGTGCTGTAGTTCCCAGTAGTAATGATGCTCATATGCTATTGGCAAAAGCTTAAGAGCCAGGATTTAGGAAAACTGCTGCAAGCTGTAAAACTAGGAGGAGGAAGCACCTCTGCCTGAAGAAAGAGGAGTTATAGAAACCACCTGTGTTGCAGTTTGGGCATACGAATGTCTGCACCTCAGACTGCCCAGTTCCCCACTCAGCCTTGTGCCAGCTCAGTCTTTGCTGAGGAGTACAGAGTCTTATTTACAATGCTGTGTATGGATACTGCCTCTTCACCCCAGCAGGGTGCTGGTATTCTTTTTAAAGCTACATCTCTGACAGTGAGTAGCTATTAAAATCACTAGTATGTATGTAGAAAAACTTTTCTACAGTTGGTAACAGTGACAAGTCAGCTTTTTCCATATATAACTTTTACATTCCTGATGGAGATATTTCCCCATAATGAACTTGTCAGTTTTTAAAGAGGTAACCTAGCAGTTCAGACTATAAGCTAATCATAGTTCTAAAGATGCAAATATAACAATGTTTTGTAAGGAAAATATTTATTATTCAGGGTGACTTGGAAGCATCCATTTGCTTAGCTGGGTGAGATAAGTGGTGGGATATGTTTGGAAAAATTGCTGAATATAAAATGAAACAAGGTCACTGCCTAATAGTTTTTTTTGGCTTCTCTTTCAGCTAGAGAGACTTAAGAGAGAATACAAGTCCAAAAAGACTTCTGCGAAACAAATGAAAGACAGCAGGTTCCCTGTTAGTGAGGTTAAAGTAACAACTACAGTAACCACAAAAGGAAAGAATGCTGGTCCCATCAAAGTGAAACCTGGAGAGAAGAGTCGCAAGAATCTTCAGTTGTTGAGAGACATGCAGACCATACAGACTTCACTACAGAAAGATGATATCAGCTGGGACTACTGACTTTTCTGCAGAGGTGTTCTTGAATCATCCCAAACTGGCCAATATATCACATTCTGGATATAAAGCAGCTGCCATTCTCGCTGTGTGGAAGAGACTACGCTAAGCCCACTTTTGAAATACAGGCTCTTAGTTCTTCATCCCTGCATTTGATTGTATATATTATGATCTAGCTTAAAACACAATCTGTTTTTAAGGTACCCAGCCACTGAGTCAAACAGTAGGGTCCCTTATCTTATGATTCCAGCATTTCCTCCATTTTCCTTCAGCACACCCAAGCACTGCATGTTTATGTGGGTTGGTGTGTGTGTGATGTGCCAGCGCGATTTCACACTGCTGTTGAACCGGGAGGCTTCTGAGGATGCACCTTGTTTGAAATTGATGCTGCAGCCCTGAGTCTTAAGGGCTTTCTGTCACTTCTGTGTGCAGCTGCAATGGCTCCATCTCTCGGAGAACACCTTCTAAAGGTGTTCTGTGTTCTCTTCAAAATGCTTTCCAAGTTCTTGTTCTGCTGCGTTGCATTAGTCAGCATGAATGGCAGAGGATGTTTGAGTACTCAAAAAAGGAGCAGAATAATTTATGAATTATGTTGCTTAATGATCAAGTGATATTTTTCTACAGAAATCCTAGTTTAGGAAAAAGGTATAGGATAGGGGATAATACCCTGTTCCTGATTCACAGCTTTGGGTGGTAAAGGAGTGAGATAAACCACAAGTATTTTAAACTGCAAGTGCCTCAATCATGCCATTCAGTCCTGGCATCTTGCTTTTAACTTGAAATGTGTTTTGATGAGCTATCTACTTTGGTAGTGGTGCAATTAATTTTGTGCTCTGACTTGCACAGCTGAGTAAATTTTATTTATTATGTTAATAATTTAAAGAATTTTCTATTAACGGAATGTACAGAAGACCGTTACTTGTATATACAGTGGAAAAATAATAAAGCCAGCTTGCCTGTTGAGTGAATTGTGGGAAACCTGCACTTCCTCTACATTAGCTTGGTGTTTGCTGCAGCCCTGTGCCTCATCCAGTGCCCTTTTTGTGGTGTGGTGGCTTCTCCCTGGTCAGGGTGATGAATGTGAGGTAATGCAGGTAAGGTGAGGGTCACAGTTGTCCACCCTTGCTTGGAGCTGAACAGGGAGCTCTACAGGATCAACACAGGCACAAGGGATTTGAGTTTAAGTTATGTGTAGGTGATCCACCCTGCTTGTCTCCTTGCATTGAAGGTGCAGAAAGTGTTAGCTATGATGGGAGAAATCAGATGCTGTTCACCAGGTATAGTGGGAGCAACCATTTGGAGAGCAGTTCATCCCAGAGGTCTTGAAAAATCAGTAGCTGAAACTTATACTTGGTCATTTTGCTTAGGAAGGATCTCTGGAGATCGGCTTTCTCAGCTGATCTCTGGTTAACTTCAGCACAACCTCAGGCTGTCCTCAGTGCAGCTCCTTACTGAGGGAGGGCTTAGGAAGATTTTGGGCTCCATATGCACTGCCTACAGTGGAAGCCTGCTAGGAGTGAGAGCATCAAGGAGCATCCAGAGTAGATCCCAAATCATCCCAGTGAATTTGGGCTTCGCATAAGTTACATACAAAAAATGTGAATGCTCCTTGTACACAGAAGTTACTCTGCCAATGCACTGTAAAGTGCAGAGATGGTGGAGGTTTTTTTAATGGTGAAAGTATTTCAGAATACTTTGCATGAAATACTGTCACAATGAAAAAATCAATTTCTGCACTTCACAGTGTGTTAGGACAGTACGTTCTGAGAGAGTTGGGGTTGTTCAGCCTGGGAAAGAGGAGGCTCTGGGGAGATCTTACAGCAATTTCCAGTACCTAAAAGATGTAGAGGGCATGTAGTGATAGGACAAGGGGGAGTGTTTTTCAACTGAAAGAGGGCAGGTTTATATTAGGTATTAGGAAGAAATTCATTACTGTGAGGGTGGTGAGGCACTGGCACAGGTTGCCCAGAGAAGTTGTGGATGCCCCATCCCTGGATGTGTTCAAGGCCAGGTTGGATGGGGCTCTGAGCAACCTGGTCTAGTGGGAGATGTCTGCCCATGGCAGGGGGTTAGAAACTAGATGGTCTTTAAAGGTCCCTTCCAGCCCAAACCATTTTGTGATTCGATTTTTGTAATACTGAGCAGCTAAGCACTGTATCTGTATTAATGCCAGTCTCTGTAGGATAAGAGAAACTTGTCCAAAGATTGATTTTGTTTTCCTGTCATTCTAGATTTTAGAGTTTGAAAATTAGCATCTTGCAAGACCACTTGCAGAAAAGTGAGGGCGATCTGGATTTCACATACTAAACTTGCAATGCTATTTTGTTTGTTTGTGTGTTCTGCAAGTCCTTTGGAGAACCACACTGTTGAAAGTAAGAGCACAGGAATGTTACCCTTTTATCAGTTTTTATTAGTGTTAGCAAAACCAAACAGCCTTCATCAAGAAACAAAATATACACACATAGTCAGTTTGCTAATACAGAAGAATGCAATGAACCATCTTGTATAATGATTGTATGTAAGAGCAGATCTGCCCTTTACCTTAAAAGCAAATCCAAGTCCTTCAGAAGTATTTTGTGTGGATTCTTTTGCACTATTGAACCATAATGTCTCAGGCCACCCTATAACAAATGTGCTGATGCTGTACAGCCTGTTTTCATCTTGTCAGAAGGTGGCTGTGGATTTCTCTGTAAAGCACGGAGATGGTGACTGCAGTAGTAGAGCAGGCAAAAGTGGAGGCTGCAGGGGGGGAAAATACTGTTACTGCCTGGGAAGGAATGTGGCTTTTGAAAGGCAGTATCTTATGTTGGAAATTGGTCCACCCTTGTACTGTCTTGGAAAATCCTTCTCTCTAGTGGAAGAGTAGCTGAGTGAAGCAGCATGCTGACAGGTGACCACAGTATGGGATCCTGTCATAAAAGAGCAATACAAGAACTCCCACCAAGCAGTGCCCTTCTCCTTAGCATTCAAGTGAGAAGCAGCCTTGCACATAGCTAAGTGCCTTTCCTGTAAGCCGAATCTTCTACAGCCCTGTGCTTACCTGTTTGGAAGAGCAACAGGGAAGTCACGGTTTTACTGAGCGTTTTATCCCCTGTTCTGCAGTAAAATTTTATATTAAAATGAATTTCTACTTGAGCTTAGTCAAGTGATGCTAATTCTTGAAGCAGACTATGCTGGAAAAGGCCTAAATGTGGCTAAGATGTTAGGTCTGCCAGAATAACCTTAAGCAGCAGTTGGAATGCAGGCAGAAAGGCATCTTTGGTTGATGTACAGTTGCTTTCGTTAGTTAAGAGAACACTGAAATACCTCAAGTAACCACTATGATCCTGCACAGAAGCATTAAAGTCACTAATTATGCTTACCCAAGCAAAATGTAATGGCTGATCCCAGCAGCTCACACATGCCCTGTGGCATTCCACTACCTTTCCCCTGCTGACTATGAGGCACAGGAGGCCAGAGGAGCTGCGGGAAGCCCAGGGGAGCCACGCTCCGCTCCCCCCGCAGAAATAAAGGTGCTTAAGTTGCATGCTGGCACACCCACTGTAAACTGTGAGATTCTGGAGTTGCAGAGATGGAAGTAAACATCCTACAAAATCAATGTAGGTTTTGTACAAATCCTGTAGGTTTCTCCTCTACCATTGTGTTTTAGTGGGAGGAGCTGCCCTTTCTTTAAGGCATCATTTGCATGGCTTCCTATGATCTAGATCAAGGTGAAGGGAGTGATATGTTTCAGACACTATCACTGCTTGTCTCCAAGTGTGCTGGCAAGCACCCTCATTCACACTGCCGTGCAGACATTAATAGCAGAGGGTTTGTGCTGTTACAGCTGCATTTGAGTCTCCAAAGTCAGATTTAGTCTTTCCTTTGCTAGCAAAGGGGAGACCTTTCAAAGTTCTGAGCAGATGTTTTTCCTCCTCAGTACTCCATTCTAGTGCAGTGTCTCTCTTTAAAGCCAAGTGATTTCCAGCACATCAGTGAGCAGAGAGCAAGCTCTAGTTTTCTTTTAGGTGGCAAGTGCAATGGGCTTGTATTATAAGCTAGCCACTGAGAAGATTAATTGCATAGGGGGCCTTGTCTGTTGTTTTTGCTTAAGCTTCCTCTAGTGCTACAGTACTAATAAATTACCCTGGAGAGAAATAAATAAATAGGTTGGCATCCCCCAGGTACCATGCTGGAAATCCAGAGGGCTTCAGAAAAGCTGCCCCCGTGGTCCTGGGAAGGATCCTCAGCAAGAGAAGTCCATATTATACAACTGTCTGTACAGGAGCAACACACTGTGCGGGAGAGCCAGCTCTCTCCGAGGATGAGGTGGAACGGTTGGTGATTTCTCTCTGCAGTTCCTCCACTTTCTTCTGCAGCTCAGCCCGCTTGGCCAGAAGCTCCTTGTAGCGATTGTGGACGGGTTCCTGCAAGAAAACATGTAGCTGAGTGCTGGGAGGTAAGTGTGGAAGTGGAAGCCTGAACCACAAAACAGTCGCTGACCTTAAACACAGCTGTGAGAGAGGAGGGGGTCGTACATGAGTATTATCAGTTGTGTGCCCAGGGGTACAGCACAGTTGCTCTAGCTTTGAGATGCTCATTTTGATCCAATGTGCACAGTGCAACGGTGGCTACACAAAACAGTGTATATTTTAAAAGATGACAGTTGCCAAACTGACGTTTCTGGGGGATGCTAGCCATGGCATTTTGGCCTGGATGTTATTTCAGAGTTTTGAGTGGGGGGGGGGAAATTACATGTTCATCTAAGTGTTTTCACATGGTTCTGACTGTGAAGCAGTTGTTTGGTTCCTGTTTCTAACACCCCAGAATTGCACAGCTGTCAACTGCAGTTGGCCACAGAGGCAACCTGGGAAATTTTGTCCCTTTTGTCCTAAAAAGTGATGTCAGCATTCGGGGCCATGCTCAGACTGCTTGTTTGAGGTGCCCGCCCCGGGGCAAGCCAGCGTCCCTGCTGGCTGTAGTCAGGGGTGTCACAGGGCTGCAGTCAGACCCCTGTGTCTCAGGCAGCCAAAGCATCAGGTTCTTGTTGCCAGTAGCCTAAATGCAACCCCAAAAACCCTATCTAGAATCCCACATCCAAAGAAGTCTTGGAAATCTTTCGCTCTTTTGTGAAAAGAATTCAGATGTTTTTTTCCCGTATTCTAAGTGAGGAATTTTCTAAATTGCCGAGTATATCCAGGTCCTGCAGATTTCACGAGCTGAGCACCTGCACCAGCCAGCTGTAGGTGCTGCTTGCTCTTGCTGGCATTTGAATTTAGGCTTTTGTTTTTAAATTTAAGCAGTGACAGCGTAAGTTTGTACATCTTATGCTTCAAATATCTTGAACTGCAAAATAACAGTATCAGTACTAGCAGAGAGGGAAACAGATGTAGGATCCATGGAAGACGTACCTGAGGCTTCATCCTGGGGTTCCAGCGGATGTAGTAGCCGACCCACAGCTCGAGGTGGCGCATGCTGGCCACGGGATACAGGACATGGTTGGAGTAGCTCACGTACAAGGGGTTAGTGAAGTCTTCCAGTTGGCTGTTGATGTAAGACCAAAGTGATACGGTCTTTTTTGGAAGGCTCTGTAAGGGAAGGGGGTGGAGGAGGCTTTATTTGCCATGCAAATTCCAGCTATCTACGAGCTATAGCAGCATAGACATATGCCCGTCATTAATATGGAGCTGGTTGCTCTTTTGTAGCTTAACCCCCCCCTTCTCCCCCAAACTGTTCTTTTGATGTGGTTATTGTACTAAAAGCACATGGATGCAGGCAGGCACACACATGCCCTGGCACAGAACAACCCCTCGTACCCACCCAGCTGCCAACACAGACCAGGAATTGCCAATGGCACAGTGAGGGGACACTGGCATGTGAACTCTCAGTGCTTTAGTTAAACTTCACTTCTTTTAAGTGCTCCTCAAGGACTTGCTGGAGTATTTAATTGCAAAGGAAATAAAGAAAACATTTGACTTAGGCCTTGATCTAGTGGAATAGTTAGGCCTGTGAATAGTCCCACTGAAACCAGTATTGAAGTACTTTCTAGATTAAGTACGTCACTAGGCTGAGGCCTTAAAAAAAAAAAAAGCCACATGCAAATAGCATGCAGATTTTATTTTCTGGACATTACAATTATTCAATCACTGTGGACTCCAGAGAAACAGGGATCCCGATTTCAGTACAGGAAAATGCAGCCACTTTTATATTACAGTTAGGTTTTATTGTTTGGGGTTTTTTTAACCTAAGTGCTATCAAATATGATAACATCAGGTCCACACAGCACTGTCCTCATCTACCTCTGTGCTGTTAGGCCACAGCACTTCAGTGACAGAATGCTTCACCTCTAGGTAGGTGAGACAGAAGGAGTGTCACTGCTTTTCCTTCAGATTCCAGACTGTGTCTGAATGTACACACCTAGATGCTCTTCCCTTGGCAAACAAACCTCAACAGGACTGCAGGGCAGAGCTGGCTTGTGGCAGGACACAGAAGCACATCCTTAATAATACCAGGAGTGTTGTCCTCTCCAGGAAAAATGCAAGCATAGCAAGAACACACACTGAGACCAGTTATGTGCTGTAATGTGTGCAGAATGACAGCACACACTTTGCAGTTAAAAGCACCCTAAAGGAACCACTTCAAAGAAAAGAGAGGACAGAAAGGCACCAGTTTCCACAGAGAAGGTTACATTAAAGTTCAAAGCAAAACTGCATTTCCACTACCTGGGAGACACTAGGAGCTATTCAACCATAGTGAGCAACTGGAACTAGAAGCACTGTCCAGGGGGGAGATGGTGTTGCTCTGAAACATGAAGTGTCTCAAACAAACAGCAGGCTGTGCAAACAGGAAAACCCCAGGTTGAGAAGGGGGTTTACCATTTCCCAGACCCCCATCTACCACTATCTTTGAGCAAGGAACCAACTTTCCTAGCAGTATGTGGTGAGCTAATGCCATCCCAGGAACAGGCTTTCACCTTGGAGAGAAGCCACCTTACCTCCTTCACTCTCTGCTGCTCGCTGCTGCACAGGAAGGTCCCAAACAAACAGCTGTACAGGTGATCCAGGATGGTGATCAGGAAGTACTCATTGAACTCAAATGCTGTAGGAAACTTCAGTCAGAAAGAGAAAATTAGGTTGGGATTTTAAAACAGGAAAATAAACTTTCTTCCCACTCTGTGGTCTTGGTAAGGAGTTGGCCTCTTGATTTCTAGGACAGGATTTGTCCCTGTTCCCTTCCTGGTTGGATATTCAGGGTCATGTTTGCTTCTTGTAGAAGCAAGAGTTTCTCTCTTGGAAAGCTGCTCTGCATTTGCAGAGAGGAATTTTGAGCAAAAGCCAAAGGTCTGAAGGGTTAAGCACTGTGTTTATACACACTCAGTGCAGCTTCAAATGGAAGCTTGCTCTGCTGCGTCTGCCCCTCATGACAGACCGTGCAACCAGACTGTGTATGAAGGGCACATGTCAAACAACGCATTAAAAAGGTGGAAATTTCCCAGGGCTAAATGGAAATAACCCGTGCGTGTAACACAGCACTTCCCAGAGGGAACAGCAGGGAGTCATCTTGCAATACAGGTCAGTAGGAGGAACAGGTGTGTGGGCACAGGCCATGTTTGCTGTTGAAGTTCCATGCCGAAACAATCAGACCCAAGACAGGGAGAAGTGAAGCTCCTCAAAGGGTCAGTAAGGATACATGCAGTGAACTGCAAACACATGCTGGGGTGATGAAGAGGAGAGAAAGAGGCCTTCTTCCCTCACAACCATCCTTCTCTTCCCAGGCTGCCCGAGTTGCAACATCCTGACCTCACCAGCTGCAGGTCAGGATGCCTGCTTTTAGGAGCAATCCAAGGAGAGCATGATGACAGTGACTTCAATGATGGTAAAGCCTCTTTTTCTCTCTGTGTGAATATGGTACAGCTTCATATGTAGTGGCATCCTTCTTTCCTATTTCTCCTGGTTTAATCCATGATAAGCCTAATTTTTTTTCAGTGAACTGCCCGACCACAGCTGACATTTGTGCCACAGAAGACACAAAAAACTTTCCAGGTCCCGCATACCTGGGGAAAAACCTCCCAAACACAGGGGAACTCTCCTGGACTGTACCTTTGCCACACCTGGCCTGAAGTGAGACACTCAGCTGTGTACATCATGTATGAATTGGGAGCAGTACATCTGTCTTCAGAAGAAGTTAAAATAAAGCATATCTTGCTGCAGGTTTGGTTATGCTTGAGCAGAGGCAACAGGGATCTGTCTGCACCCACCCTGCTTGGAACTTATATTAGCAAGAAAAGTCACTTATGCTTCTGAAGGAACAGTGGGCTACTGAGGATGGCTGGGGTGTCTGTTCCTGCCCATGCTAAGTGTGAGGCAGCTGTCACCTTTTTCAGGATGAGGTGAGCTTCTCTCACATTTATTCTAGCAGCATGTGGGTAAGCAGTGCCTACTAACGAGATAATATGATGCAAGCCAACATCGTGGCCTTCCAGTGCACTTGTGCATTCAGGCACTTTGCTAAACAGACTCCCAAAAAACTTGTTGCCAGAGTCAAAACAAGAGTACAAGTCCAGGAAGAAGAGCCTGTAATGGTCAGCTTGGAAATCATTCCTGTGTCCAGACACTGTGCCATGTCTTGGTACACTGGCATTGTGGACACATGTGCCACAATGTGGCAATTTACCTGTCTTGTCATTTGCCAGACACAGTCGATGAACTGGAGGAAAACAGGAGAGCGATCCGCATCTGCATGATTCTTATCTCCGTGGCCAACCCTCTGAAACAGAGCAGGACAAAGAACAGGAGTCGCACAGGGCTTCACGGGGAAGCTGCTGGGATCTCCTGCCAGTCACCCAAACCTTTACCAACAGCTTTAAAAAGTTTCAAACGAGTCTTGATTTTGCTTTGTCCATATCAGTGAGTAAAGGAGGAAAGGACAACTACTCCCTTCATCTCTGAAGTGAAAATTCTTTATGGGGATATTTTCGTGCTAAATTAAAACAAGAGCTGTTTGAGTAGAGGCTCCAGATGCTATGCTGGCACTGATTTCAGTTAAAAGCTAAAGTTCAGAAGGAAAAAAAATGAGAATGCTTTTTGCTTCAGTTGCAGCTGTTGTCCTGGCTACTTCAGTAGTACAGTGGGCTCGATCTAAACACTACCTAGAGGCATGGCATGTGGCGATAACCGTCACGCAACACCTCGCAGCTTCCAAGTGCTGTACAAACACTAGCCCAGCCCATCTCCTGCCACCTCAAGAGAGGCAGTGATCACAGTATTCCCAGAAGCAGGCCTCCAACCCTGACCATGCTGTGTGGCCAAGATGTGTGAGGCAGGATTCCTCATAACTACTATAGTACATTAATGGTTATGTCTTACCCAGGAGCCCCAGGTACCGTGCAAAGAACAATAACATGTATGCAACAGAGATCTTTACCTCATCTTTAATGCTGTTCACCCCTCACCAAAGGAAATCACTATCATCATCTTCCTTGTCTAGACAGGGAAGAAGCTAAAACAGTCATTGTTCAAACACCAGATAACAAGTTTTGCTGCAGCAGAACCTCAGTTGCTTTAGTGCCTCAGTTTCCCCACCTTCCTCAGAGCATTTGACAATGCAACTCAGCACTGCAAGTGCTGTAAACAGACCTTGCTCTAGTCCTTGCCAAAATTTAACAACCACTAGACAACAGCTATGAGCAAAACACAATAGGAACAAAGACTGAAAGGATACTACTGAAAGGCTCTCTCAGTTCCCATCAGTGCAAACCATAACAAATTGCTGTGTCACAAGCCCACAAAGCTGCCTCTCTGCCAGCTACAGGGACACAACCACAAGCTACTCTTGGTCCAGGCTCAAACTGCTGATCAAACCTAGGCAATTAGAAGCCTCCCCAAAAATAAAGTGTGCCTAAAGAAAATGTGAGCTCAAGGTCATAACCAAATTCTCCAAACTCTTCAATACCAAGGCATTTTTGATGACAGTGGCCTAACAGTCTCAGAAAATGGAATAAACTGCAAAGGAAGAAAAAATACCCCAGTGGTCTCTGCCAACTCCCAGCAGAAATGCCAACCCTGAACCCAAAGCACACTGTTAGCTCAAGCCTAAGCATGGAAACATGACATATCAGGCAGACACCTGAGAGATTTAATAACCCCTGTACCTCCTATCTAACCAATACAGCCCCCAAGGAAGTTAAAAGGTGACTGGAATCATAGGCAGAAAACAGTAGCAGCAGCTTTTACCTGTCTTCAGCCAGGAAACTTCTCACAAGAAAGGCTAAACTCCCTTGAAATCCTTCAAGGGGGACAATAACTTTCCATATAGTTCCTTCCAAGGGATAGTGACTCACCAGCTGAAATCTGTGGCCAAAGCTCAGCCACTCCTTCTCCACCAGGACTTCAAAGCCCCTGATAGTTCGGTAGTAGCCATCCAACATGAGCAGAGAGAGAGAGGTGAGCTGGGCTGTCCGGTCCCAGCCATCACTGCAGTGCACAACCACAGATGTCTTCCCTGACTCTACTTTGTCAGCAATCCGGAGGGCTCCAGCTAGAATGAGCTAGGACAAGGAAAAAACAAATTACAAAATCTCTTTGGAACAGAAACTAAAAATGAAAAATGGCTAATGACAACACAGGACAAACCAAGGGCTCTGTTTGCCTCAAGCAGAATGGTAAATCAGTTCCAACTACTTTAAAACTAGGACAGCAAACTGGTGAACACATTTTTTATTCCAACAAGATGACAACACATCTATACTCTAGTGTAGGCACAACTCTAGAAGAGCCTTTGCATTAAGCTCAGTCCTCGAACAGGTCAGGCTTTAAACACAGGAGTATTCTGTGTGTGACATGAATACAAAATGGCCATCACCTTGCAGCTGCCCCAGAAGCAGATCTGCCCGTCTGCTTTAGCAGAGCAACAATGTGAACTGGACATCTTTAGAAGAGAAAGAACTTAATCTGACAACCAACATCTGTAGAAGCTGAAACACTTCGCCTCCTCATTCCAACTCTACTTGGGTTCCTGGAAGGCTGACAGGGCACAAACTCCCAGCATTTGCTGGTCTGGACCAGGCAGTAACACTAGGATAACAAGGATCCCTGAGTCAAGAGCTTGGAAACTCTGGGACTCCTGACTTCTAACCAGAACTTTCACAGTTACGCATTACCCAGGAACATACTTCATTTCCAAAACACCATCTTTCACGATTTCAGGCCCCTCTCTTATCCCTCTTCTCATCTTCTCAAGATTCCAAGAAACTATGGTTTTAGTCATTCACAAATAAAACCCAAATTCTAAGTCTTTAAATTTACCATGAATTGAAAATCCTGGAGTTAGCTCTGGATATCTTTCCCAGAGAACAGACTGGTAAGGACTTGTGGTTGCTCAGCCACATGCACTGGATGCAGACATGCATACCTTGATATGCTCTAGCCAGTGAGTTGACTCTAAATTAGACAGCCAGTGAGTCTCCTCGATATTGGGATATACAATTTCTTTCAGTTTTCTCAGCGACTCTCTCATAACATGAATATTGTGAATGTCCAGGAACACCAATTCTGCATTCTGATAGGCATCCTCGCTCTCATAGCCCCCTCCTTTAGCCTGAAGAACAAAATCCACAGACAAATCATTAAGCAAAAACATGTTTTATACTTTATCCTGGTCATTTGTCCTGAGCAAATAGCAGCTGACAAAATACCACAGTGACTGGGCTATCTAAAGCAGGCAGAAAACATTGGCTTTATCTTACAACTGGAACCAAACATGTACACGCACACACTTTGTGTCTCTTTCCTGCAATAGCTAATGAATGCTATAATTTTTACCAAAGAATATCACATTACAAGTCTTCTTTTCCTCTGTAATTATCATTTATCTCCATTCAAGTTGCTAGCTCATTACATTCGTTATTCTATCATTTAAAAATTTAACATACTATTATAGAGGAGTATAACCCACACACTAATTGCCTTTCCTAAGCAGTGGGAAAGGCAGATTTAAAAAAAAAAAAAAAAAAAGAGAAAAATGAGCTTTAGTGCAACAAAGCAGTTCTACCATTAATGCAGAGCTTAAAGTGATGGCATGAAACACAATTTTTAAAAGGGTAGAAAGATGGAATTACTGACCTGTCAGCCTCACCTCTGTTCCTGGCAAGATCATGGAACAGATCGTCCTGGAAGCTATGCTATAACACACGGACGACCAGGGGGTGATTTGAGACAGCCAGCACAGCTTCAGCAAGGACAAGTCCTGCCTGACCAACCTAGTGGCCTTCTACATAGGAGTGACTAGAGCAGTGACGAAAGGAAGGGCTATGGACGTCATCTAACTGAACTTCTGTCAATATTTCTCTCTTTATATTGGAGAGGTAAGGATTTGATGGGTAGACAGTTTGGTGGATGAGGAATTGGATGGTGACAGTCAGAGAGTAGTGGTCAACAGCTCAATGGCCAGTGAGTGACAAGTGGTGTCCCTGAGGGGACACCGCTGGTATTTGGACCATTGTTATTTAATACCTTCATCAGTGACACAGACAAAGGGGTCAAGTGCACTCTCAGGAATTTTGCAGATGACACCAAGCTGAGTGGTGACATTACACACCTGAAGGACAGGATGCCATCCAGAGGGACCTGGAGAGGCTCGAGAAGTGGGTCCATGGGAACCTCATGAGTCCAGGTGCAAGGTGCCACCTGTGTCAGGGTAATCCCTGGTATCAACACAGGCTGGTGAATGAACAAAATGAGAGCAGCCCTGCTGAGAAGGACTTGGAGGTGCTGCTGGATGAGAGGCTGGGCATGAGCTGGCAACGTGTGCTTGCAGCCCAAGAAGCCAATTGTATCCTGGGCTGCACAAAAAGCCAAATGGGCAGCAGGTGATTGTTCTCTGAGGCGGGTAATTCTGCCCCACTACTCTGCCTTTGTGAGACCTCATCTGGTGTACTGCATTCAGCCCTGGAGTCCTCAGCACAGAAAATACATGGAATTGTTTGAGCGAGTCCAGAGGAGGACCACAAAAATGACCAGAGGGCTTAAGCACCTCTCCTATGAGAAAGGATGAGAAAAAAGTCTCTGAGGAGACCTTATGGCAGCCTTCCGGTACTTAAAGAAGGTTTATAAGAAAGATGGGGTCAGATGGGGACAGTAGGGCCTGGTGTGACAAGACAAGGGCTAATGGTTTAAAACTAAAAGAGAGTACATTCAGACTACAAATAAAGAAGAAATTTTTTACACTGAGGGTGGTAAAACACTAGAAGAGGTTTCCCAGAACAGTGGAAGATGCCTCATTCCTAGAAGCATTCAAGGTCAGGTAGGACAAGGTTCTGAGCAACCTCGTCTAGTGGAAGATACCCTCGCCCTTGGCAGGGGAGGGTTGGACTAGACCCTTAAAGGTCCTTTCCAACCCAAGGAATTCTATGATTCTACAAGAGCAGAAAGAACAGAGCACCATTCCTGGATATTAGCTATGCCTAGCTATATTTTGAAATTAAAAATCACGATGCCTGATTTTCAGAAGTACTGCGTATCCCCTGCTCCCATCACAGTTAATAGGGACAGAGTCCTGGTGCTGTTAAGAGGAAGCAGTCTTCCAACCATATGAAGTGGAAAATGGTGATACACAAGATCCAGGGGGTTAGAGTTTGACCTCAGTATTACTTCATTTTTTTTCCCCTTGCAATTTCATTTCCCATTGTAGATTAATATAATGAATCTTTAGTAGTCACAGTGTATCTTACAAATACCAGTGCAGGTATAAAAGTCTGTCTAGAGAATCAGATCATTGAATGCAGATTTCCTTTACAGTGGAAGACCCAATTGTGATCCTTAAGAATAATATGAAGTTGAGGTGGGAAATGTGCTCTAAATTATTACATTTCCAGTTTTAGACACAGGAAAAAGCACCCAACCTTATTGGCTACAGCATTCACACTAGGCCTTGCATCAAATATGAAGATTTTATGGGACTGAGCGTTAGAATCCATGATGGCTTGAAGGTACTTTTCATCTTCCTTGCTTCGCTTGCCACTCACTCCCACCATCGGCTGGCTACAGCGAGTGATCGTTGCTTGACTTTCTGGGTGAATCCATGACAAGACCTTTGAAAACAAATGGGAAATAAATGAAGGAAAAATGGGATTCATTAAACCAGTGAAGTGTTCAACCTGTAATGGCTTGGTCTGGGATCCCATCCAGTTCCAGAAGGCTGGATTCTATTAAATCACGATTGAATGAAAGAAAGAACTCTTCTGTCCTTATCAATTCTTGTGGCATTCCCAAAGTTTGAACAAACAAAAAGTGACCAAATAATTTAATCCTGACTTTTAAATATGATGCAAACTGTTTTTCTGGCTGTTGTGTGAGTCACTATGTGGGCTGTGTCTTACTTTATGTTATACCATGTCAAACTTAAGTACTTTAGGAACAAGATAGAATTTTCTACAAACTTTAGAAGTAAACCAGTACATTTTCAGTTACTGCTGAAATAATCATCATGCCAATGTATTTGGTCTTAATTTCATTTATCAAGCATTCTCATCAAGAGCATCACTAAGTATTCCTCTATCCTGAAAGTCAGAGTAGGCCAGACAATTGTAAACAGTCCAATAGGGCTGCTTTGTGTTTCTCAGAAATTAAACGGAGATTTGGTCTGAGTTGAGCTAAATTATCTTATCTTCTCATTTTGGTTTAGTCTACATCTCTTTCACAACAGTAGTTCCAGCAGATACTGCTATTTTTTAAGTCCTCAAATGTGTTGCTGCCACTTTTATTATCCATTGACCATTTATTGGCTCCCTGGAATCCACTCAGCCTGATCTTGGTATTATTTATTGCCCAAAGGTATGTGTAACAAAACCACATCAAAGTGGCTTCCTTTGTCCCACTCACTGGTATGCGTCCTCTTGATCTGAAAGATGCTACTCTCTTTAATTCTTCATCAGGAATGTTTACAGGCACAGCTAGAATGGCAGGGTATGTATCACAAAGCTCATAGCGCTCATTAATCTTGGTCAGCCTCCAGCTTTCATTGGGAATTCCCTAAAGCGGAAACAACAGCACGTTAGCAAATGAGTTGCTCTGAGACCTCAGCACAGTCAAATCCCCAGACCTGAAATTCAAGGCAATTTTTGTTAATGAAGGACATTTAGGGCTGGCATCTGGGAATGCATTATCTTGGTAACTTGCATTTCCTGCCTCTTCCCAGAAAGGATATTTTGCTCAGGTCACTGAAGAACAGGGAAACTAGAAGACTTCAGGCAGGGTCACCTATGGCAAAGGAACTGTGAAGGCTACAGACGTTGCAACACAGGTGATCCCCCTGAGCGCATCTTTAAGATATCTCCTGGTCTCACCATGGGCTCACAGGAGAGTCAGGAGCAGGACAGAACACGTGACCAATTTACCTCTCTCTTGGCACTTGGCTCAGACGTGGTGGGTGGAAACCAGGGATGCAAAATGGAGATACCAGACAGGATGGATGGGAGGGGCAGAAGGGAGAAGAGGCGGTAAAACACCCCCAAAAATTCAATCTGGTTTGGGCCTTGTTGAGTGTTTGTGGCACAACTGTGGAATCCTCTAAAAAGACCAAAAAATTAATAAATTTATGTCTCTGGCTGCATTACTGTATGTGATGTGCAATTCCCATGTTTCTGTCAGACTAAGATCTCCATTTGTACTAGTCTGACTGAGGTTGGGAGGGCCGGGAATGTACGTACACAAACATATCACTGAGCTCAATGTGCCCTGATGGGGAAGCAACTCAAGAGCTTCCCAAACAACAACCTTCAGGTAACATCTGAAGCACAATGGGGAGGATCCTGACAACCTGCAGACTTGGCTTGGCTGACGCTGGGAATGAGCAGATCAACACAGAGTGGCTGGTACAGCACGCTTGCAAGGAGAGATTTGAACAGACACTTGCTGCAGCAGGGGTGAGCACCGACACAAAGCATCTCTGTGGGGAAGACACATCTGCTGCTCTGAACATGGCCAGACTGTTAAGCACAGAGTGTGTTTTAGGGGAACACCAGCTCTTAAAACAATACACGCTTCTGTTCTAACAACAGTACTTCATTTAAAGGAGGGTGTTGGGACAGTGATTACCACTGTCGCGGCTCACACAGGAAATAAATGACAAATCTAACACAAGTCAGACAAGCTGTGGTAATTATGGCTGACCCACACTGACTGCAGCCGGTTCACCATCATAGCGGTGAGTCATGCTGTCAAAAGAGGTCATGGTTAAAAATCTGAGGGGAGGACAGAACTTCTGTCTAATTCCAGTCACACACCCTGCTTGTAAACCACCCCTCTGCTGGGGCCCTTCCTGGGAAGGAAATGTTACTACAAGGAATCGGCAGAGCTGCCAGGATCATGAATACCCCAAAAACCTAAAGGGAAAGCTATTTTCGGCAGTCTGAAGCCTAAGAATTGGCAGAAACAGTAGACACAGTCCAAGCTTATTGATGGGTAGAACATGCTCAGTCTACCTGCTGGGTCCACCAGCTCTGCTGTCAACCAGGGAACAGCAAGATTCTTGCTCATAGCTGTGCATCAGCTGTAAACAAGCTGGTTACTACCTGGAAGTGGGCTAATGGCAAATTAGTTTTCAGTCCTGTCCTAGTAAGTACATGCAGTGGATTCACCAGCAAGACCTGGGGATTTCACCTCCCCCAAATCTGAATGAAAAGTACACTGTCAGCACAGTCTTGATAAGGAAAATGGGAGCTGACAAGCAGCTACATGGAAAAAAGGCTCCTTTTCATTCTACCCTGCAACTCTACCAGTTGCTCACACAGAAGATTAAGCAGTGGGCACTGCAAAGCACCCTCTGCACAGTGCTGGGCAGAATGGCTTCAGCACACACTGCCTGGGCCAGAACTGAGCTCTAAAGCTCTCCACAGCTCTAAGACTTTCATTTGTCACACTGACAAATTTGAAGAAGATCTTTCCTCTGCAATAGCCCAGACCAGAAAAATACATCACAAGCTCTCAAAGAAAGAAAAGGCACTGTGTGTCAGCATTCAAATTTCCTTTGAATCATGGCGAATGTCTGCTCTCCCCCAGCACGGGAGCCTCGAATCACAGCACCACCCAAAACGCTTTGGATTTGGATCGTGACTTTCTGTAAGGACTGGAAGCAAACAGAAATAAGCCAAGTGGGCTAGAAGAGAAGCTGAATTTGCATCTTCCCAGGACGTTTGCCATAATGCAGAGTAGCTTCTGCATTTATTCGTGCTCCTTCAGATTTGCCCTTTCTACAGCTGGAATCAATAGAGACAGCTAAACGTGATATAAAGCACACTAGTATTTCCTGATCTAAGATGCATTTCACCGCTTCCTGGTGAGTTTTAAGTACTCAAAAGCCTACTATCAAACCACATTGTTACAGATATAACTCAGGAAGCCTCTGCAGGCCAAGGAATGGCTCTGGGAGCTGCCTGCCTGTGCACCTGCAGGAGGAACCCAGGTGTGCCTTGCTAACAGGAGGCTGATCATTCTGAAGCTGCCAGGGCACATGGCTGTTGGGTGTCCACATTACTGACCAAAGGCTGCTGCAAAAGGTCAGTCTTTCTCAGGTAAAATAATTTAAAAAGTAAAAAAATAATGAGGCTAAAAAAGCCCTCACCATGTTTGGTGGCTGCCAGAGGACAAACCAAGGAAGGCAGCACAGCCACATCTGCAGTCATAAATTAAACATCTCATGAACATTCTCACGTGTTGTGTCCACTTAGCACAAGAGAGCTGTGTTCTGTTCTGCAGTAGGGACATACCTAGCATAAGCAAGACCTCAGTTAAACCATGGGACATTTAACTGTTCAATTCTCACTTTACTCCGCTATGTTACACCCAGCAATCCTCCGTTCTCCTGCTCTACCTTTCCCACTCTGCTTGTATACTAAAGCTGGGCACTTCTTTTACCCTCAAAACAGGTCAGTGCTTCTGAATTACTAGTTTCTACATGTTTTCTCTGAAAGGAGCAATCACAAGCCTATACTGTGGCTACCTGGTAGATATGACCAGAGCATAGGACTGGACCAGAAGGACTTATGTAGGGAAATATCACATATTTCCTGCCTCACAACCCCTTGTAATATTTTCCAAATGCTCCCCACCTTGTTAAGGAAAATAAAGCTTTAAGTTACTCCAAAGGCATCTCAAGGCCTTTTGGTTTCAACTGAGTCTTACTCACTTCGCAATTCTGTTTTAAACTCTGCCAGCCTGCACGTAATAAAAATCAGGGAGCAATTTCAGTTTTAAATTTCATTTGCCACATGTGATTCCATTTACCAACTAAATCTCAAACCTCTCTGAGTTCCTTTTGTTCTCTACAGGTTGTTTATTACTCCCCATAGTTTTACACAATCACAGATTTTTAATAAGTTACATATTTCCATCTTTCACAAGAATGCTAACAGAGAAGTCAGGGGTTTACTGAGTATCTTTCCTAATTGCTACAGCTGCTATCATATCAACACACTTCTATTAATCTTAATGAAAATTATAATAAAAAAATAATACCCCACGCAAACTTGCCATATCTACCAGTGTAGAACACGGATCCTGGTCTGTATGTCTTTTCTGAATGCCTGGTAGCTGGAGTTTACTTTTCATCTGCTCCCCTCTCTCTGTGTTCCTGCTCCCACAGGAAAAGCCTGACCTGGCCTAAGATACACCGAGTTAATGCCTGGCCATACTGCTGGACTGCTTATGCCCTAGGCCAGCTCTTCTGTAACAGTTTTTAAACCAATTCCAAAATGTCCTGCTGACAGTGCATATGTCCTGCTTTTCTGTTTCTGATCACAATTCACAGACTCGGTGACATTATCTGATTTGATGATGCCAGTTTTGTTTCACTGTTAACGAATCCCTGCTGCCATTTCAGGACATAATCCTGATTTACTGTAGTATTTGTTATTGCTTTAGCAGAACCTGGTTGGATTAAGAAAAAAGGCTAAGACGTTCACACAGATAAATCGAACATCCATAGTTATAAATGCTGGAATTAAATAAACAGACTGAAATACCTAAAAGTTTTGGAGGGGACACAAAGCATCATGCTGCAGGACCTAAATCAATCTAACAAAAGAGATGAAATTCTCCTCCTGGCCACATCACGACATAAACATCTACTGCAGTATGGTTTGTCTCTTCCTCAGCAGCTGGCGTTGGTCACTTTTGAAGATAAGCTACTGGAACAGATGGATTGCGTGATCTGGAATGGCAGTGACTGTGGCCCACCAGGGGTAAAATTCAGATAGGACGTGGCTGAAAAATATCCTGATTTGGGCAATGTAAGGAAATGACCAAGGGCTTCAGCACCTGGGCATTAGTTTGGTTTCTTGCCATAAAAGCAGCCAGGCAAAGGTTTTCCTTTCTACTCAAAAACGATACAAAAGCAGCATAGCACAACTACACATTGCAGCAATGTCTCGAGTCGTCATGTTCTACACACAACAGTGCTACGCTGTGTGACCAGAAACAAAGACACCATGGCCCATTCTCATTTTCCTTACAGAAAAGGCCACAAAGAGCTGCAAACTACATGAGTGCAAATACATGTACCCTTTCACCATGTAACCGAACTCCTGCCAAATTTAGGTACACCAGATCATAGTATAAAAACACTAACATGGACAGATAAGCTTCTATTATAAAAAAAACCCTACATGGTAGGATTAAGAAAGTGGAATCATTTACTTTGAAATTCACAGGGGACACCCTTCCTTCTTTCCAGGTATTGCAAGAATCTCTTTGGTACTTCATCTGTTTTAACTGAAGCTCGGCTAAGCAAGTGCTGTGCTTTTCAGTGGAGATCTTTAGGTGTTACTCCAAAGTTCTCAGACCTATGAAGAAGCATCTCGCCCAAACAGCTTGGGCTGCAGATCCTTCTCTATAAAACAGATCTTTCCATAAAATAACTACCAAGAAAGAGGCAAATTCTAAACAAAGCAATAATCACTGCATTATCTGGTCTTGTAACCAAAGTTGACCTTAGATTACAATATGATTACAAACGACTGGATTGCGTCTCTACTAGGATTTTGGATTGTGGCATCTCATCGCAAAACATACAGTTTTGCAATGAAGGCAGCAAAGATACAGTAAGATACATCTCAATTTCAATTAGCAGCCTAGAAGCCAGAGATCTATCTTAGGCAGCTATTTTAGGAGAGAACAAATCACCCCCTACAGTGAAGAGCTCTCTTCCCATCTGTTAATGACAGGCCTACATAACCAATTTAGAAGGCGTGCCCAGCTTTTAGAAGACTAGAGCTGGAAAAATGAATCCTTACATTTTGGATGCAGAAATCAGATGAACAGCTAGGCAAGGACAGAGGTCTGGGTTTGTTTCTTTGCAAGAGAAAGACACAAATCTTTAAATCACATGGCTTAACATTTCTTAATTTTACAAAGGAAAACTGTTTTTATTGGCAGATCTAGATGAGAAAAATGTTTACTGTGTCCAGGGCAAGCATGTCACCAAATTGAGCTCTTCCGTCTACTTGGGAGTTTTATGGCAGGAACAATTCCACTATAAAATCCAAAATTCTCTCATCTTTTCCCCAGGGAGGACCACTCAAGTTCTTACCACAGTATTCCTAATTGACAGCCCATCACTTCATGATCATAAATACCTTTGACCAGTCTACTCTGGACACACTACTACTGTGTGTTCTATGGTAAATCACAAAACTCTCTAGGTTGATTCCTATGCTGATTCCCTATGATAATAAAGGCATTCTACTCTTAATTTTTTTCCTCCCAAGTTCCTGTTTAAGACAGGAAAAACTGGAAATAATTAAAACTGATACAAGCAAATGCTGAGGTGTGAAACTCAGCAATGTACCTACAAGATGCACCCACCCTCTGTTCCTCACTGCCAGCAGCAGCTGATGACCAAGACAGAGCATTAGCTTTTTCTACTAAAGGCTGAAGTCAGTTCCCAGTTTCTGCAGCCTGAGTCAGTCTCCATCAGTGGATGCTACTATCTCTAAAGCTGTACTGCTGTCATCCATCACTGCAGTGTGATGAACAAAATCCAGCCTGCACAACATCTACCAGCAGCATCATTCTCCACTCCACGTGACCTATAACTGTATTACTGCACAGAGCCTCACTTCTGAAGAGCAAAGAGGATGTGGCACAATACCCACCTGTCTTCTGTACTCCCAAGTTGGGTCATACACTTTCCATCCATTTTCTGGGAAAACCTCTTTGTACTCAAATGCAAAAAGTGGCTGAAAGAAAGAAAATTTACCATTAAGAGCCCACTCAGAGCCCATTTAAGGATGTTTGATATCTCAAATACTAACTCATGACTGACCCTTCCTTTTTCCCCACTGCACTTACTTTTTTTTTAGGGCTTTGAGAAAAAGATTAACACTCTTGCTGTATCAGATAACTCGTAAAACAATGTACTTTCCAATACACCCCTGATCTTGCTTGTCTATTATCTAGTACTTCATGGACAAAAGGAGTTTATTATTTAGGAGAGAAAATAAAAAACTACTTGGACAAGAATTCTCTTACATATTAACAAATAGTTGCTTTTAACCAGCATTTGAAACAACAACTGCAGTGTCATAACATTACAGAGCAGAGGAATTGCACTTTAGATTTGAGGCAGTGCAGTCACCATTAGCTGTAAACCTCTGATGGATGTCACTGCGCTTTGACTACTTTTTCTCTGTCACAAGGCTTCATCAATAAGTCATTCTCCAGGCAGGAAAGAATCCAGCCCAGAGTAGTAGACTTTTCCTGTTTTCTATATGATCTAAACTTTTATCAACTTCAGTTAAAAACAGACTTAAAAGCTACCACTTCTCTTCCTTCAAGAAAAGGTACCTCACGTGAATGCTGTACCAAGTAGAAGGGCAGAATGAAACAGTTTACTGCCACTCTGTGTCTTTTTGTAAAAATTGAAGAGAAAACACTTACCAGGTTGTTTGAAACTGGGAAAGCATATTTCATTAGGTTCTCAAATATGGACCGTCTAGTTCTCCCTTCAGGCTTATGAGCAAATCGTAAGTTTCGAATATCCTAGGATAAAAAAAAAATTAGGGAAATCAAGTTGCAAATTTCTGAACCACTTCAAAATTCAAAGAAAATCCAAAAGCCAGAATTCAAAATAGGGTCATATCACAATACTCATTCTAGTACTGATTTAATACTGTACTTGGAACACTTGTATTGCAATGCTGGGCTTGGCTCAGTGGTTGTCTGCAAACTCCAACAAAGCCTGCCCCAAATTCAGAGGAGCAGAGCAAGTGCACAGGTGTGCCTGACCACAGCACCTTGCCTTCACATGAAGCTCTCTACCTGCTGAAAGCCTAGGGGAGAGCCCGCTCAGGGACAAGCTATCACAAATAGGCAGGACTTTGTGAGACAGACCTCCTAGCTCTCACTGAGCATTCATGCCGAGTTGTGCCAAAAGACCACTGGAAGGGTCTGCCTCACAAAGTATCTCCACAGAGCTACTGCATGTACGTAGCCCAAGCCCAAGCACAGCCAGGTGGGTGCAAAGCATTCAACACCATCTCCCTTTAAAGCTTCCATCTCTCAGAGCACTCAAGAAGATGTCTTGAAACCGAGAACTCCTCCTTCACACAGCAGCAGTTTCCACAAAGAGTGGTAACCCAGGACCTCCTTTCCACACTCATCTACAAAATCAAATGCCAAAACTAAATAAAGCACCTCTAAGGTGCCAAGTTTTTCCAGCCAAGCCCAAAACTCAAACACTTGCAGTAAACAGTTTAAAAGCCACCAGCAGGAAATGAGCTATCAAGTTCAAGCATATGAAGATTGTAGAGCAAGTCAGAGAATAAAATAAACAGATAAAGACTTTGCATCCTCACATAGATGACGTGATTGGTCTCAGACAGAGAACATTTCAGGATGTATAAGCTGCATCTGCACCCCTCTGTTATCGCACTGAACTGCTCTGCATATCCTAGGCCAAGCAGGCTGGCATATATATATGCTACAAAAAGCCAAAACACTCATCATAGAGTTTGTGCCCAAGTTTCCCACCCAGGCAAACAATGCAGTTCATTCCAAACTTGACCATGTGTACAAATTTGCATATAAACAAAATGGTTGAGGACTAGGAATCCAGATCAAAAGAGGGAACAAATTAGCTTGCCAGCACAAGCGCCCCATCTCTACGCTAGCCAGGGTGGATTATGACTGCAATAGGATGAGGGAGCAGCTGGATGATTTGGTGCAGACTGCATCAGCTGGTCATGACTCAGCACACCCACAGCCTGCTAGTCTGCTTAGCTTTGGTGCCTCCAAGTCACAGCAGTGACCAGAGTAGTTTGGGACCCCTTTTCATTCTGCTCTTACGCAACAAATGGCATCCTCTTAGCCTTCAAGGGCTCTAACAAGAGCTTTAAGCAGACCGAGACCTGCAAGGTTCTGAATCCAGCTCTTCCTATGTGGCCAGTGAAGTAGGCAGAGGGGCCATGACCCAATGAACAGCAGTGGTATGGATTTAGGAGGGAAGATAGGGGCTTTATCTGCTTTGTGGGTATAGAGTAAGCAGACACAAGAAGGCAAATTGTTAATTTTTACTGAAGTTTGCATTACTAGTTATTCCAAGGGCTCTTGAGAGGCACATGTGAAATATGTACTGCCTTGAAAGAAATGAAAGAACAGCCTCAAGAAGGACTGAAGGCTATTTGCCAGTCCCTCACCACAAAGCACAGCAGCAGGTGCACATGAGCTAATGATTTAGGGGGACACGTGCTCCTTTCTTGCTCTTGAAATGCAAATGAGAGAAAGGCTGTACTGTATTCCACAATAACTGCTGTCTACCTGGAATAGTATGATGGACAACACTGGGAACTGCATTAACAGGATGCAGGCCTAGGTTTAACATAGTAAGAAAAGTTACTGCCCAGCACAAAGCCTGAATAAAGGGGTTTGTACCTTGTCTTGAATGACTGGAACTGGAGATACTGAAAAATACTTTTAAAATCAGATGGTTTTTGATGCCTGTGAAGTCATACTGACTGAAACATTTGCAGAACTTCCTACAATACTACAGAGAAAATCTGTCAAAATATACGTTTCCCTTCTCCTACTGTAAAACACAGGTAAGAGTTTACCTTGCATACAATCTCCAGTCCGTACGAATTCTCACCACGACTGGAAGCACCTCCAATTTTCTCCACTCTGTTGATTACACCTAAAGATGCATCTAGGACAAAAGGAGGGTCCTGTAGACAGTTGAAATTTGTGAGTTTAAAAAGAGGAGGGGGAAATATCCCCAGCTCCTACTCCCTTATGTCTATATTTTTAAATATACAGCAACATTTCACACATAATTACTCTCAAAGAACACCTAGGTCTGAAGATTAAATAGCTAACAAAAGCAGATTATTTCAAAAGCTTACCCGTTCCATGCTTTTAAAATACAGTCTATAATTGGTAACAGTAAGGGTTCCTCTGATTGCTCCAGTGAAGGGGCAGATGTAAGTAACATCCTTAGCTTAAAAAAAGAAAAAAGAAAAAAAAAAAAGGTGTTGATCTCATGGTTTAACTTATGGGAGAGAAATTATGACAGTAACCATATTAGGGGATTTTACTTTTCAGATCATGACATTAAAACAAGCTTCATCTGGGATTCTAGCCTAGAGCTAATGTTTAAGTTTTGGTTCTGTGGAGAAGGTAAGAGTTTGAGTAGAAGTAGTATCATCACCAGGAATCCTACATTTGCGCAAAACTGCTACCCCATAAAAAAGCCAGTGCTTGGCTTCAAACTGCTAACTCTTACCGTCAGTAGCTGAGAACACCATGCATGAAAAGAGGAGATGACTTCTGCCTGGAAGCATGCCTCTGAAGCTTACAACAGTTTGCATAAAAGCTAAGGATTGTCCCCAGAATGGTTTGTGCCACATAGGACAGGAGAAGGCAGTTCTCCTACATGTGTTTTTTAGGGTGCTTGGGTCCTTCTGCACAACCTTTGCATGCAGAGTCAGCCCTGGCATAAAGGCCCTCCTGCTAAAAGCCAGTGGAGCTACAGTGATTCACAGCAGCCATGAATCTGTATAACACCCAACTGCTGGTGATTTTAAGTCCGAAGTCAGCGATCAAGTTACTCTGCAACAATTCAATTATTTTTGAGGCTGAGTGATGGTGACTCAAAACAGTCCCCTTCTTAAAGGCCTCAAATGTTTCTCACTTGTTTCAGCAAAAGGCTGTTTTTTCACAGCAAACACCCCTCCTAACTGCCTTTCTGGTTTACATCAATTAAAAATGCCAAGATTTAAGTTGTTCCCTCCCCACCTCTGCCGCATATCACGTCTTCTGCTGCTAAAGCAGTTGGCTGCCTGTGCCGTGGCAATGGTTTACACTGTCACTAAGAAGTAGTGACATCCCTCAAAAAAACAGAGGAGATCCAGTGACCAGAGCTGCCAGATCCATGAAAGAACTCCCTGGATCATATTAATAACCTCAAGCCTCTGCACTCCATGGGACCCACTGTGCAAGGCTGTGTCAGGAGGACAGCTCGCCTCCCCTCCAGGTGACAGCCACCATGCACATGAGGTGTGAGGCTACTAGGGCATCAGGGTGGGGACCTTAATTTCTTCTACATTTATCTCGTGAGAGTTAGCCTGGAGGAAGAGAAAGAGGGGGTCTGCCTTACTCCAGGGCTCCGGCAACTCATATAACTAAATCATCCTCACATCAACTCTGCTTCAGCATAGTCTTCAATGACTCTCAAGATCTGGATGTGGAGAAGGATCCTTAAAATATCAGAAGTGGCTAATTCAGAGCAAAATATGTAGCACACAATATCTGGTTAAAAAGAAATAATATATATACATGCTAGTAATTCCACTATTTATTTATTTATATAAATTTACATGCATTTGTTTGAAGGACAATTAAACACAAAATGCTTCTAGCCAGTCCTCATTAAACCAAGTGTTTCATTAGTAGCCGATTATTAATCACTTCTTTTCAAAGACTCGTTTGACAGAGATTTGAAAGCAGACTTGTGAAGCATAATAGGGGTGAGGGCAGCCTGCCTGGTTTTTCCACTAGAGTTCCCATTATTCAAAATGTAATTTCAAAATGTTTAAAAAAAACCTCAACAAAATCTACTAATAAGAAAAGCGTGCATTTACATCTGAAAAAGAGCAGGATTTCTGGGTAAATAGAAAAGGTGCCAGAAAAATGTTTTGCAGGTAAGGAACCCCAGGCATGATCTCAAACACTGGCCTTGCCAGCTTGTAAGCCACATCACCTTTCACATTTGCATTTTATTAGCTTGGTTTCCTAAGGAAACAATTTTACTTAATTACACTATGCGTGTACACGTGTACCAACACACATGGCTTGTCTGACCTTAACCCCTTCAGAGCTGTATGATTTCAGCAGTCTCTACCTGATAAATAGGGATCTCCAAGGCATTAAAATGCTTCACTGTTTGTGAGAATGGACTCCAGCTATAATGGAGAGGTTGTAGTAGTGCTGTCACCAAGGGGAAGTCTAATAAGCTCAGTCTTTGGTATATATAAGAAAATATCTAGGGGAGAAAGAAACTGTAAACCCGATTTACTAATTCGCTTGCTTGTGGATTCCCTGTCTTTTACAGGCCAATCTAACCCTAGATTATTAGGATAGCTGAAAATATTTTTTCCTTCCCATTCCTATAAAATTTTGCCTTTCCTGACACTTTTAACAGGAAATAATTATTGCTGATGACTAACAGATACTTCCTTTTTGCTGCCTTTAACTTCTTGCTGGACCAGGCAGCTGCTGTTTGGGCTACTCCAAAAGCCACTCAGTCTTACATATTTATATGGCTCATCTCATCATTTGGCAACAGATAAAACACTGGACACTCTTATCTCTTAAGCCATTCCCTAGGAACCCTTCAAAATATAGTCTTGCTGTCAGAGCTAACTGTGTCTGTGGAGTGAGTTAGATGTCAGTCTGCAGTGTTTGGTCAGAGTACGAGTTCAAAGTTCTTAGGAAAGAGGTAGAGAAAAAGGCTAAGCACTGAGGTGGATTTTTTGGTTTGTTTGGGTGCTTTTTGGTGAGGTATTTTCAGGTTTTTTCGATTTTTTATGTTTAGGACTAAAGTTGCACTCTTTTATATCACTTTAAGAGGAAGGCAACACGGTAAAGAAGTGAATGAAAAATCTTTCACAGAAAATTAATCAAGAGGCTTACTCAAGCTTTCAGACTGGAGAGCATCAGCAAACCTGATGCATGTCAGAACATCTGGATAAAACGAACAGACAAACAAACAAACTTAACCCCATCCCCGTATCACAGCAAGTTCCCTGCAAAAGCACTGTATCCTTTCCTGGAGTCCATGACAGAGATCTGACACGCAGTTGTGCTGTGTCAACATAAGAAGTTACCCTGTGGCAAGGACAACTTGAAACAGTCGATCCATGTCCTCTCAGGAGGCAGGAAATGCAAGGCTGTACAACCTACCTCATCAGTCAGTCTAAGGTGCCTTGAATTGCTTTGTATTTGCTACGTGCTAAAAGGAGATATGTAGTTACCTTGCTCCCTCTGATGTGCAATAACTCACTTAATGAAACATCCTGATGATGGCTTTCAAAACATCAGCAATTTGTTCTCATTGGTCAGTGACTGCCAAGATATTTTGCTCTATGGATATTCTATTTGGTCAGTAAACAATAAAGAATTTCCTCTTCACATACCCATGTCTTTAATGGTTTCCCCTGGTAGCAAAGGTGGCTCTTCCATTTCAGCCAATTTATTAGTCTCTCTCAGGACCTAGGCAAAAGACACAAGTACAAAGAGAATTTCATTAGGTTTTCATAAACCAAGAAGTTTACATTTACCTGCAAGGGGTCAACAATATCAAGGAAAAAAAATTATTCAAAGATCTTGAGGTACTGCCTAGTGTTTGAGCCTCTTCAGAGGTTAACACCATGCTCTGTGCTTAGACAGCATACTTCTCAGGTGTCCTTTCATGCTCCAGCCTTCTCCTACCCAGCCCATTATCACGAGTTGAATTCTCTCACAGTTACATACAGAGTCAAAGAAACCAGTTCCTTTCCCAGTTGAAGTGATCAACTATTATCACGATGCTAGCAACAGTTTAGCAGAACAATTTCTGGTTTACACTGAGGAAATTGAAAAGGACACCTTGCCACACCACTGTCTTCAATGAGGGGCTGAAAACTGTGATAGTCCTGACTTGGATCAGTTTGGAAAGGTTCTGTTTTGATATGCATGTATAGGAGGTACAGTTTTGTGGTTTTGTTTTTTTTTTTTTTTTTTTTTTTTGGCTGCCAAATGACCCCTTCTCCGCTTTCCTTTGGATTCAGGTTATGCCACTGGTCATGACTTCTCAAACAATTGATTCCATTTACACAAGGGTTTTCACAAGAACAGCTGCTTTCATGAACAGATGGATACTTTAGGAAAGTATGGCTGTAACTATGAAAGCATAACCTGAGGTCTAAGCCTATAGTAAGAACTAGGAGAGAAAAGCAAATATAAGTGATCAAGATTAAGGCTAAGTCTATGTGGCCAAAATGCAGATGGATTTAATCATATTCTCCATGCCTCAAACTGGTCAAATGACCACAAACACAGCAGCACACTGCTCAACCTCTTAACACAGAAAGCAGGTAAGTTAGTTTAGACTTCTCCTCATGCTACAGAAACCACAAAACTTGGAGTTCGAAGTTGGCATGTGTTCCACCTCGTGAAGATACACAGCGAGAGCTCACTGCACTCACAACTGAATGTGCAGGCTCACTCTCAATCTCTTTAACATTATGCAAGGAAACAGAAAGCATTGTTTCAATTTGATACCAGGAAATCCCTGCAAAGAAAATTCAAAGACATAGCCTAAAGTGGCATTCTAGAACCTGACACGTCTGTGGTCAACTTTCATGTAGGATCAAGCCAGAGGAAGAGCCTCTGGAAATAAAAATTCCCTCAACTATGCAAAAAAAAAAAATGGAAACAAAACCCTAGGAAAGCCCGCCACAATAAGAGCACGTTCCAGCATTTTCACACAACAGATTGATGCATAGATGAAAAGATTAACAAGATCAAAGCCTTCTTGAGAACAACATGTACATTTTAAAAAATGCATTCAAAAGACTTTTGGAAAAAATTAATAATAAAAGCAGGTGCAGTCCCAGCTTCCTAACAGGAATCACACAAGTGCACCCAGTTAGGTCAGCTTTACCAGGGAGGCTGCCAGAGCAGTTGTACTGGGGTCCACAGGATGAGTAAGGAGAGGTCACCATTGACAGAGCTCACTCTGGCAGCAATTTGCAGGGAAGCTTCTCCTCCCCCACATCAGCAATACCAGTAAAAACAAGGTTTTGATGGTATAATGAGCAGAAGTCGATGTTGAGGACTTCTTGTCAGCACAGCTGTGTTGGCCAAAGATCACACAGCCCATCAAAGCCCTGACTGAGGGCCTCCCTGACAAAAGTATGTGATGTAGATCCACTCTCAACTCCTGTGTGTCTAATTTTGTGCTTGAGTAACTGCCTTGAAATTAGCAGGATAACATCTGGATTGTGATAAATGAGATGGAGGCTTCTGGCTAATTAGTCCATAAGTGGTGGTCATCTTTTTGGCTTTTTATCTTGGAAGGACATTAGTGAAAATACACTCTGCATTCAGAACAGGATCACAGCTTCTTCGCGAAGGTCCGTACCCCACCCGGGCAGCAGCTGCTGCGAGGATCACTTCGGTCAACAGCTGGACTCTCTGCTCTCCTGCAGATGTCAGCGGGAGTATGTCCAGCAGTAAACATTTGGGGGACTGGATTATATCTTAAGCCAAAACAAATATGAGGTAAGATACATAGAAAGCACTCAGTATGACAAACATCTGCCACGATGGCAGAGGTGGGCAGTGCTCAGGTGGGTTTTAAACACTGTACTGCAGGTGGGGGATAGACGGAGGGAATAGGCAAGCAGCATGAAAGACAAGGACCTCCATGTCAACAACACTCTTTAAAGGCAAGGTTGAAAGACTTTTCAGTTTAAGAACTTGTTCTTCTAAGTCTGATAAAATCCATCTGCTCATGCACACTCCCTGAAATGTGGAGTCCCCAGGGTGAGAGGAAAGGGTCAGTGATCCAAACCTGAGTTCACCTCAACACAGGGCAGCAGACGGATGGCTTCCTGGAAGCACAGCACTTCAAGGTCAGCCTTCTTGTCTCCCCATCCCTTTTATTTTTCTTTCTTTTATTTTTGCTACAGACTTGAGGACTAAACTGATTTTCACCATCCCATAACTGACCTCAGCCACATGACCTATCTCAGATAACAATGTGCTGCCTGCCTCCCTGATGATTTCAAAGTTGGTGCAAGCACATCAGACCTGCATAACAGTACCCTTCCCAAGAGACTGAGACAGATATGGTCAGAAAGCCAAGGACAAACTCTTCTCTGTGGTGTTGGTCTTTGCACTATCTGCTCCACTCTAGACCTTGAATGAGCCTCTAGTTGGAACATGAACACTTGAAACCCATCCTGGCAGAAACCAAGAAACGAATGGTAGGCATTTTCCTGAAATCCACCTCCATCAATGGCTCCTTAAAATTGGTTCGGGGAAATACAATCTGTGTAGGGCTGAAAATGCAGGAAACAGGCACAGGAAAAGATATCTGTGGCAGCACTGAAGGATGGAGGCTGGCAGGAGGGAAGAAGAGTGGGTGGCTAAAAAAAGAGGAGTTTTGGAAACAGATCAAGGGGAAAGAATGGTATGGGACAACGTACATGGAGCTCTGAGATGATGTCAATATCATAGATGGACCCCTTGCTCTTTAAATCACTAAAGAGATGACATGAAAAGCCCTTCCATCCTACTGCCATCCTCCTCTCCCCCTCAAAATCCAAAAATGGTTCATTAAACTGTGCGCAAAATCTTTTTTTGTGTTAGCCTCTTTTCAAGACTAAAAATAACACTCCTGGGCCCAAATTTAGCCCTCTGCAAACCTTGCAAAATTAAATTAGGAGCGCCAGTAAGGCAAGGAAGCAGGGAAGGGAGCCAGGGACATGACTGCAGCAGCCTGGCTGCAGGAGAGTGATGGCTGGCTGCTGACACATTAACGCTACTGAGGCAGGTGCCACATACATCTGCAACAGAAATGTGCCACCTCTGCCTTGCCTCAGGTTTTTAAATTGCTCAGTGAGAACAAAACCAAAGAGTTCTTAGAGATCTGCAGTGAAGGTCACAGTCAGAGCTGGGCAGAATCAGCATTACTTAGGAATAGGACCACAGTGACACAGAGCCACACACTGGCTGTATCTGTCACAATCATCCCTAGATGGTTTCTGTAAGAAACAGATACAACCACCAAAACCTGGTAGACTACTCTGCCTTGCCTCTAAGCCAACCAAGGTCTTTGTTACCTTTTCCCCACAGAAACATTATTCTTGATAATTGAATTTCCAGGGGAACGAAGAGTCTAGTTACACACCAGAATAACCTTTATTTCTGTCTTCTTTTATCACGTAACATCCTCTATCCATCCCACCCGTCAGCAGCTCTTCCTCTAAATAAAACAGCCCTCTGGGATCCTGAGACGAGGAGTACCTTAGCACCTAAGCATAAGTCCTGCCTCAGCTCAGAGGGTGTGAGGAATTCATGCCACCACCTACCTTTGTTCTCTGCTCAAGCAGCAACTCGGCAGAACAAACCCACGCTGCTACACTTAACAACCACTTCTCTTACTCCAGGATCCCACCCTGTGTTAGCTCCAGCACGCTCACCCGCGGCTGAAGGTGCAGAGCTCTCTCATGCTCTCCCAATTACTGCACCCAACACAGGGAAATCCTGATGCTGTTTTGCTGACGTAACCTTCGGATTTGAGCAACAAAAAGATCATCTCTTTTGCTTGCATGTATGGGGTCAGGGAAAAAAGTTTATATCCTGCTAAAAAGGTAAGACTGCTGCAAGTTCAGAGTACTGCGGTTCTGGCAAGCTTCTCCAGCCACGTGTTCACACTGCCTCCTAAGAGCAGCCAGCATGCTGCTCCAAAAATCCCTCTCCTGACTGATGTCCCTGCAAGATTCATGAATTTAGCTCACTCTGAGCAGCTACAGCCAACTCAGTCTGGTACAGAGTTAAATTGCAAGAAAACTCCATACATATGATCTCAGAGGTCTGTGCATCATTGCACACTGTTCCAGAAGGATCTGAGAGGGTACATGAAACTCTAAATTCAGGGTTTGCTTTTTGCCTGTGAACAAAACAACTGATGTGTTTTCCTCTTGTACTGCCTGGTGAGGGGCTTGCCTACCAGCGTAGCTGCACAGTCGGGATGACAAACATATCCTGTGCTGGTTGAGGCCAAGCCAGGACTGCCTTGTCCTACCCACCCTGCCACTGCTGTAATTGCCCCCGGGTCAGCGCAGCCAAGTTTTTCCATAACCTGGATCATTTTGCCAGGACTGGCTTAAGGTTTGACTACAGAAATGAAGACATATAGTGAGGGAGAGACAGAGGGAGAGAGAGCAGCTGGAACTGACCAGGGAGAGTAACTTTGTCCCTGGACACAACACATACCTGCAGATAACGAAGATGCATGAGGAAAGCACCTGAGGTCCCTCCTAGCCATTTTTCAGTTACTCTCTTCTACTTTCTCCTGAATATTTGAGCCCTGAAACCCACAGACAAAGGCCAGATTGTTTGGCTTCACAAAACTTAAGGGGAGACTACAGTTTTGTGTTACCAAACTACTGTGTAACAGTTTTCCCAAGTCTGCAGAGAGTCTTCTACCCTGAATCACAATCAAATGAGCAAAAAGAATCTTTTTTTCCGCTTAGACAAAATTAAAATGTACCCTTTTTGTGATTCTTTTTTTCACTCTGAGTTCATCTCTCCTTGGTAACCTCCTACACACTCCAAATCATTTTGCACATTTTGAACAGATCTGTTACACATAGAGCCTCAGCACTTGTACATGTTCCATCCAACTGCATGACCACCTTGCTCCTGCATTAGTCCTTTCCCCAAACCCACGTCTGCCCCATTTACTGAGAAGATAAGCTCTCCAGGCTGGGAGCTGCTTTTGTTTCAGCTACACACAGTCCTGTTTTATGTTTCCTACAGCAGGAAGGCAGTCTCTTAACTGGCCCCTTGACATAAACACATATAACCTGTCTGTACAGACAAGCATTATATACATGCACACAAAATTGCTTTGCTTCTGCAGCCCCTCTACTCACAGATTTGGCACAGATCATGTCAACCTTGTGAGCATGCACTGGTCAGCAGCAACAGGCAAAATATATGCTGCAGGGACAAGAACGTGCATGTACATTGTACACATGAAATAATACACACACAGAACGAGTAGAATTCAACATATGCATTTTTTTCAAATTATGTGTGAAATATGGAATTGAAACTCAACAGCCAAGTGAAAAATTTTATCTCCTATAGGAAAATATCTGATACTTCACATTTTAATGGACTGCCTGGGAATATTCTGTTTGTACTTATCGTATCTAAACTTTCCTTCTTTCCCAGCTTGTTTTTTTAAACCTCTTTCTCTCAAGAACTGGCAAATGAATAAATATCCTCATTAATCAGCATTTTTGCCACTTTGTAGGCAGGGTAGTCAGTAAGCTGCAGGAATCTCCATTTCAGCTAAAACTGAAGATCAACTTCTCAGCAAGTCACCCTGTACCAGTCAGTGGAAAGCAGAACACCCAGGAGATGCACCTTTAGGATGAGTGCCCTTTTTCCCACTGAAGACTAATAACTAGGGTAAAGGGACATTAATGAAGATCTGGCAGAGCAAATCCCAACCCTGGTGTTTCCTTGTGACTAGCACAGCAACGCCCAATCTCCTGGACATCCACATACAACTGAGCAGTCACAACCTCTATTTTGCAGAGAAGTAAAAATGTGCTCTGTGCAGAAAGGCAGCAGGAAACGAGCCAAGCCAGATCCAAAACCTGAATGAATCTCATTTAAAGAGGCATGACTCCAAAGCTTGTAGGATAGGTCATCTTAGCTGTTGTATAAAAGACAGCTTTTGGGGCAGAGCTGGCTCTTGTCTGCTGTCTCAAAGAACCACATGAGAGAAATCAGCCTTCCTGCAAAGATTTAGCCATAGGACTACTTTTATATGCTTCATTCATTCATTTACTTTGTTTGTAAATCCACAGTAAAACATATACACTTACATAACCAATGCTTCTCTCCTTTAAATGTCTTTTGGGGGGGTCTCAAACCATGTTCACCTCTTCCTTCCTCTGAACTGCCCTTCCACTCTTTTCCTGATAGCTGTTTCCATCAATCAACAAGGGACAATGTCACTATGGCAGGTGTATCAAGATATATCAGTATCCCAATGACACTGTAAAAATGTCTGAAACAGATACAGAACCTCTTTCCATTCATGGCAGAAAAAAATCCCCACAGAGGTCCAATTCTGTCCAGCTGACATTGACAGAAGTTGCAGAGCTGACACAAATCTGTGCAGAAACAAGATTAGAATGCTTCTTTAGGTCAGTTTTCCATATGTGCATTGGTTTCTTCTCTAAATAGAACATTTCTAACAACAGGAAAAAGGGTACATTTTACTGCTAAGATGTGTCTGTCTTCTCAGTGCTTAATTAGCAGGACCACAGAACAGAAGCCGTACTTACTCGACTGAAAACACTGTGCTACTTTGAGGAGATTTTCAGTTGCCATTTATGGCTATTTCAAGTGTACTTTGAGAAGACTTATGTGCTACGTATCCTACTGGAAATGCAATAAAACATAAATTGAGCAAGTAAATGGACTTTGTTGATTATTTTCAAATCATTAAGAACACCACAGCCCAAAGACTAGAGGAAAAACCAGTAGTATCTGCCTGGTTGAGGCACAGGGACTTTTCTGAGGATTATGATTAGATGAGTTGAAAAACTATGTTAGAGGCATTCGGAGCCTCAGTACATTAACTGCAGGGAAATGCTTTGTGTCTTATTCTTTTGGGATATTAGAAGTTCAAAGGGGAAAAGACAAAACACCATGGACACATGGATCATTTCAGAATAGTACACAAAGAATCAAATATACTGTCCAAAGACCACATCAAGCCCATTCATCTCCTAAGAGAGCAATCACCAAAGAAGGCTTCTTAGCTTGGTTAAAAAGCATCACAAGAGGTATTTAAGTTGTCAAAAAATGTTCTGACATCAAATCACCTATTACAGTACTCAAAAGACAATAATAACATACAAGGTACACTGCAAATGCCTTTTAACTATGCTTTCCTGAAACAACTAAAAAAAACAAATCACAAACTGTGGTCTCTACCTACTATATATGGAGACAGTATAAAAAGACTTGAGTTGCTTACTTACCACTGTCCTGAAAATCTTTAAAAAGAAGCTGAAGATTAGTGTATGTAAAAAAAAAATACAGTCACCAGAGTAATATGAAGAGACTCCTCTGCAGGAGGAAGTAACCACCATGTAGTGTTTCCCTGGGGTTTTCTGCTTTATTTTTTCAACTATCCTCTTCTCCACTCAGACCCAAATGTCCAGTGATGAAGAACAGCCTCTCTGGGCTGCTGAATTTCCTGGGCCCTCACTGCACCATTACAAGGCAAGGCTTAGAAGCTCAAAGGAACACATTGTTGAGGGCCACTCATTCAGCCACGGCTGGTTTGTCTCTTCAAGTTTGTATGGCTTGGTGGTTCAAGACAATTCTCTCATTAGGCTCTGAACAGAAGGTCGTCATTGACTCAACACAGCAACACTCTGGCACAGTGTTGCAGATATTATCTATTCAGACAAGTCCAACATTTTTTAATACAGAACCTTCTTCAGTGCCAAGAGTTCTACATACATCTCAAACCGTAACGCCTCTGTTCTCCACAGGGTGCTCAAAAACTTTGGACAGCACATAAGCCTGACTCTACCCTTTATTTTTACTGAATTTTGCTTAGCAAGCAATTTATACATGAACAAAAGACTAAAAGTTTCAAGGAAACCATTAAACTAGTTCAGTGAAGTTAGTATCATCATTAAGTAATAGAAAGACACTATGACCAAAGACAGAGTTATAAATTCTACCAACTAAAATAAGTTACAGAATACTGTCTCCATTACCAGGAATTTCACTTTGGAATTTTGTGATATGTACAATAAGGATTCAGGATACAGGTAACTATATATCTATAATGAACAATCATACAGAGGGGAACAAGGATATTTCTTTCTGTGCAAAAACACCTACAGAAAATCAAATTTTGGCAGATACTGCATGCAGCCACAAATCCACATGCTCCTTTTAAATACCATGCTTGTTCATTCCTGCCCGACTTGTCCTTCAATCTACAAAACTGTAGCTAACAAAGGAGAGGGAAGCCACCTCTCACCTGGTTTTACTCAACAAAAGGAAAATTCTTGCACTTTGTAGCTAGGAGAAACGTAGCAGTCAATTAGGAAGAGACGAAAATATTTTTGAGGAACATATGAAGGCCATTTGCTTACTCTCTTAGTTTTACCATTCCTAATAGATGGCAATCATAAACGCTCCCAGATATTTCTTTCACTGTGCATTACTCCATATTCAAGCATTTAGGTAACTCTATATAAGAAAAACTAGCAACGTTTGCCATCTTCGCTCTCTTCTAACTAGATGAGCACTTAGGAGTATTATTCCCATGTAAAGGAGACAGAAAACTGTCTGCATATGGCTTTTCCCCCTATCTAATTTGTATGAAGTCAATATTTTGCAACCCAGAGGTTGGCTACTATGTGGGTTTGTTCCCTCGAAAGGGGGAGGTGAAGAAAGGATTTACTGGTGCAAGGATGGGACCAAGATTTTCCATCTCTTGGGGTATTTTAAAATGAAAATTACTGGAATTCTTATGAAATATATAGCATTTATTATTAACTGGAGTCTTGGAAAAGCATGGCAATGGCAGGGGCTAAATTGCATTCACTGACAGGGCCGCCCTGGTATGACCACGCTTATGGACAAGAGCATTATTCATTCTCCAGAAGTAGTCATTTGTGCCTTTGTTCATCAACAGCATAATGCACCAAACAAAGGAAGCCCACTTCTCACAGGCAGGCATGCACAACTCGTAGAGTCAAAATCAGATTTTCAGGATAGCTACAATATTTTTCCCTATAAGACTTTCTTACTTCTCTTCTGCTGCCCTTTCAATCCTTCTGCTTGATACCTTCAGTAGTGTAAAGCAGTGTAAACAGGCACTATTGCCTGTTCTTAGATTTGTCCCTTGGATTTCATTCCTGTGTGCAAATGGACCTGTGGAAATACTACAGCAGATTAAGTAAGGGCCACTTCTGCCTGCATAGGTTCTACTCCTGTACACCCCCAAAAACGTGAAGTACACCTCCACATGTGAATACAACTAAGCCTAAAGCAATGGTGCAGAGAAACATATAGCCAAATCTTCACATAGTGACAGTAAAAAGATGAACTGTTTATTTAATTTCACTGCTGTATCACCAGTTCACACTGTATCACCGGAGGTCAATTATCTTCACCATCTGGTGGCTTGTGCAATATGGTCTGTAACTTAATAGCAGTCACAGTCCAGTGCACCAGGAAGGAAAGCTCACAATGTAGAAGACATCTTTGCATTTGCTATGAACTAGTTTGCTAACAGGCAGTCCCAGGCAAAGAGACAAGGGCCAGTCTGAAACAGGAATATTTATCCACATGTATCATTAGGCAAGGGATGGAGCTGACTGTCAGGGCAGAAAATCTTCAACTACCATGGAGGTGTTTCAGCAGAGGTTTTGTCATGATTTAGTGCTTCCAAGCCAGCATCATTCACTAACTGAAAAGTCCCTTAAAAGCAAAACTAAAAAACATAGTTTAAATGAGTGCTTAGAGTTTAAAAAGTTATGTCACTCTCTAAACCCAGCTCTTGTTGAACATGTGTTACACATAACCAAAGCCTGACACACTTCCTGCATTGGCAGGGAGATAGTAATGGAAAAGCTCACTGAGGCTACTTTTAGTGATTTACAGCAAAGGATGGAGGGGGGGATCACATCTTTCTTCAATATGTTTTTTTACTAATGATATACATGTTCTACATAAAACTAGTCTAAGCTACTTTGTACTGAAACTAGAACAAAGTAACACAAAGGTGGCAAAGTCAGTAACTGGCATTTCAGTTAATCCTGTCCAACATCACCTGAGGGACAGGATTTACCTCAATTTTAGAAGTCAGAGAATCTGAGAGACGTTACCCTGAACTCTCTCAATAAACAGAAAAGAAATACAGTAGGTTTTCAAAATAGACAAAACTGCACCTTTATTGGAGCACAGCTAAAGCTGAGAAATCACTTGCTGCCGCTCTAATAATGTCCCCAACATCTGCACCAAGGACTTCTCTAGCTCAGCTCCATGATGTTCTCACCTAGCATGGGCAATTCCTTAAAGACGAAACAAATCAGATCATAAAAGACCTATTTCCTTCCATTGAATACAAAGGAATTGTGGTTGGCTAGCTTGAATACATACTTGCCCAAACAGATTTCATCCAGGAAACGCAAGGAGATGAAAATGGCATCCATTTACTATCTTGGAAGGAAAATACTCTTCATATACCTTTTGTCATGCATCAGTTATGTATCTTACAAAATAAACCCCATGGGCTGGTTGTGTGAACATATACACAACAGATAACAAATTAAGGTTACACCAGCCAGTCTGTTTCTTCCCATTTCTAATCTCTGAGTCCTGGGAATGCTACAATAATGCTCTTGCATGTCTTATATAAACCCACTGCAAATCCACTGATTCCTCATACACTAAAGAAGAAAATTACTATAGAGGGAGCAAACAGTCACAAAGGATGGGTCACATGCCTGTACAGCATTTTCTCTGAACTTCAGAGGAATATAAGGAATTGTGGATCTTACTGTTGCCCTCTAAGGGGAGAACGTTGTAGTGGTCCCAAACAGAAAAGCTAAGAACAAAGATTTGAACCACTTTTTCTGAAGGCTGCAAGCTAAGCAGGTGACATACAGGTCTGTTGTACTGGTTTTACCTGCCCAGAGAATGGACTAGATGTAAAAAGCAATATTAAAGAAAACCATGTGAGTTTCTGTCCTCCAGTTAAAGCTTTTGCTGTATACAATCCAAAAGCAAACACAATGGGCCTTAACAAATTATCAGGCAAAGGTACTGATTGTAAGGGAAGTGGCAGCGGGCTCTGCTGGCCATATACATTGCTTCTCAACTGCAAATGAGGATCCAACCCTTTCATAAGGGCTACTCTGAAGACTTGAATGTGGTAAACTTCAGGCATTATCCTATAAAGCAACAGCTAATTCAAAATGAAGATCCCTATGGATAGAAGTTAGAACATCAGCAAGACTGAAATACTATAAAATGCATGGACACATCTCCCCACACATGCACAGGAGAAAATACTGCCTTATAGGACTTAGGAGCAAGACATTCACTGTATTTTATTAACCATCAAGTTCCTAGATCTGTAATAGCTATTTATACACCTCAATCCCTTTGGCAATATTTGCTTTAAGGTGTTTTTAACATCTCAGTCCAAATTACAAAGTATCTATGGATTTCCAACTCCATTTGCACTTCCAACTACTTCTGTTCTTGCCTGATCTACAACTTATGTTAAAACATATGGCAGCATACTTGCTAAAAATTCCCTCAAAAAGTATATTCCCTAAATCAACTCTAAACAGCTTCAGATTTGAGATCAAGAAAGGGGTGGAGGGAGAAACTAATAATGCTTTGTTGTTTTTCTGTTGAGGGTTGGGGATTTTTTCTCCTTCTTTTTTTCCCTATGAAACTAACTGAAGGAGCCAAAAGTTACTTAGTTTATGAAGTGAAAATTCTATAAATTTTCTAATGGAAAGGCAATTTAATCTTAGTTCCAGATACTGAAATGCTCAATACATATTAAAACAAAACAAAACAAACAAACAAACAAACCACCAAAACCAAAAAAAACCCCAAAAAACCAAAACAAAACACAAAAACCTTCATAAAGGTTATTATTAAATACTTTGGAGAAAAATGTAGGAAAAATACTGCACATGCATTCAGTAGGAATCCCCCGTGGTTGTCTCATTTACCTCATTACGCACATGCATGCACACACATAGAGTGTTAATTGCACTCCAAAAGAAAACTGCAGGCACAGACTGCAAGAAATTAGGTAGGTCCTTCCCCTGCTTCCCTCCTCCCAATGGACGCCTACTATTCTTCTAAAAATTCCCCACAGAAAAAGACAGTGCTAATTGTAGCTATGACAAAGTGTTTTTCCATCGTCACAGAAGTTTAATTCCTAAATTTGAGCCAATGCATACACAAAGGCAGAGACCAAATAGAAGTAGGAGTTATGATGGATCCATGTAGCAGGAAAAAATTAAATATACTTCGAGATCATAATCCCATAACCAGCAGATCCACGTCAAAATCTTGAAAAGCTTATTTTCAGCCTCTTAAAGCTATCTGATGCAACACCTTTCTGTGAGAAAAACACGTAGCCCAGGCACTTGCCTCCCATAGCACATTTACAACAAAATGCATTAGTTCCCTCTTCAGGGCTTATTCTCGTACATTCTTCCAGGAACAATGCGGGACTTCTTTTTGTCCCACGGCAATGAGGTGCTTAGCTCAAATCTCAGTACCTGTTAAGAGTCGGGAGTTTGTGCTGTCTTGTGCCAATCAAACCTACACAAGACATTCAGGCGTGTAAGGAGAGAGCAGTAACAGAGAACATGCTCGAGCCACTCTATCAGTTATTGGTATGACCTCATCTGCAATATCAAAGGCATGGCCACATCTCAGAAAGAACAAAGAAAATAGTAAGAACAATTAGGACCTTGAAAAATCTCTCACAGAACTGTCTTTATAAACTTGCAGAATTGTCACATGACAGAGATGTTAATTCACAGAAAGTTGGACAAAGAATGATAAGTCCAGGGGAAGGATATCCATTGTCCTTGACTCAAGACCTGAAAGAAATCAGTGTCAGCTGACCACCACTCATACTAACTGTTCCATTTCAGAGGTGGCATTAGGCTCCAAGAGGAAGCCCAGGGAGCAAACAGTAACACATCAGCACCGACTGTGACTGATTTGAGGACAGACTGTGAGTCTGTAGTTGCACTGGCAATACCAACACAAGAGGCTGTTCACAGGCAGAGAACTGATCTTCATCTCACCTCCCAGGCTTCTTCTCCAGCATGAGACACTCTCAGGAACAAAGAGCACAATGATGAATGCATGAATTCCTCTAGGAGAGGTAAGGTCAACATGTAGTAGTGGAAACTGTCCCTTTCTCCCTATACCCTAATACAAGCAGCAGCATGGGAATTCATTTTCTCTAGGTCTGTCTACCCCTGACAAACAGCCACTGGAGCGTAAAGGCAAGAACCAGCTTTACACCTACACACAACTGCATCACAGCCACTCACACCACCTCTGCAAGAGTAAGTTTTTAGGTGAAGCATGTGAAGCTTGTGTCAAATTCAGGGCATGCAGAATTGATGCAAGTGAAGAGCAAGAAGCATTTTGGCAGCAGAAGCAGGTGCTCACACTTGGCCTGCAGTGCCTTTATTCTAAATAAGTAATTCTCTGTTTTACCATCTCTTCTGAAACACTATTCTAAATGAAAGAGGAGCAGCATTTACTCCAACCAAGGCAGAACTTCCATTTGCTTAGAAATAAAAAAAAAAAAAAAAAAAAAAAAAAAAGGAGGGCAGGCTGTGAATAAATCACTCTGCAAATCATGAGAACTGTGGCACGGTATTGAATTATGGGCTTCTGATGGCCTCCAGTAAGCAATACATAGGCATCTTCTGCTTGAAGAATCTATTATGCAGTTAAGTAAACGTTCCTCACTGATTTCTAATGGGTACAGAGGCCCTGATGGATGGGCAATCAGACAAGCTCAGAAGAGCTGGAATCCCTGCCCAGACAGCTTACAGTACACACAGATAAGGTGACAAAAGGGGGGAAAAGAGTCACAAGCAGCAATCAGGGTTAGAAGGAAAACATGTTGAGACATCTTAATTGCCAGAAGGGAAAGACAACCTTGATTCCAAAAAGGAAATATTGCTTAGTTCTCTACTTCTAAAGGTAGTCCTCAAGTGTCACATAAACTGTGAAAAAGCAGTTCAGTTGTGCATCAAAACTGGAAAAGGAAACCCACATATGCAAGCTTCAGTAAAAAATTAAGAAATTGAGTTTAATTTTTTATAATGTTATATAATATATATAGTATACAGTTAAGAGCTGTAGCAGTATCTTATTCATATCAATGAATCACTTAGCCTCTGGATAAAAATGATGTTTTCTGTATGCTGGAGTAACTAACACCCCAACTTCACAGCAGGAAAAAGTTTAGACATAAAACAAACTTCCATATCCAGGCGTGTTCACAGATCACAGAGTATTCTGAGTTGGAAGGGACCCACAAGGATCACCAAGTCCAGCTCTTAAGTGAATGGCCCATACATGGATCAAACCCACAACCTTGACATTACAAGCACAATGCTGTAACCAACTGAGCTAATCTCAGGGTTCGGAAGATTACTTTTTGTATCCATAGGTAAAAGGTGTAAACTGTCATAGATTACACATAAACTACTGTTTAAAATCCTAGTTTAAAACTGGCTAATAAGCTGCCTTTAGAAAGAAACATTCATATTCTTGTAATTTATGAACTTTCTGTTATTAATTATGGATGACTGAGACAATACAGGAAAAAAATCTTCATGGTTGTCAGAGGAATTAGCTTTTAATTCAGATATTTTTATGCAAATTTACTGTGTTTAGATTTTACAGAGATTCTCAACCACAGCCGAGAAACACTCGGATCATTACTAGAATGTACCAGTACCAACAGTTTTATACTCAGGGATGTTTTTTTCAAAGCAAAGATATATCAGCAAACCCTTGGTTTCATAAGATAGCTTTCAAAACTCCCGTGACACTGAACTAGAAGTTTGAATTTATAATTAACTTCTCTAATAACAGACTTAAAAGAGCCCTGTTTGGACCTTTTTAATGTCAGAGCAATTACTTGTGACAGAAGATTATTTTTATCAGCTTGAAGATAGCAATCTTTCTCTGAAAGAAGATACTTCCAAGGACTCAGTGTTTACAAACAAGGAGGAGTTCTCAAGAGAGAACATCTCTTACATATACACACACAACAGGAAAAAAAACTATATACAACTGACAGGTTGAGGATTTCACTTACTTAAAGCATCTAGAAGAAAATGGGAGTTCCTTTGAAATTTCATCTAAAAGTGAGGGTTGCAGAGTCAGCTTTTTGAAGATTAAACAATTTTATAAAGGAGATAATATGGTAGAGATTAAACTACAATTTCACCTGTTTGACTTCAGGTTCTTTCATGATTTGGCTACATAAATGTTGGCAATATTGAAAGCTGACATTTTACCATATCCAGCTCACAGAAGCAAGACGTCCTCTGAAGGAGGTTATAACTTTTTTATCTTTTTTTTTTAAGACAAAACATACATACCCTTAAATCTGGAGAGAAGTTGTCTGCTGAGGTGGAGATCGAGTCGGACGATATAGCAGAAACAGATTTGGTGTGAGTAGAATGGTCCGAGTGCGAAGTGGAAGTGCTATAAGAAGAAACACCACAGTGTATCAGAACTGTGCTGAAGAAGACTCTAAAGCTCACAAGTTCAGCCACTCACAGTCATATCAGGCATTTTTTGCTATTTCCACCCTTTCCATTCTCAGTTATTCAGCCCTCAGCAGTGCTTTAAGAGAACCTGTTTTACTCTCTGTTACCAGGGATTACCAAAGGGTAGACAATTCATTACCAAATAGCAGCTCAGACTGAGCCAACGCTAACATAACCACAAGTTAGTACTGAGGAATATGTTCAGAGCAGGTAGTGGGGTGTGCAGCTGCAGTGCCAGCTTCTGGTTGAGCTCTGGGTGGAGAGAGCCTCAGGCAAGAGGTTGGGAACTGCCAACCCTTTGCACAAGGAAGGGCATGGGGACCTGTGGCCCAGCCAGGTGATCGGACACTCAGAGACACAGCAGGAGCCCAGAACTGCAGACAGTTTCGACTGTTGAGGTATAAAAGCCCAGGGTTTCCTTTGTTTGGGTCCATCCTCAAAGGCACTCAGGTCAAGCTGCTATTTTATTATTGCACCATAATTATAGTGTTTTAAGGACTGAGATGACTGAGGCTCTGCTGTGGAAAACCTGGGGTTGAGCTGCTAAGGAAGCCTTGTCTGACTGTGTGAGTGGGGGGTGTGTAGGGAGGGAGTCAAGCAGGGCACACACACACTGGCTCACTGGAGCCACTCACTGCAGAGGTGCTTCAGGCTCAGCTCAGGTAGGGCAAGTGCCAGAGTGGCTCCTGGATGGTCAGACAGAAAAGTTTCCTTAACACTTGATCAAATCCTAAGTCACAGAAACTAAGGGTCTCCATTTCAGGCTTTTAGATGGGAGATATTAGTGTGCTGCAAGGGGATGAAAACAGACAGACTCCTGAACGCATGCCAGCACAGCTCCAACCGCAGCTTTACAGCAGTGGAAGAAATTCAGAATAAAAACTCTTTTCATCACACACAACTTCTCTCCTTCAAGTATACGTATAACCCTTCGGAGAATTAAAAAGACTCTCCCAGCATACCTTTCTGGTGACACAAAGTGTGATTTGCTAAATAACAAAGCAAAACAACAATTTTCTTTTTTATACAGTTTTTCTAATATAGCTGTAAGCAATTAAAGTAAGCTTATATTTTATAGCAATTTTATGCTGCAACCTCTCCTAGAAACCTAATTGCTTAAAATTAGCATTCAATACTAAGGTTTTTAAGACCCCAGATCACTGTAAAGAAAGATCCTCTGTAGTACAACGTCACTCCCTGAAGCCACTGTACAGCAATAAATGCTACTACCTGTGCCAATTAATTCTCACACCCTTACCAAACCCAAAAAGGTTTTATCTGGGTTTAAAGACTCTCTTAAGGATCAGCTCTCAGACTTGCAAGCCTAGTCACGGCCAAAACAGAATACCAACAGGAGTATTACCATTACTGCTTGTATTAATTAGATGTGACAACCTAGAAATAGCTATAATCTGAGCTTCCAAAGGGCTTGGAGATTTGTTAATTGTCCAAAAATTGTTTTGCTGCTGATAAACAGCCACCAAAAGGCCAGAACGTTCCACTTTTATTTCTATTCTCTGGAGTTTGGCAAAGTACTGCACAGTGTTAAAAACATGAAGGACTACAGCAAAACCGGGCTCTTGCTGGGAGTTAGTTTTCTATCTCCAAGCATTAAAGAGTATTGGCAATTCTTTCATCCTGTGAAGTAGAAACTTCAAAATGGAACCTCTGGGAACAATAAAAAATTATTTAAAATAAATGACACTGGTGTGCCAATCAAATAGCACAATTCCACCGAAGGCACTTGCTGTACATGGTTCAATAGCTATTCACTCAGCTTTTCAAAGTGCTAAACTCCCGCAGGGTTGCCAGGTAAACTCATGCAATTTTGGGTGGCACTTGTGCACACAACACTGCTCATGCCACAGCAGCCCCACAGTGTCTGTTCCAGGCAGAAAATAGTCTCACACTAAATATCTGAGAAACCTCTCATTCTTATGAATGAAAAGGCCTCATATACGCACTGAATTTGTGTTCAGTTTCGCATTACAACAAAGCTGATATAAAGTGTACGCTGCTGCTGAATGGGCTGCTCGCGTTCCCCTCTCTTCCTCCTCCTCTCAACCCAGAGTGCACATTGCTGCCATCTCCATTCTGCTGGATGGGCACCACGGGATGCACGGCTCAATCTGCTGATCTGACAGGGCAGTAAACTATTACTAAACATGGAGAGAGTCTTCTGGTGGGTAACAGGGCTGATTGGATTCATTACAAGGCTATATAAATCATCAGATGCAGCTTACAGAGAGGGAAGGAATCTGGATCTGGAGACGATGAGGAAGGCTGAGACCACTTTGTGCACAGCAGCCTGCAGGCATGCTAAATTAGGCTTAGCTCTAAACCACATTTTACATTACTTAAACGAGCTCAGACCCCTGATGTGTTCCCTTGCAACTCCTTTCAGCCTGGCTTCTGCATGGCCAGTCTTCATCTTCCAAGTGTTCACCCTCATGTTTGCAAATGCTTAATTAATTTAATTTTTTATAAGTATGCAAAAAAAAAAAAAAAAGAAAAAGGAATCACACAATTTAATCATTCTACAGAGCAGCACCTCTTTACTGTACAGCAACCTGTAAGGAGATGGTACTTATAAGGTACTTAGAGGTACTTAGTTATCAATGAAGAGCAAGCAGATACTGTAGAAGCCTTTATTGCTGGGTGACGACTTTGACTCCTGTCCCTGGGTCCCTACCGTGCCTTCTCCCACACCGGCTCCAGCCGGGGGAGCCAGAGTCTCAGAGTGAGCCTCCAGAAGCCATGCATTCTAGCTCCCTCCCCTTTCAGGTCCCAGACTTTTGTGTATTTAAATGCATTTTAAAGGTCAGCAACTCTGCTGAGTTTACAAATCCTTTAGCCCAGGTGCTAAGTATCTAAACCAGGGCATACCAGCAGCTGACATGGCCCTGTGCACCATGCCAGACAGCTTACTCAACCAAGTAATTTTTGCATTAAAAATTCACATCCTTAATTGATGGAAAAGGGACCTGGAAAGGCTGGAAAGGTTTAGTGGAGTGCGCTAGCCTCTCTGCCCCCACAGCTACACCCAAACAGCTCCGAAGAGCTGTTTGTCTACCCTGCTCTGAACAGCTCCCAGGGAGAGAGAGGGCTGACAAAAGGATCAAAATTTCACCACTTTTTGTGCTGACACAACTTGTCTGCCCGGGTACATTCCCAGTGTCTACTTAATACACAAGCAGCGATTATCTAACCATTGAAGACCAAAGATTTTTATGAAATTGTTAATTAATTTCACTACGGCAAACTAAGGGGCAGACTGCTTTATGCAAGGGAAACAAACAAACAAACAAACAAACAAACAAAAAAAAAAAAGGAGGGGAAAACCATAATCCACAGTGTGTCTGAGCTGTGAAAGTGTTTTGTGTTTACTGATCACACTTGGCTTCAAGTGGGTGTTAAAGAAGGAAAGTATTTAAATTTTAGAAGTGGATTTTCAAAAGATCCCCACACTAATGTCCCTCTGCTCCCGCAGAAAACACCAGTGAAGCCTCCCCTCAGAGTCGGCTGCGGGAGCTTTTGGGAAGCGCTGCCTGCACACGCAGTGAACAATACCCCTCGATTATGCAGCTCAGCACAGTATGCACAGGTTGCATATGTTTGGCTACCTCTGTTCTTCTCATCTGTCACTTCTAGGGAGCTGAGATGGAACGAAGGAGCAGAAAACTAAAAGGGCGCTGGTTCCCAGCTCCCTCCTCTTATCACTGTCAGACAGTTGCACAGCTCCAGCTCCGATGCTCAGCAAACTAATTAATCTAATGCCCCTCCAAGAGTTGCACATGAGAAGTTTGTTAGTTTCAGTGGTTTAGTCAATCTTGAGCTCTTCTCTGCTGCCAATGCAAAAGCAAAGATCCTCAAACCACACAATTTCATATGCCTGTGGGTGGGGGAAAGCAGGAGAACCTCCTGGGGCCAATACACAAACTCAGGACATGAGAGCTCACTCCACGTTTTGCCGCCAGCCCTTCTGCGCCATCTCAGGCAAACCATTTACTCGTGCTTCTGCCACAGCTTCTTCACATTGTCCCAGCCCTTGCCAATGTAAAGTTAAAGCTGACTCTTACGATACCTTTGGCAACATGATGACTATGTCTGGCACCAGCCTAACATGCTGAGGACCCCACTGAGGATGCTCTGTTCTCACAGTGACAACACCCCTAACAGCTGTGTAACCAGTAAGGCAACACAGACTAAACCTGAGGGACAGCCAAGGCACCATGGTCACATGTAACTGCTGGGTTGGGGGGCATCTGACAAACATCTGAGAACACAGGTAGGTTTGGACAGGTTTCAGCAAGGGTTCAAAATCACTAGGGCTGTGCCAGTCACTGCTAGCTGAAGGCCTAGTTCAATACTACTTAAATGTGCAACAGTACAGTATTGTCTCTGAATCTCATGAAGGTTCTAGGAAACAACATGTACTCAGGTTCACAAAATACTTTGAGTTCTTCCTACAGGAAAATAAGCGAGTTCCTGTGAGGAACCAGGGAAGACTAAGGACCTCCTGGAGCATTTTTCTTTCTATGCTTCAGTCTGAGGCAGCTCTGCATCGTCCTTACTGATGGATGTCTGTATTAAGTACGAAAAGAGACCTCTTCAACAGGTCAAAAGCACCTCCAGGGAAAGCACCTTACTCCTGTGACTGCCATTCCCATTTATTCCTTTCCTCATTCCTCCCCTATGCAGACACAGGAAACAGGTCTAGGACGTAATTAACACTCATCTATGTCTTTCATCTTGGTAATTATTTTTATTATTTAAATATGTTTCTTTATAGCCAGATTGTGAATGATTAGTCCAAATGTGAGCTGTCGGCACAATGGTCTTATACAGTATCTGCACGCAGTATTAACCCTTTGGCTATATGGAATACATATATGCAACTAATAAGAGAATTATACTGGAAATCAAGCACAGTAACTCAACTCCTGATAAAGTGTTCATTGTTATTATTAGGACTATCCCACAACATGCCAGATGGTTTTCAAACATAATTCAGACTCAGACAGATGCCCTCCGGTGATTCCTGTTCAGGCAATTGAAAGGTATTACAGCATCCGTAGCAGAATTGAAGGTATGCCAGCGTGCTGAGCTGAGGCTGTCAACAAAGGTGTAAAGAAGCTGCAAACAGAAATGTCTGAGATAGGTAAACTCTATCTGTTAAACTATGAACGTGCAGGGAAAATATTTTGGGTGAAACCAGTGATAAGGTCTTAAGCCACTTCAAAGAGTATCATTAAATGCCATTTGCAATAACGATACAAGGCAATCTCTACCCTCAGATCCCTGCAGTGTAAAAAATGTGACGTATAAGAAAGTCTAGGAAAAGAAATAAAACTTGTAGCTGTCAATTTTTTTTGCAACTGTTACAGTAAAGGTTTGACAACGAAATTATTTCTTTTCTAATATAGAGAAGCAATAGCTTCCCCTGGAAGTAGAAAGTAGAAGTATAGCTTCTGAAGAGGGCGATTTGACCTCATTGAGGACAGTGAACCCAGGACAGGTAAAAGGTAACCACAAAGATGCAAAGAAAGTGCCAGAATCAAACTGTGAAGCCCTGAAGCTTTAACCTGCTGCAGACAAATGCACCATTTATGCAGGACTGAGCCCTCCTACCTGTATCCTTACCCCTGTTATAGGGAACTTGATACAACACTCTTTGTACTTCAAACCCGGGACTTTTTACTTTGCTGTCTCCACTCTCCAGAGGAAAAAAAAAACAACCTCCAAACAGACGTCTATGAAGAGCTTTCTGTGAATATCAGGTCTAAGGATAACCATGCTACATAAAATCTTCTCTTGAGTTGTGTTACTCAAGAAGAGAGTCACAACAACCAATTTCATGTACCACATAAAACTTCACAACAGCTTCTGGCAAAACCTTAGACAAAAGTCATGAAATTAATGAGGTGTAAGCTGGCTAAACTATTTCAGCCTGTAATAGCTGAGAATGGTTATTTCCAAGCAAACTCTTAGAAGTGTGCCTCTTTCTGTTCAGTAAAAACATCAAAAATACATATATTCCTTCTACAATATTTCTGATCAGCAAGAACATAAATTATATACACTTTCACAAAGACAAGTAAATCCTGTGCACAAAAGGACTGGGTATGATGAAGGGGCTGAGACACCATCACAGGTTGCCTCAGAGAAGCTGTGGATGCCCCATTCCAGAAGTGTTCAAGGCCACACTGGATGCAGCCCTGGACAACTCGGTCTAGTGGAAGGTGTCCCTGCCCATGGCAGTGGGATTGCAACTGGATGATCTGTAAGGTCCCTTCCAATCCAAACCATTCTACGGTTCTCTGACACTTGTTTAGACTTTGAAAAGTAAGAAAGAGACTTTTGTCCTGCTTCAAAATAAGATACTGTCTAAAAACAAACAAACAAGCAAAAACCTCAATCAAACTAAAACAAAAACAGACAACAAGAAGGGGAAAAAAAAAGTTGGGTTTTGATTCCTGAAGTTCCCCTCCTAAATCAATAAGCAGGAATGTGAATATGAATTTAACACCCATAATTCTATGAAAAATTGATGGAACAGAAGGGAAACACACTTCTGAAAAATATGCCATTTTTATTTACAGTATATGCACAGGGCTTAAGGACACCTATTTTTTGTACCAGTGTCTTAAAATACTAACCTGGTTCACTCCTATAAATAACACAACCAAAACACAGTCAGTGATGATAAAGTCACCTTTCCAGCACCTTCTTTATGAATATTCTTTCCCTGTCAGTACAAGTAGATGCTTCATTGCTTGCAAAGGCGTGTCTATTACTCAGATGCTAATTAGCATGAGCTGCTCACACCATTTCTTCAGTATCAAACAGAATATTTTGTTTCAATAGTCACTGAACTGACATGGAAAACAAGTGACAAAATGCACCACTGAGCGATACAGTTTCAGACACGGAGGTCATAAATGAGAAAAATACTGAGAGGGCAAATTTCCATTTCCTCTCTTCCTGCTTTTTTAAGAAGTTTCTCATTATGTGCATTCCTAAAACTTAATCAAGGTGAAAACTGCAAATTAATGATGACTAGTGGCAAATACAATTTAATTTGGAAGCTTCAGATGCCAAGGGAGCAGGGTCCAATTGGTTCGAATTTACAGCAGAGCCCTGAATAGAAGCATTTGAAGCACTTTGGCACTTCTCTTAGAAATATAGTGCTGTAAAGGTATTAAGCGCTTCCCAAACTCAAGCTGACCACACTCCCTCCTCAACACGCCTGTTTTTTTCAGAGAAGAAAAAAGTAACACTGAAAAACCTCTTGGGTCACATCAGAACAGAGAGAGACAAACTGGTGCTTGTTCCCCATGAATATGACTCTGTCCTAGCTAGTCCTGGCTGAACTGGTCTGGGACATCCAGCTGTTGCCCACATCAGACTCTCCTATTTACAGCAGCTCTATGTGGATCTCTGCTAAGGCTAAGTGGTCCCCATAGTCCTTATCTGTGTATGCATATAGACCCCGAAGGATCCTCAGAAGTCCCTCACACACCCCTCTTCAGGCCAACACTTCAAACTCAGCCAGCATCTAACAGAACCAGGGCCTTGAAGCAGGAGCTGGGCATTCTGTGCTGGCTTCCACTCCGCCAAGGACCTGGAACAGGCTCTGCTGTTGTAAATTAAGTTTTAACATTTCAGCACCATCTCTCCCAGGACAGGACTACCACAGTGATCAGTACCATGTGTGTCCATAATAACAGGCACATACCTTTCATGAAGAGATTTCACAGCCAGCCAAAGGAGTAGTATCTCCAGCGAGCCGTGAACCCATCCTAATTCTTCACAGCAAATTGCAAAATCAAAGCAGGCTAATTCTACCTCGACAGCAAGTGCCACAGTACCTATAGCACAGGTGATGCACCATAATGCATCAATGGTGCATAGGAGATGCACCATTACCCCTCTGAACACACAGCACTCTCTTTTTAGGTGCATGCAAGACAGACAGTTGCTACAATTCAGGTACATAGAACTCATGATTTCTCAAAATATTTGAAGATCCCACTTAACAGTTAAAGGTTAACCTCTGCTTAACCTGTAACAATTTCAGAGGGGAAAAACTAAAAGCCATAAACAAATATGCTTTTGAAGGAAAGAAAAGCACCAACTGCCAGGTTGCCTCTGGCATTCAGAGGAGGCAGACAGTTACATTATACAACAATGTACCCTTACTATTCAAAAGGGCCGGCAATGTCAGAGTTCAGTATCATCTTATAAAGAAGCCATTTCAACAAACAAATCAGGGTGCATGTATGTGACAGACCTAAAATAGCCCCCCCATGCCACTTGCCTGAATGAAAAAGATTCACATCTGTTGCCAAGCAAAGCTGGGTCTCAGTCTGACTTCACTGTTCCAAGGGAGGAAAATGACATTTTTTAAAAGTTGATCCTTCCAAATAGCATCCAGAGCTGAATATACAGTACATGTTTTCCCATGAGCCATAAAGAGAATGCCCTAAATTTTGACCGTGAACAAGCTTTTCTAGGAATGCAAATTTTGCTCTCAGTAGTTACACAATGGACTACAGTGTCACAAGCACTGTTCGTGCTCCATTAGTCATTCTTTTATTATTTTTTTAACTCATATTCACAAAAGGCCTACAGTGCATACACTTGCTAAACAATAGGCTGATTGTTTAAAATATTTGCAAGATTCCAAGAATAGAAGGCCAACGCCCAAAGACAAACCAATATGCAGTTTGTAATTAATAACAGCAAGCAGCCTACAGTATCATGCTTTCATGAGTCAACAATCCAGAAGGTAAAAAACAGGAAGAACAAGAGCGATCAGAGGTCTTAAACAATATTCTCTGATCAGCACGTGGAAGATAACTACAAAATGATCTATATTCACGAGAGGAACAGAAGGGAAGTTATGTTTCTAACAAGCTCCCAGTTGGTGTGGGACGATGTTCAGGTACAAGAGAACATAAGAAAAAAAAATAAAAGAAGTTGTCAGACCTCTGCAAGGAATTGACATTTTGCCTCTGTTTCACCAATTCAATTTCAGCCCATACCCACAGAGTACAAAACAGGTGCTGAATCAAATTCTTTCACCTTACTACCTTCTGAAAGTAGGCTGATAATCCAGTACTTTAGTCTGATTCCTGTTCCTAATGGAAGTGTTTGGATTGCAAAATCCACCACTAGGACAAGCACTTTTGCTTGCAGCATTAGGAGTCTGAGCAGTGAGCACGGGGCAAGGCAGGCAACCCACCTCCTGCAGGTGAGACACAACAGAAAGGCAGCCCTATCGGTCTGGCCCTGCCCCAACCCTTGGGAGGAAGGTTTGACAGACTTCCTAGAGGTGGAGCACACATCTGGGCTGTACTCCAAAGCTCAGGGGTTCCCAATCACTCACACAGACCCTTAGAACCAAAAATAAATTACGACTATAAGGTGAAGAGAGGTTCAAAACACAACCCTGCTTATTGTCAACACAAACAGGCTTGCCTGCTAGAGCAGTGCTCCCACTTGCTCTTACCTGAGTCTTCCTAATTCCTTATTGCTATGCTTTTGGGGATCTTCGGTGTTGTTCAGGAGTTAGAGCCTTTGTTTTCAAAGATGCTACAGAGGGCAGGACTGAACTAGAAGTGAAGAACATCTTGCCCCCACTCCCCAAGAAAACAGTATTTCTAGATCAAAAAAACATGGCTGAGGCAGACACATTCCAGTACCTCACGCTTCAGATGGTTGAGGCACTGCTGCAAAGGGACAGACAGAAAGCCATCAGGGAGATCACTGACTGACAGAATGTCTGGCAAGTGATCTCTTGAGCCGCAATGAATCAGCGTATGTCCTGACCTGCAGCTTTCTTCCCCAAACAGCCCAAGTAGCAGTCTCAGCAGACCACAGCCAAGGGAACCTCCATGCCACATGATTGCTCTGGCAAAAAGGCAACTCAAGAATCCAAGGGTTTCCTGGTGCTACAAGAAGACCCATGTCTCTTAGCCTTGCCTGCAGAAGGTGTTGACTCCAGGGCTCAGGATGTTCTGTGGCAGGGAACTAAGAGACCTGGGTGGTGCTGCTATCTCCTGAGCAACCTTGGATTTACCATTGCACCCCACAGGACAAAGAGGGTTGGCAACATCTGTTTCTGCAAACACTCTGAATGAAGACAAAAGCCATGATGGAAATCCTACATCCAGTTCAAAATCACTCCTGCAGTTAACAATATTTATATTTACCATATTTACCATATTTACCATAACAATCTTCCTTTAAAATATATCAAGCCAGAGAAAGACATTCAAGTAAAACACTATTAGGATTTTGATGCAAATTCAGATATTCCCATAATAAGTAGCAAAAACTAGTCCAGAACCTGAGAGCAAGGAGAAGCAGAAAAAATAGAAACAAACATAGGATATCAAATATTTTGTTTGCTTATAAATTTTTTTTAATTTTTAGGAAAAAACTATTTAATTGATCAAGGAAAGAAATATAAACAAAAATTATATTAATAACTACTCATCTTAGGACAGAAAGGAGAACTGAATAAAAAGACAGATAACTTTTCTTTTACTATTTGTATTCTGGCAATGCCTTAATTTTTAGTTTCGTACTAAGAACCAGTTGCATATAGATTAACCAAATGTACTTGTATTTCTCACAGTTCATGTGCTCAGTTTTTCTTTAGATTCCTTCCTATGTCCCTATTTAAGAAACATCTTAGCTAGAACGTAACACATACTGTTAAATGTTCTGGTTTTCTTTGAAACACATACCCCGCAACCCCCTCACCCCAATAAACCAAACACCCACGGGAATTAAAAATACCAGCGATTTACTGATCAATGACATTACTTGTTCCATCCTAGGAAAAATCAAAAGAAGGAGGAAAGGATATATAAATATAGCCAATCTGGAGAATATTGTATCACCTAGCAAAACTGACGTGGTGTAACACCTTGATAAGCTTTCACAGACAATATGCAGCCATGTGCTTTCCCACAGTGCAAAAAAAAAAGGACTGAGAACAACTTTATTCCCCTGAAAACCCAGTCCTTGCATGAAATTGTTCCCTAGCAAAGTCTCAAGCTCAAAGTCAGACAAGTATACAATACTTGGGGGCCATATTTCCAGAAATTCAACATAAGACAACACAGGATGTTTTCAGAAACACTGAACACCTATGTGACAAGACTGAGAGGGGATCTCATTAATATCCAAAAGGCAGGTGCCAAGAGGGTGGTGCCACACATTCTTCAGTGGTGTCCAGTGATAGGACAGGGAGCAGTGGCCATAAATCAAATGACAAGAAGTTTCACTTCAACATGAGGAAGAACTTCTTTACACTGAGGGTGGCACAGCACTGGCACAGGCTGCCCAAGGAGGTCATGGAGTCTCCCTCTCTGGAGACATTCAAAACCCACATGGACGTGTTCCTGTGTCACCTGCCCTAGGTGACCCTGCCTTGCAGGGGGTTGGACTAGATCTCCAGAGGTACCTTCCAACCTTAACAATTGTGTAATTCTGTATCTTGTCACAACTCTCAGAGCCCAGCATCACTGAAGATCATGGTCCATCAGTTAAAGTCTCCAGGTTCAACACTCATAACTGGTGCCAGATCACTCCACAAGCTCAGTCCCATTTATTGCCTAATAAAAAGCCCAGTTTGTAAGTGTTTAGCAGCCATTCATTTCTTGACATATGGCCCAGATTTGGCAAAGGGCTCTACACACTCATGGCACCCCACTGGCCACCTGTAGGGTACATGATGAAAACAAAGGTCTTTCAAATTCTTCCACCTTGAAATGAAGCACACAAAGTTTGAAAGCCATTTGAGGATTTTCTGTACATCAGTTCTCATTCATTGAAACGAGGGCTAGTCTAAGATCACCCACAGCCACTTCGTCCTGCCATTTCTGATTCCTTAAGCTGGAGGAACATATATGAAAAGCAAAGTAACTCAAAAAGGAGTAGGATCAATGAGGTCAGAATGGTTTGGCTCCGGTTGGTAGACATCACAGGTGTCTATGGTCCCACTTACCCAATGGAAACCCAGGCAGTGGAGTCTAGACGACAACCCAGCTCTCCCAGAGTGGACACTTATCTTTGTTCAACTGAATTACTTTTGGAGTGTATTGGCTTTGTCAAGGGTAAGGAGGTTTTAGATAACCCATTTCTCAAGGAGATATGGCAATCTGAACCAGATCCTACCCTGGATCTGTGATGATGAGTGTCTTGCAGCAGAGTAGTTTGTATTTGTTTTGTGCTTTCAACTGAACACAGCATTTTGCAGACACCTTTTTGCAGCACAGGAAAATAAGCAAATACAAACATGAGAGAATAAAATGTATTATTCAAACTTGACAGAAGCCTTGTCCAAAACAATCTGCACACATGCATGTAATCCCTCTTATCTAAGTATTCCTCTGTGTTGAAAAAGAAACAAGCCTTTTCTGTAAAGGAAGAACTCCTGTGCCCTCCCCTCCCATTTCCCATCTTTGTTTAAATGCAAAACTTGTTCTAAGTTATTATTTCCACTCCTCTGTCAAACATGATTAGAACTGCCCACGTTACAAAAACTACTAGTGGACAAACTAGACAGATACACACACATACATGAAGAAATGGGGCTTAGGAAACCAAACTACAAATCTCTGCTCTCACTTGCGAACAGATTTAGCTAATGTTAAAAAGAGGAAAGCTGTGAACTAAGAAATAGCTCCTTCCTTTTTTTGGAGTGGAGAACAACCCAAATTCGATGCACTTTTTGCCCTTACCGCCACATACTGGAGGGAACTTTGTGGAGGTGGTCACACCCAAATTATTCACTGTAGGCTCTACTTAGAGTCACTGTGGAGAAACTGAGATGACTCACTCTACACCATTGTCTACAAAAAAAACCCAGAGACTACCAGAACTCTATATCAATCCAATGAGATGAGGAACATCTCATGCAGGATGCCTGTATTTTTATTTATGCAAGGTGGAAGCAGAAAGTGGAATCTAGAATCAGAGCACGTTTTAGCAAAAAACAGACGAAGTACATCTCTCTATGGTGCTGGAGGCAGCAGTAATCAGCACAAGCTACACCCCAGCAGGTGGTAATAAGTGAAGGCCCAAGACTGCTCTGCTGGCACAAGTCCTGAGCATGTCCACAAACAGTCCCACCATATCCTTCTTCTTACACCCCAGTGTTTAATGACCAGTCTGTTAGCATGTTGCTTTACTTTTGAAGAAAAAGACTTGGGAAGTACTCTCTTATGAGGGGGTTCATTTTCAGTGCGGGAGTGGGATAGCCATTCTTAGACTGGAAGACACAGTCTGAATTTTCAAGAACAGTCTACTCCAAAAGTCAACTTGGCTAAAATATGAGCAGAATATCTCATAATTTTAATTTCTTTTAGGAGGTTCTATGAGATTGCTCATCAGTTTTGATTTATCAAAGGTATCCTATCTACGGGTTAAACCAACCTCTACTGTGATGATTGATTTTGACAGTCATCCTTCAGCAGGTCATCTCTGGTACTACAGGTCTCACACTCTGAGATTAGTTCAGTTGGTTACAGCATGGTGCTAATAACTCCAAGCTTGTTCGTTCAACCCCTGTATGGGCCATTCACTTAAGAGCTGGACTCACTGATCCATGTGGGTTCCTTCCAACTCAGAATATTCTCTGATCCTGTGATTCTATTCTCTCACATGATGTGCCTGTGGACAGAACTTGGAGGCCTTCCTGCACAGTGGCTCCCATTTCCAGAACTGTTCTCTGTGACCTGTCCCTGCCTTCAGCATCTGCTCTCCACAGCAGCCAGACCTGCCCCTCAGTCTTAGAATTGTAACCAAGCTGTTCACAGCCTTCAGCTCTTTCATTGGCAGATTTAGCTGAACTCATCGATGAAGGTAATCCTACTGCTGATCTGTGCAATCTTACTCTTCTAGAAGACCATTCATCAGTGGTATCAACTGAAATCAACAATAGGATTTATTAACACAGCAATAAAAACAGCACAAATTTTCACTAAAGACAAAGGTAGGAATGAGGCTGTGGTTCACCTCAGTGCATTTTGTAGGGGGGTAAAAAACCCACCAAACACTTTGATCACAAAACACCAAGCAATGATCAGATGTATACTCACTCCACCAGTTACACTTTGTACAGAAAAAAAAATGGTTGGTTTACCTTTTAGCCATGCCATTTAGTACTGCCATTGCTCTTCAAGGGCCATAAACTTTGCAGTGAATTTTCAAGGCCTCAGCCGCTCTTGCTTTTCTTGGCCTGCTTGCAACTTTGTTTTAACTGCCTTAGGTGTGACTGCAATTTCTGTAACTGGCCAGGTGTGTGTATCTATTTTTGTTTGTGTGAGGTAAACCACAGTTTTGCACAGACACCAGTTGCAAGCAGCTATTTTACACAGATTAAGACATTCCCCAGTAACGTAGTAACTTTGTATAAAGAAATACAACAGCCTGGTGTCACAGCAGAGGTCTGGAGAAGTGGAGACACGGGATGTGGCATGGAGGAGTACAGACACAAGGGGAAAAACTGGGCTCAAGCTTGGAACTGGAGACCATGGCTATAAACAACTCACCAACAGTGAGCCAAAGAAATGCAGACCTGGAGCTGGGCAAAACTGGGTTTAGGGGAAACAAAGAGAACAAAGAAATAGTATCTAATACCCATAAAAGCAACTATATATGGCCAAAAAAACAAAAAACAAAAACAAACAAACAAACAAAAAAGTCAGATGTAATGTGGAACTGTAGAGCAATGAAGAAAAAGACAGGTGTAAAGTTGCTTTACCAAACATACTAAAATGGTCCCAGGTGGATCCTATAGTAAAGAAGGGGAAAAAAAATCACCAGGATGAACCTCATACTTCTCCTAGAAAAGGACTCCAGATGCTGACAACTTGTTGTAACACCCATCACCACAAGAATAAAATCAGCAACCTTGGGGCCCTGAGGACCCAAGAGAAAGTTAGAGAGGGATAAACATAACACCAAGAAGAGAAGTAAAAACCAAGAACTGAATGTCTGACATTTTAATGGCATCATTATTCTTTCTTTTCCTGTAATAATTGCACCTGGACTAATAATGGCTAAACTTCCAAAAATTCAGTTACACTAAGAATAAATTCTTTGCTATGTAAAGACATGCTGCCTTTTTGCCCTTAAACAAGGTTTTTAGTGTAACACTTTGTATGGGCATGTAGTCCCTACACCACAGTAAATAAATCCAGATAAACACATCGTTTTATTCTAAACAGGTGTTGCCAGTCTTCTCAGAACAAAGGAAAAAAAATCCGTAAGCTCATGTTTTTCTACATAGTTAGCAGAAATACGATCACACATCCACACCTGACTCAGATCAAATTTGAATCATTGGGTGACCTAGCATTAATGATTCTGAAGCGATGGCCAGAAGACTACAAAGGCCAGATCTGTAAAGTGGAAGCATTTGTACAGAGCTAACTAAATTACTAGAACATCACCTTGAAGGGATTGTGGACTCAAAAACTGCTAACATTTTTCTCCTCATCAAATATATCAGGGTTTAGAAAGCAATGGAAAAGAATCCATGGAACAGAGAATCAAGAGAGAAATAAAGAAAAGAGCTACCTTGAAATCACTGGAAAATTACTGAGTGAGAACATTCTCTGGCAAAACTAACTACAGATGGTAGGAAAGGGAAAAGCTAATACTTGAAAAGTTCCACTGACTTTTTGTTGTTGTCTTTCACTGATTTTTTTTCCTCAATTAGCTCCCAGTTACTAGGGCAATAAAAGAGCCAGATGTTTATTCAGTTAAAAATGAAGATGGGGTAACTACTGTGACAGTGTCTCTCCTGTTTTCTCCTTTCCCTGGGTTATCCCAGACACCTCTACAAACCAAGCACTTCATTCCCTTCCTGTCACCCTCTTCCTCATGGTGGAATGAGCTTCCCATGGACAAATAAAAAGGCTGTTTCATGTGCTGAATTACAAATACACTTGCATGTAACACCTATATATCAAAGTGACCTCTGTTTCTGATGCATTTCTAATGAATGCTTTTTTTTTTTTCCTTGACTAAGCCTTCTGGTAAAATAGAAAATTCTGAGTTGGAAGGGACCCACAGAGATCACAGAGTCCAACTCCTGAGTCAACATAAGCCCTCTGGTGTACGGACCAGGTCTCTTTTTACACTGGCTGATACCCTCAGCACTGAAAAACCAGTGACAGTAAAGCAGGTCATCAGGAAAAGATGAATGAAAAAGAATATGTGGACTATCGATTTGCTGAGCCATTCAAGAGGTATTATGACCTTTCCAAATGCAGTTATTGCCTTTGTATGTGAGGTATAAAAGAATTAGCAAAGGAAGGGAAATGATAAAACATCTGAAATAGGTGATAAAATATGTTTGAGGCAGGTGCTAACCTATAACTGAAGTCACAGCAGGAGCACAATCTTGCAACAGATAGGAACTGTGTAATCTGACACTGTCAGGTTGCTCAGTCTTAAAATTCAGGTTATGTAACTGCGCCTCTGTTGTTAATAGCCTGTAGTTAAGGAACTATGTGTACAACTCAGAACTGTCTAGCAAGTAGACTGTTAGTCAACAGGGTATTAGCATCTCTCTTCAGAAAAGGCAGTGCTTGCTGGGACCCAAGAGAGTCATGTTCTGAGCCTAGCTTTACTCCTCACCAGCTGCCAGATCTTGCCTCATGTTTCCACCGCAGTTTTTCATCTCATCCTTAGACTTTCTTGCTCTTTGCCCAGTCTCTCAGCAAGGAGTCTCAGCACTCGACTGCACATCCAAGAGCTTAGTAAAATTATTTGCCAGGCATTATTAAAAATGGAGTAGTCCTGGCTTAGGCACATCTAAATAGTTGGTCTCTGTCTCCTCAGCATCTGTACAGGAGCTAGAACCACGGCACCGCAAATTCCCATGCAGCCTTTAAACAGCAATGAAACACTAATTACAGCAATGAACAGGTGTCTGTTTTATTTTATATTCTCAAATGAAAAATATACGTAAAACCCAACATTTTTGTCATCAATAAAAAGTGTTTTATTGAACAGTCAGGGCTGGGACAATGAGACGTGCACGTGTCTAACAGAGGAAAATGTTTAAGGCTGAAGGTCTCACACCCTGAGACAAGTAGGAATAGTTTCTGCTGAATGAAGGAATAGAAACTTGCGTGGCAAAGACTGCTACTTAAAACAGTTCCCAAATTCTTCAGAGTTAATGGTTTCTCTTCACAAGCACACTGCGTAAATTAAAAGCTCTTTCTTACTGACTGTTATTTTCTGCCCAAAATCCTGAGACTCTAAAAAGATTCTTCTTGCTCTGCAAATCTATATGCAGGCAAAACTGCTAGTTAGCTTCACAACATACAGTATACAAAAAACCCCCAAAACTTATCTCAGGATGGGCTTCAGCTGCAACTGTTATAAATCATCGCTTACATATTAAAATCAATGACATGAGCCCATTTGGAGTTGCTAATTAGTTCTAGGCATAGTGTTAAGACTCTTAATGCAAAAATCAGTTTATTATCAACTCTCAGCCAGCAACATACTTGTCTTTAATGGTAACAACTCTTGAGAAATCCTGCTTCACACATACAAGAAATCAAATGCAACCAATGTTCTCAAGGCCCACGAGGAAAACGACAGCTACACGCACTTCACCAAACACCAGAACTGGAAAAAATCTTCCCTTTCAAACTCTTAACTTCAATGACTCATCACAAAACAACTCAATCAGCAAAGCTCATACATCTGGTAGCAATGTGGTGCTACAGCAAAAGCCCTCCTCAGCCAACAGCTCACAGACTCAACTCCTTCCAGCATCACTCTCACCCGCAGGGAAAGAATTCCTTCAACATAGCCTTAAATCAGACCAGGTATTGACAGGGCCCTATTTGAGACAAGGGGGAGTTTATACCTCATGGAGTTATTGCTTCAACAGACCTTGTTGCACTGATTTACACAGAGTTTATGTTTTCAGAGTTATTCCTGAAAACATAAAGACAAGGAGCATGATCGTTCTCATATGCTCCAGTAAAAGTGCAGTGTGTAGGACCCAAGATGTCTGCAGACCTTTGTGGATGATAATCACCGGCACAGAAGTGGTAACAAGCAACCAAGACCGTGGTAACATCAAACATTGCTACAATCATGCTGATGGTAAACATCTGCTCACTGCCTTACCTCTTTTTCTTATTTTATACCAAGGTTGAAATATCACTGACATCTCCTATAGCAGTTTCTCTACAGTACAATCACCTCCACACTTTTGCACAGGCAATACAGATTTACCTTCTGCAGATCTAACAGAAAGCATCTCAGGTATTTTACCGGACTGTGATATGTTTTTTCAGGTAACATTTCCGAGGAATATAAAGAGATCCATGTTAAATCAGAAACTACAGCACATAAGCACACAGACTACATGGACAAAATGCCTAATCACTTTTAATGAAAAATAAATATCTGAAGTTTGACATCACTTTTTTCCTACAATCATATGTTCTGCTAAAGTCATACATGGCTCTATCTGATTTTCATTTCACTAAAGGAAAAGATTATGATAGAATTTTGTTGGCTGTTCCTTTGAATTCCAAAGGTCAAAGGGTCCATATGGAACTTCAAATTTGAAAAAAGAACAACACAAAAAACCCACCCACAAATTCATCTTAAGAGTGGTCTCCGAAGAAGACTGAATAACTAGCACCGCTGAAATGTGTTTATTACTCAATCACCCAGGATCCTCAGGCCATTTTAAAGATATAAAAGCAGCCCATAATATTGAGTAAAGCTTACTTTTCTGGACATAACCGTACTGTAGCTCATCAAACATTGGAATCAGTGTTTTACCTCACTCCTTCTTCTGTCTCACGGGTTGTTCCTGGACTGACAACTGCAGATACACACAAGCACTTCTTGCAAGCTGCTAGTTAAATACCACCACAGCTCTTTATAAGTAGTTGGCTCATGGTCATGTGTCTTCCATGAGAACAGGATGTAAGAGGAAAGCCCATCCTAAATACTGACCTCTGGAAACCACAGAGAGCTGCAGAACCCAGTGCTGTGCCACCCAAACCCAGCACTGGGTGAGACAGCTGAGACTTGAAAAGCAGAATGGCTGTTTCAGCACAACTATGAGGGCAGCTGAGTTAATTAACTGTGACCTGCTCATCTGAAACTAACTTGTATTTTCACAAAGAGCTGTGGATTTTTTACTCTGTGCTATACTATGTCATTAAGAGTTTTTCAAACATTTTTCCAGCTGAGAGAGAAAGTAGACAACACTTGTTTAGCTATTCCCACATCTTCTTCAAGGCCCACACGTACTGCACATTACTAGAGTCTATTAAAATATCAAAGCAACTTTCACGGCCAAATGCTATTACTGCTGTCTTTCATGTACATTACTAAAACACAAACTTATGTATGTTCTTATTTGAATGTGAGCAAACTTAAGTATAAGTAAACTCTATCAAGCATGTCTTCTCGAGGAGTTAGATCTTAAGTACCTCTAGAAATACAACACTTCCAAACTGGAGCTGAGAGAATCCAAGGAGTGCACTGCTGTATGTATTTCACACTAGCACCCTTCCAAGTCTTCTAAATCTTGTGTAAAACAATTCAGCAACTACAACTCAGTAAGGTTTCACATGGCTGGGTAACTGCGATTCTGGCATGAGTGACCCTCTACTCATTTCATGGGTTTTGTTCCTTTTAAATAAAATGGATTATAAAAACTGATGACAGCACCCTCATGATTCACTGTGCTCCTCACATCATCCCCCAAACCTAACTTCTTCTTTTTAAACAAAATCACTTGGTAAAAATGTGTCACAGTCATAACAATCTAATAGCTTGACTATTAGATTGTAACCTATGAGCACAAACTATTAGATCACAAACACAGCATGAAAATAACTACGTTTCAGTGCATACAAATTGTCCCATTAGCTTTAAAGGAATTGTTCTGATGCATAAAATCAGACTGCAGTACAGCTTTAATGATTTAAAAAAAAAAAAAGATGAAAATCAATCTACTGTCCAATTCATATAAAATTATTTATTTGTGCATAAGCATCACTAGATTTGCACAGGAATCTGATAATAAACATTCTGAAGGTCACCAGGCATCTCTCACTAGAAGAACCTTATTTTTCTGTCTTATAATTTTGCCCTAATCTTGACCATTTCAACTAAAAAGTTTCACAGCACACTCCAAATCAAGATGAGAATTTTTTATTAATGATTACAGATGAAAATCATTTGTCTATTTCAGACACCTCTCTAGAAAAAATATATATTTTGTTTGGAATACATAAAAAAAAATTGACCAGCTTTCTTCTATGGGTTCTAGATGTTCGAGCAGAGCCTTAAAATTCTGAAAGCTTTTCAGTAAGCTTTTTTATATCCCACGAAACCTGTTAAAGTCTGGGCCTTTTCAGGGCTTGGAGGACACAGCCTTGTGCATGCTCAACAGAAACAGATTTATCATCTCAATTTCCCAACAGTTCCGTCTGTGCAGGGCATGCTGCTGAGAGGCTGAACAGGAGCTTCCTTGTAGCCACTGGCTCTTCTGAGTTAAGCTCTCTCTAGTGTCCACAGGCCTCTTACAGTGACTGACCTCCACATGGGTCCAAGTTGCCTGAGTTGATGCAGAGGAAAAAAGAAGAATATATTGGGTCAGTTAGGTAAGGGAGAAAGAGGCCTGTAGGCATCTGGCAGGGCACTGGTAAACTGCACAAGGAAACCAATACAGAGAGCAGGGAACAGAAGAACTTGATGAAGAAGGGTGAAATGAGGATGGGGAGTCATGAAGGACTCAAGGACAAAGAAACCCAAGTGCAAGCTGGGCACTGTCTGTATGAGGAGCAGCTGGGTAAAAGCCAAACATGGGAGTACAGAGATGCTGGCAGGAAAGTGGCCACCAGCACCATGGGCTGTAAGAACAGAGGTGGAGCCAGGAGATCCAGGGAAGGATCTCATTACAGTGCTTCTGGAACACTGCATCCAGGTGTTAGCCCCCCAGTGCAGGAAAGACATTGATGAGCTGGAGGGAGTTCAGGGAAGCACCACTGGGATAGTGGAGCAGGAATAACCTGCCTGTGAGGAGATGCTATGAGAGCCTGGAGCAGCCCTAGTACCTATGTGGAAAGTATGCAGGAGATACCAATGGGCTGCCCAGAGAGGTTCTGTGCACTTCATCTTTGTAGGTTTTCAAGACCAGTCTGGGTAAAAGCCAAAACCAGCCTGATCTGATCTTAGAGCTGCCCCTGCTGTGAGCAGGAGACTGGATGGAGGGATGCTGAGATCCCTTCATCCTGAGTTAACATATAATCCTACAACTTGGGCATGGCAAGTGCAGCCAGAATGGGACAGAACAACCTTTAGCACCCATCAGGTCATCTTGCTCCCAGGCATGCCTGCTCTACCAAGACACCCAGGGCTTCCCATGCCACAATCCATGCCAGTCTGTCAGTGTCCTTCCTACCGCATCCTCCTCCATCAAACACATGGCCCAAGCGAGATGCACTTTCAAGTCACAAAATTCAGATTTCACCAATAGCCTGCGAAGGATGGGAGGAACACAAAATTTTCCTTTCGGCTTCCATGGCTTAAAGACCTTGAATATCACACACGTGGCATTAAAAGCCACTGAGACCACAAAAATCAAGCTCTCAGAAAAAGCCATAAGGGCAAAACCACAAACGCTCAACACACCATAGGAAATTCGTTCCTGAAGAAGCAGAGGACAAGGCCTGGCACGGGCAAGGCAGAGAGCACGAAGGCAGCTACCAACCAGGTGCCGTACCTGCCCTTCCAGCAGCGCACACCTGTGCTGCCGATCTCACAAAACCCTTCACCGCAGGTACTCGTGGCAGGAGCACCGCCTTGGCTATGCAGGGATTTACGGAGAGCCTGGTGCGGGTGGCACGTCCTGCTCTGACTAAAGGCCTGAAAGAGAAACCGGCCGTGCCGCAGCCGAGCGGTGCCCACGCCTGCCGTCCCGCACCGCCACCCCCAGCGCAGGGACACTCCCGAGGCTCCCCGCCGGGAGAGACCCGGCCCTGGGGAAACGCCGGAGCCTCCGGCCCACGGAGGGAGAAAATGGCACTAGCCCCATCCCCTCGGTTCGCTTTAACCTGCCGGTCCCTCCCTCTCCCCCCCAGGCCCCGCGGTGGTCCCCGAGGGCCGAGCCCCGCGGCGCTGCGGCAGCGGCGGCCCCGGCGCCCCCGCGGGCGGGCGGTGACGGCTCTGCGGCGGCATTACCTGGACAGGGAGTCGCCGCTGGGCGGCCGCGCCGCCGCCGCCGCCCGCCCGGCGCCGAGGCTCTCGCAGCTGGAGCTCTCCTCCATGCCGGGCGGCGCGGGGCGGCCCCGCGGTGGGCGCTGTGTGTCAGCGGCGCTCCCGGCTCCCCGCGGGCCGGCAGGCGGCCATGCTGGCCCGGCGTGCCGCGCGGGGGGCGGGCGGGGCGGGGCGGCCGAGGGGCCGAGACACTGAGACACCGCCCCGCCGTGCCGGGAGTGGGGTAGGGTCGGTGGTGCCTTGCCGATTCGTTGCTGGGACCGTCTCTTGTGCTGGGTTGTGTACCCAACAGTCGAAAGCAGTTGTGCTGCTGGAGTTTTTAGTTGCCCGTATCTGCTCCAGAATCCTCCTTGGGTTTATCCCTCAGCTGGATGGGAGCTGTAGAACCTGTGGCAGGTCAAAATGACAGGAGACTGCAGTGTGCTGGCACGGATCCTCTGTGAAGTTACCTGACTGCCAGCTCGAGTGCATACATGATGATCTGTGCCTGGGCGGCTTCACAGGCAGAGCTCGGTATGAAACGTTCTGCAGGAAGAGCCATGGTACATTCAGTTCCCTGGAGCAATTGAGCAGCAAGAGAAAAGCTCTTGGCACTGCTTACAAAGACTGAGGAACTGCACCTTAAGCCTCCCATACCAAGCATGCAGATGTTTTTCAAATGCTCGGCTGTTTTGGCAAGAATCCCACAAGGCAAAAAAACCCAGAACACTGGGGACATGTTAGGAGACAGATGGTTTTCCAGTAAGGCCTGGTTGTTGGTAAAAACCATCCCATGTCAGGAGCATCAGTCCAAATGAACCTTCCTGTTTTAAATACCACCTCAAAACAGGATAAACCCTGTGTCTTCTAAACATCTGTACATTCTGTGGCTGTAAATGGTTACTGAAACATCATCCTATTTCATGCTTCAAGGAGTAAATTAGTTGATATATTTCTCTCTGTTGTTTCACATTTTGTTTCTGTCATCAGAGTGTGACTAGAGCAGTTGAAGTCATGCAGAAGGTCGTGAACACAAGCTGGATGATGAAGTGGGTTTGCAGCAGCCCTGCTTAAGACTGTATGATGCAGCTGTGAAATTGCCTCTGTTGCTCTTTCCTTTAGTCTCTGTCAGCTGCTGTTGAACAAGGTTGATGTAGGATGGTTTTGAAGCTGGTGCAAACTTGAAAATACAAGCTGAAGCAGGGTTTATTTTTGTGTGGTTTATTTAATCATCTGAACAAAAAGTAAATAAATTGACAAAAGATTGGGAGGGGGAGGGGAGGTTTCAGCCTAGAAAAACTCTATTTTTAGGCAGGTTAAAAGTGAGATTCTTGTTTGAAAAATAAACTAATTGCCAGTGGTTTATTGCAGCATTACAATCCAAACAAAATGCCTCAACATCATTACAATTAAAAGATTGATAAACCTGTGCTGATTTCACACCAGCTGTAGAATTATTTTAAATGTTGATTTCCCCACCCCTCCCTAGTTAGGGGCAATAAACCTTTTAGAAGTACCATTTATTAATCCAAAATGAGGCACTAATGAGATACTCTCTGCCTTCCTCTTTTGTTTAGCTTTCCATCCACACCTATGTCTGGTGAGCCAATGGTGTCCTCTGCGGCGACATGCAGGCAGGGGGTGCTCTGACAGCAATACTTTTACGTCTTTGGTAAGCAGTCAGGCAGTTAGTTAGTTACTGGTAGCATTTTCCCACTGGTACGCTCTTTTCCCAGCCTTTCCGAGGATGGAGTTCCTGGCGGTAGTAACCCTTGGGAGAGGTCAGCGCTGTAGAACTAGCACAAAGCAGTGCATCTCTCCCTTTCAAGTCTTATCAAATAGCCTGGTGGTGAGTTGGTATTACTTCTACTCCCTCTGCTAAGCTTAGTTTGATAGAGGTGCAGTTGTTTAAAAAAAGTCAAGTAGGAATAAAAACAATATATAAACCTCCTTTGCTATGTGAAAGTATTAAAGTGCCTTCCTTTTTCCCTAATTTGCTATTGATGTGGCATCTCTAAGTAGTTTATTGATGAAGTGCTCTATTTGCTTTTCACTGCCCTGTTTTGTTCTTGGCCTTATCCCCAGGGCCTGCGAAACCCTTTAGAAATTCCCACTGGTGCTTTGTAAATGAGAACAAAGCTAATCACCTCCTGGATCTCTCCTGCTGCTGAAAGAAACTAGCAGTCTGCTCAGTGAGTCTTTCTGCTCAACAATACCACATTTTCAAGTCAGAATATTCTCTGTGAAGTGTATTACCTCAGGGTTCTTAAAAGTGATGGAGAATTAAATAAAGGCCTGACATAACCAAAACCAATTAAGGACAATTCACAAGACTGTTTTATAACTGATGCAAAATAAGTGTAGTTCAGTCTGTTAACCTGCTTTTGCTTGCCACATCCCTTACCATTATCTTACAAGTATCATCATTTGGGTTTTTTTAAGGAGGGAATGTTCTGTCATTTTGTGATTTCAACACAGGAAATGGAAAAATAAAATTAACATCACAGATAAGTAATAAAATTGTGTTCATCTTTAATGCCATGTGGCTGACACAGCTGAGGAGATATCCTGAGAGAGAGAATGACAAGGAACTTCCTTAAACCAAAGGAGTAAAATATTAATTCCAAGTAAAGGACAAACAGACATCCTCCAATACTTTCTGAATTTTTATGTGGTTGTAGCACATACAAAATGTAAAATACATAGCCAGGCTTTCTTAGGTGTTTAGAGGCTGTCAAAGTTGTGGTGAATACAGCGTAAAGAGGATAATTTTGTGTACCGTGTAAAACATGATTAAGTGAGGGAAGCAAGGCTTTTACTTCAGTCCTTCTGTGTGAAAGTGAAATAGTATTTGTGTCCATTGTATTTAATCTATGTGTCTGTTAGCTTAGGGGCTTTTAAGCTCTGTATGTGTAGTCCATGCATCTGGTATATGAATGTGCCAGATATTACAAATCCAGATGTTCTCATCCCAGGACTAACTCCTCAGCTTTGCTGCTGCACGGCCAAACACAGGTCTGTCGTGTCTCACACTTTGAGCACAGGGCTCACCAAAGCTAGGGACAATCACACATGCTGGGCATCCTGGCATAACCTCTCACAGGGGGTCTTGTGGGGATGTTTGGTCATGGTCTGTGACTCCTTGACTGAATGTCCCTGGAGCAGAGAAGTGGTCAAAGAGTAGACAGTGAAAGCAGGACCATGTGCTCAAATGGTCCTCTCTAAGAAACCTTGTTCACCTGCTGCAGTCTTTGTCATAACCTGCCCTTACATGGTATAGCTCATCAGATATTTCCCTCCCTCCCCCTCTTCTCATCACACAAGCCAACACAGGGTTTAAAGCCCTATAAATAACAAGGGAGCAAGAACTTCTGAAACTGATTGCTCTGTCCCCTTCGGTCCTGCCCCAACATTAAAATCATTCCATCCTAAAACTAGTTCTCTTTGCTGGAGCTCTATGAATCTCCCATCTTTTCCCCACTATACTCATACAGTCCTGTGCCGTCATAGCCACCACATTAAATGGTTTATGGCAGTTTTACACACTGTGCCTTCTCTAGTAGTCCACATCAGTGAGTCCAGCAAATTTGCAGCATGACTCAGTCCCATAATTGTTCTGAAAACCACACAACCAGAGGCACCCTCATCTCTCCCTTTGATTCACTAAAATGGTTCTCAGATTTATTACATTTTCTTGTCTCCTTGATGTGCAGCTTAAGGACAGTGGGCAGCCAATAAAAGACTCTCAGTGCCTTGGGAAGGGCGAATTGTTACTGGTGAGATCCCACTGTGATGTGCGATCATCAAATCACACTGGAGGTGGCATGTTCCTTTTATCAAGCCCCATCAGCTGATAAAATATGAGGTCAGAAACAGCGAGAGCTTTGGCACAGGCAGAGAGATGGATGAAGAACGACTTGCTGTGGCTGTGATTTGGAGCTAGAGCTGCTTGTGGTTGCAAGAACATCTGTTACAAGATGGTCAAAGGGTGCATGCACAGATTTGGTCCTACTGAGGCATGATGCTTGTGCTGTTGAAGTTGGAAACTTGTCAAAACAAAGAGAGGGACTTATAGCTACACTTAAATTGTCATTGTGTTTCCAAGGTTGCTGTACTTTAGGTTAACCTGATCAGAATGGTCACCTTAGCTCACCCATGATGTGATTCTTTACTAGCTATGATGGCACCCCAACAGTGCTTTTGCCTTGCATCCCCTCTGTGTCTGATAGAAGCAGAAACTAATGATCAATGGTCCTCTAGGACTTCTTTTGGTCACCTAATTGTTTTTTATTTTTTATGCAGTCATGTATATATATTGGTGCAAGGTGCTATAGACATGGAGTTCTGGACTCAACCTGGACCTAGGCCTGTATGCTCTAGCTTGCTACCTCTGAGCACTTCTGATGGGCAGACTATTTTTTCTGCTTGCTACTCTGCCTGTGTCGTGCCTTCTTGCCCTCCCACCACCAGCTGCTCGCATAGCAGTCAGGCATTGCATATCACCCAGGTTAATGAGTACTTTAGGATCCACTCCGGTGTGTGCTCAGTGAGTACAGACCGCAGCCTGGAGTCGGGCAATCCACCCGGCTTTTCACTGCCTCATGCTCTTCGTTCTCAGTGGCCTCTGCAGATATTGATTTATTGCAATGCCCTGCAGCCTGTGTTTGCTCTCACCCAACTGAGGTACCAGCACAATCCAAGATATGGACTGTAGTGCTGAGCAGATTGAAGGTGCAGGCACTTGGAGGGCCACAGGCCGCGGGCTATAGGGGCAGGACTTCCATTACGTGCTGCAAAACACAAAGATCAATTTTTTGTGTCAATTCAAATAAAGTAGGGTAGTGCCTCTTCTCCTGAAAGACTATATACGTCACAGCAGCTGTCTGGCTGTCTACAGGTTTGGACTGCAACACTCCAGCAGCTCCTTGCCATCTGTGTAATGGTCTCCAGTCTGGCAAACATGAAGTAAGAAAGAATTACTCACAGGAGTTAAATTTGAAATTTCTGGTGCTTGTTAAACCACTGCTGCTGGAAATAAATGTATTTCCAGAGGTTGCAAGGTGATAAGAAAGGAAGGGCATGGGGAAAAGCATTGGTTTGATACTGTCAGCCATTAGGAGTGTGTCTGAAGTCTCAGCACTTGCAGTCTCTGGTGGGGGGTTAAGTGTTCATATGCAGGATAAGTCTCTACCTCTTGGATCTCAATTCTGAATTTTACAATCCTGACTTATACACCAATTTTCAAGCAAACAGTCATTTAAAATACAGATAATTTTATGTCTACATTATCTCTGTATCATCTATGTGCACACAGACTTCTCAAAGTGAGATCTTAATCTGCAACTGGTGCATTTAATAGCTACAATTAGGGAAATGGTTAAGAATACCTGATTTTATCTCATTTATGCTTCCTTTTCTGTTAAGGAAGATGCACATTGTGATAGTGTTTCAATAAAACACAATCAAATGTTAGTGGTAAGATCTGGAGATGATATTAAAAATGAGAAGAACACTTCTAGAATATAAAACATGGTAGAAATTAATTCTTTTTGGTTTCCCTTTTATTTACCTTGAAGGCTCAAATTTCCACATGGAAGGCTCATACCGTTGCCTGACTTTCTTTGAGAAGCAATAGGGTGTGAAGTTCTAGTGATGAAAGGGCTGGAGAATTGCAAGCTTAATAGTAAGTGCAATAAAAATGAAGTATTTGAGAGTGTTTGCTTATCTGCTCTGTGTAGGTTACCTGTCTGCAAAGCACGAGCTGCGGAAAATGTTCAGGAAACTACTGAAGACACATTAAGCCCCTGAATATGAGGGAAGAATCTTACTGCAATTTCCAGTGGAACTATAATTTGGAAAAGACAGATCACAAAGTTGTTAATAATGCCAAATAAGAGGGACAAGGAGCAAATTTAAGTGCTTGTGCCTTGATTAATCATACTACTTTATTGTTAGCTTACCACCTGGAGTGGCTAGACTGCTCCAGTCTGCTGCCTTCAAGACACTCACATTGCCTTCTAATATTTACCACTAGTGAACAATCTTTGAGATGGAGCAGGCCCCAATAATGGCTCTCAGACAGTGGTATGGGATGGGGCTGCACCAGGTTGGGCTCCTGCACCCTATGCAGCCTCTAGCACAGGGACAGCAAGCTGTGCCTTCTCAAACAGCCTAGTGCTCTTGTCCTTCCCTGCCATGAAAATACCTGCCTAGTGGGTCTCCCTTTGCGGCAGAAATGCTGATTTGAAATAGCCTCCAAAATTAAAATGAAAAATTAGTGCCGTATTGAGACCAGAGGAGAATCAGGCTGAATGTTGCAGGGATGTGGCAAGACTGCTCCAGAAGGAACTGGCTCCAGTATGAGCAGAAGCCAATTTGCTCCACTTGGTTCCATGTCCAGCATCTCCCTGATGCCATCTTATTTAGCAACGTGAGCCTACCCAGGGAGTTGTTTCTCATTGACTCCAGGGCCTTTACATACCAAGAATGGGGATGCTGGACAATGCTTCTAGGAGCACCAGACAGCTAAAAAGGGAAGTATGTACTTCTACCAAGAAGGTGGTAGTGAGTGACTAGTCAGGGAAGTGCACAACTGCAGGAGTGTGAAGTGTCCTACAAGTGGTCTCAGACTCTAAAATTTTGACACGAGCTGGAAGGACCCATCACTATTACCCTTCTCCTAGGCATCAACACCACTTCCCTCCTCTTGAAGCTGGTTTTAGATCATGAAAGAAGTAGCTGACTTGTGTCCATCTTGCCACTTGTTTGATTGTAGAATACAACAATCTATGTTGTATTCATCAAGTTAATCCATAAAAGAAATATTTAGGATGGAATGCCATGTGTACAAAAAGTTAGGAATTGCCTGGTTCTTAAAATTCCTGGGATCTGGCTCAGACATCCCATCTCAGTGCTGGATGCAGTGAAGATTCAGGACAAAAACCATGAGGAGACTGCATAATTAAGAACCAGTTTAATGCCTGCACGTAAGTATGGCTGAATTCAGACTTCACAAGCAACACCAAATTTTGCCATTTCTGGTCATAGTTCAGCATTTAGATTTCAATTGCATTTACCCTGCATAGCAAGACACAGTGCTGACATGTAAACTCCTGCAGTTTGTGAAGGCCAAAATTAAGCTTTAATTATCTTATGTGAGTGTAGTAAATTACCTCACAGTCATCTACAGTGAGACACCTCTGAGCCTTCAGTACTTAACTCAGAGACTTTGGTGGCTCTGATACCCTCATTCCTCTGTGCATGTCTGTGTGGTTGCGGTCTGGGATGTTTGAAATTGATTATTGTCTCATGTGTTTGGCTCAGAAGACAAGGAGAAGGAGCACAATACAGTATCCTCTTTCCTGCCATGAAAAGCAAGGGCCTCGTGTCCCTGCAGTTTGTTTGGGAGATTGAGAGGGACATACATTGCTGGTGATGAGTTTATGAAGGAAGATACTAGCCCTCATTTCTTAGCTTGGGAATTCTTGACCCTGACAAGGAAGGAGAAGGATGAATAGTAAGTTTTAGTGCTGGATATGTCGGCACTACCGTGGAGGGAGAACAAAGGAATTTAAGGCACTGATCTTTTTTCTTTTTTTCGCCTGCCCAGGGATGACACTTCTCAGTCCATCATGGGGGTTCCAGAGTGGTGTGACAGGATGGTGGTGTGAAGCACAATCCTCCACCATCTCCCATCTGCAGCTGCTCTGGCAGCTCATCAGTGTCTCTGGGCAATATCTGCTGCTGCTCTGGCAACAGGTTCAGCCCATCCTCAGCGTGCTGATCGACAGGCTCAGGTGGTTTGTGAGCAGAGACAGTTTGGAGGCTGATGCTTTGGCTGGGACAGGTTTGCTTTGGCCAACTCTGCTGTGGAAACAACAGCAGAGAGCAGAGGTGCTTTGCAGCATTGGCAGTGCCTGAAGTCAGCAGGAATTCAGAATGAGCTCTGGCTTGAACCATCAGCATGTGCCTCACAGCTCCCTCAATGCTTCAGTCATGCTGGAGTATTGCCAACATGCTTTCCAGCCTAAGGAAACTGAGAAGGGAAATAAGAGAGGTTTAAGATTCAATTTCTCAACCAAAGTGAAGTGGAATTTCCAAGGCAAAGATACTTCTTTATCCCAAGGGCATTCCCTCTGCAGAACATGAATACCTGCTTCAAAAAAATGGATGTCTGATCCTTCCTGGAGACAGATTACAAGAATCCATTGTAAAGGCAAGACTTAGGTAACTCTACTGTAGGATGGACCAATGTCCCCAGTAAGAGATTCTTTTAGAAAGGAAAAGAAGGAAAGGAAAGAAATGTCCTTGTTCTACTACAACATTCTTCATGGACAAAATTTAAAGCCTTTGACTTTTTGAATATATTGCTCAATAATCTGAATATATGTTAGCTCAGTGCACATTGTAAAAATACTTGGTTAATATTCTGTAGAGCATATTCTCACTCTCATTAAACCTAAGACAAAACTGAATGCATTTCAAATTTATACTATGGCAACAGTAAAGATGAATAAAGCTATTTTCTTCACTGTGGGGCCTGTGAAGTCACAAGTAATGCAACTGTGTTAGGTGATGGGCAGCCTAGGAAGTCAGACTGTGTTTGCTTAGAAAGAGCATTTGCTGTTACAAAGAATTTTCATTTATTCTTTAAGGATGATATCAATTGCCACTAGTCCAAATTAACTCTTTCAGTGATGACATCTTTCAGAGAAGTAGGCTGGAGAAGGAGGGGAGAAATATATAGTGAGTGAGGTTTTTGTCTTTGCTCTGCCCTTTCTATAATGAATAAAATAAAAGAGAGTAGTGAAGAAGAATAATCCATACAACTCCCAAATGCAGCTGGAAGAGATGTTCCCTCATGCAGAAAACAGCCATCGGTCTGCCTTCTAAAAATATTTTCAGAACCACTGGACCTGGTATTTTTGAGAGGATGATGCTGGAGACAGAAGTGCCCTGAGCCAGAGCACAGCCACAGTGCAGAACAGAGTGGCTGCCCTGGGCAGAGCTCTGGTGACTGAAAGGCAGTTACTGCAGGGTGTGGGTCACAACTTAGCCAATGTCTCCAGAGTTATCTAAGCTATGCAGAATAACTTGGGATCAGGAACATACCAAGGTATCTTTAGATCCCTTTAGCCCTATTCGTATTTCTCACTTCAGTAAAAATCTAATTTACTGTCATAACACCTCTGAGAAAGACTCTCTCATCCCTCTTGCCACCTAAGGCACTGAATTTACTTGAATCCTTAACTAAAGCCTTCCCCCAGAAAGCACCTGCTGGCCTGAGAATCTCTGCAAGAGAGTGTTTCTTGCAGATTTGCTTTTTCCTAAAAGGTTATAGAGAAAGTTTCCTGGAACTCGAGAGCTCTGATTCTTGGTACAAGGCAGATTTAACAGCAGCAGATGAAGTGGTAACCACCTTTGGGTGCCCAAGAGAACTGCTCTGAGGAGGGGCCATGAGAAACATCATTGCTTTTGGCCAGGTAACCCACAGCCCAACACAGAAGGATGAATTGAAACCACCAGCCAGGATGCTTGCCTTGTGTTTCCCAGAGAGCAATCCTGAGCTGGCGTTTTTGTCCATGCTAGGGATTGTTCATTAGTATTTTAAATTGTGAACTTTATATCACCATTTTATACTGCAGAACAGCAGGCTCTTCACCCAGCTGATAAGAATCGTTCAGCATCATTGTGTATAAATCTGTTAGGTCATGCCTGCATTTTCCAGCTATTGTTTTAGGAGTCTCCTTCCGGTATTTAAAAGAAGGGAAATATCTTCTTTAATATCTGTTGTCTTCCAGCTTTGAAGCTGTGCTGAACAACAAAGACAAACATTTAATTCTCCGCTAATCCTTTAAATATCATTACAAGCACATGGCATTCACGCACTGTTAAGCCTGCCTCCTGTAGCAGCTGTATGTCTTCTTTTACCTCTGCCTTGAAAGCCCACAGCTTCAACCGGGGTGGAACAGGAACCCACAGTACTTCATCCTGTGATGGCTTTCTGGGTGGTATAGAGAGGGATGGGTTTCCATAATAAAGCAATCATCTAGATTGAATTGCAGATATCTAATCCTCTCTCAAGCTGCTCCTGTTTAGTTTTGTGAAGCGAACAAAGACATCAACTTAGACATGCTCCGGGCTGGATTCGGATATCGCTTGGACTTTCTGATCATTCCAGTGATTAGCCAGTGTGCCTTGGTAACTTCAACACAAAAATGCAAGCACAGGATCAAAATCTTTTTCTTCAGGAAAGGGGGCTCAAATAGATTTCCTTAACTCCACTCCCCAGGAAAAGATCTGAAGGAGCAGACACGGCAGTTGGGACAAACTCATCTCTCTTAAGCATCCTGTCGTGTTTTTATGGTATAGGAGCAGAATGGAATTTGAGTAGCTGCATTACAGAACAGGGGAGTGGGCTGTGAGATGTTGATGTTCGTATAATTTCATGATTATTCATTGATTTAAGCCCCACAAAACTATTTTTTTTCCTTTTCTTCCTCAACACGAAAACTTTTCATTTGTTTTCAGTAGTTTTTCTGCCTTTCTGTGGGGACCCATGAAGTTATTTAGTTCATTCTGCTGACTGAAGACAGCTAACCATACCACTGTAATTTCTGACAGCTGCCCAAGCAGGTCCTGAGGAGCTGCAGACCCCCTACTGTCCTCATCCTCATATTATCCTTCCTGTTAAAAGCTTCCACCTGGCATCTAACCTGAACATGTGATTTCTTGGCCTGTACAGATCAATATGGAAAATACCTAATCTTTACCCCTGGAAGCAATGGTTTATCCATTCAAAGACTCTGTCTTTGTCTAGACTGTCCTATCCTCTCTCAGATCTCCTCTCTATCAGGCTAAACGACCTTAATTTTTTTCTATATATTGTCTAGACTTCTGTTCATTTGCATTGCTTATTTCTGCCTGGGCTGCATCATATTACCAGGGTGCTACTAGCAGTGGTGGGGCTAAAATTCGTGGGCCAGACATCATCATTTTGATCAGATTGGGCATTGGAGCCAGGGCTTGGGCTCCTTGTTGAAAATCTTGCCTTTTATCAAAAGCTGTAAAAGCCTGGTGAAAGGATTCTCTGATGAAAGATAGTTTAATAAAAAGCAGCATTTCTGGAGCTAATCTGCCATCCAAGTGCACAGCTATGCTGTGTCGCAGCATTGGTGGCCACTGGGAGATTTTACTTTATTGCACACTGTCACTTGCTGAAAACTAAAACCAATCTAATCGCAGGAGGCTTTGGAGGCACAGTTAAGTGTATAAAAAGGACTCAATTTTAAATTTTTTTTAAAAAAGAAAACCCAAAGGGAAAGCCAAAATATGCCACTACTGAGGGTTAAAAACACAGATGTAACAAAAGAATATTTCTGAGGTTTTGTGAGGTTTTGTTCACTTGAGTCACTTACAAAAAGACTATCTTCAATGTTGAGAAACTAATGAAATGTTCTTCAGGATGGGTTTCTTTAATTCCATTTTTTTAATGATTTACTTCTTTAAATGGCACTATCTTGTCAGCTGTTGAATGCTTCTCTTAGTAACCCTCTAAAGCACTCCAGACATTTTCTTTGAGAAGGTTTTAAACTCCCCAGTATAAACAGATGGTCTGTTGGTATTTGTATGTCAGAAGCTAGCAGTTTATATTGTCAAACACACTAGATTAAGTCTTGGGGGTTGGAGGGAAAGTTATTGAATAAGATTATCATGTGATGGCTTTACTCTAGCAAGATCCACAGAATTAATCAAGACCAGTATGGCATATAATAACATAAAGATGCCATGTAACTATAGGGAAACTCTTTTGATTAGTGAATTTGTTACTTAAATGAAGGGAAAAGTTGGCTTTAGGGGAGTGTTATGCATGAAATCCTGATTTTAGCTGTACTAATGCAGTTAACTCGCTGCTCACGTGGGAATGGGGATACCACGTAGCCCTGCAGCTTTGATCAGCCTTTGGGAACACACATGGAGTTCCTGTCTCTGCTGTAGACATCCTGTCAGCCTGGTTATCTAACAGACCAAGGCTAACATGTTCACACTACGGAAATTATACGAGAGAGTACAACGGGCTTCTTTACACTTATTTTGATTTGCTGTACAGTTAACTTACTCACAAAGGTACCATGAATAACATTATGCCAATTAGAAGTCTTGCTGAAAGAAAAAGTAACATGGAAAAAAAGGACAATTCTTAAAAGAGGAAGGAACTCAAAAAAGGAATAAACAATCGTTGGCAAAGTTGTGCAGATTCACAAAGGGTTATTTTGCCCAACACATATATATTTTAGACATTCTTCGGTATTTACTTTAAAGACACTGAAGTTTGAGGAATCAAATAATATGGCATGTGCATTCTGACACGTTTCTCTTTTTAAAAGCTGCAATTTCAGAAAGTTCACCAAATTCCTTGTAAAACAAATTTGAAGAGATGCAGCCAAATTGCAGAGTCCCCGCATATGCTTTTCCTTGAGAAAGATAGATGTCTTTCACTGATGGAAATTTCATTGAAATATGAATTATATATTAACTTGACTGTCATGTGTGCCCACTTGTTCATGAAATCAGCTTATGGAATTAACCCTATACGATACATTTACAAGAGGGAACTTTCCAGATCAGATCCTCAAACAATAGCACAATAATTTCTAAGAATATTTCTCAGAGGCTGGTACCCTGGAGTTCTTCAGGATCTAACTTATTTTTTAAAAAAATAATAATTTTAGGCCTCTAGACTCGAACTTCCCTATTGTACTTAGAGACCTGGTCAGCACAAATGGCAGTTTGAATACATTCCCTGTTTTTATTTTCACCCTGTCCCTCCAACATAATGGTATCAAGGGCAAATTCTGCCCTTACATCCTGTTTATTGACCTTCACAGTGTCCAGGAACCTCTCCTTTCAGGTCAAATTGATACTGAGGGATAGGTTTTGCCTTCAGATCTGTTAACTTCAACATGAGTTGCATGGATGCACCTACACTCAGCATTTCACCCAAACACTTAACAGCACCACAGTGTTTTCCTGATGTTCCTGGGCACGAAGGATAAAAGAGAGCAACTGTGTCCTCTCAAACAAGGCATACCAGTCAGCCAGAGTGAAAACATGACAGGCAACCTTCCAAAAATGTAGATAGAGCATCTTTGTTGTCTGAAGCTGTGCACAGGAATGCACGACATGCCTGGGGAGAGTGAGCAGCTCACCAGGCACATGCCAGCAAAGCCAAGCGGGGCGTTATCCGTACTGCTCCAGGAGGCACGGGCTGGCTCTGCCATTGCACATCCCAAGGGTGAGGGAGCATCCAGCCTTGGTACACAGGCACACAGCACACCAGCAACACAAAGATCCATGTGTCCACTCAAAAAGGCCATCACTTCCTGGGTATTTACTCTTCAGCACACAGGAGGCTGAGTTATTACAGGCAAAACAATAATTAAAGCTCTGGCTCTTTTAAAGGAGCTCCTTGTAATGAAAATGCCAGATTGGCAGTTGCTACTTTGGACGGGTTTCTTTTTTCTTCTTCGTATTCTCTGTGTGTGTGTGGTTTTGGGATTTTTTTGTTTGTTTGTTTGGTTGGTTGGTTGGTTGGTTTTTTAAAGCTTATATTTCTAAGTCCTAATAAGGCTGCTTTTTTCATTTTGCATGACCTCTTCTGGAGCATAGGGATGAGGATTTCACCCTGCAGTTCCTCCATTATGATGGTAACTTCTGGTTGAGCTAGCTTGTAACAATTTTGCGAACAAGAAAACAATGAAATCAATTTTGTATTTTATTTAAAAGGATACTTGGGATACGATTTGGAATCCTAGTACAGAGGGTCTGTCAAACTGGTCTGCAAGACCCAGAATGCCCAATTTAAAAATAAGGATGAAGTAAGATTTTCGTGTGGTCTAAACTATTATTCTGGCAGGAGGACTCGTCTCCCTGCCATCCCTCGTTCTTGCAGCTGTCAGAGCTCCATGAGGCCGTAGGAGGGAGCAGCACTCTCGGCTGGTCTGCCCGTCCGAGCTGGTAGCGGCTCCCACCAAGTGATTCGGTTGCAGTGGGAAAGGTCAGCCCTCATCCGGGTCTGGCGCAATTCCTGCTGTGCTGCATCTGGCCAGGCAGGCAAAATATTCACTACCACCCCTGTCTCACACCCACCCCTTCCACGTGGTCTCGCTGGCTCCATCTCCCTGGGCAGAGGATACAGTCCTGGGGACACTTTCTGGCATGGAAGCCGCGTGGCACTGGGTGTGTCCATATTATTACGCCATCCTGTCTCTCTTGTCCTGCATCCACAGTGGGAATGCCTCTTTATGATGTGACCTGTAGGAGGGCAGATATTGCACTCAAGCACTACCAGGGACCCTCACAGCCTGGTGGCAGAGGCAATCACGCTTCAGGGACAGGGAGGGGGCTCAGGCTGTTTTTCAGCTCACTGATATGCACAGATGCACAGAAGTTCATTCTTCAGGTGGGCAGCAGCCCTGCCTGAGTGTCCCACATCCCACCTGCCCTGACTTCTGCCTTTACAGCAAAGATAGACAAAGAAGCACCTTTAGGGCTTGAGTTTCTTGACCTGTTTCAAGTTTACCTTCAGATGAGTGGGACTGTACCTTATTTTCCCCCTTTGAGTGCAAGAGAAGCACTGTCTGCTGCCTGCTCTGGAGATGCTGAGGTGAGGAGAGAGCCATGTACCTCCTGGGCACCTCCTCCCTTCAGTGTGTCCATCCAGGATCGGGAATGTGGGCACAGCAGGTGCAGTGGGATGCAGGGCACCTGCCAGCATCCTCCCCCATCCCTCCAGTGGAAGCGCCAGATGCCAGGGAAGGACAGAGGAGCTGTTTGTGGGTGGAAGATATAATGGAGGGACAGAGCAACACTAGCAAAAAACCCATGAGGGCAGCAGCCAGGTGAGCTGGTGTTGTGAGGGGCAGCCAAGGGTGCCTCCTCACTTACCTCTTGGGGAAGGTGAGCAGAGGGGGACTAAAAGGGCAGATGCACTGGATGGCAGTCCCTGAGCATCATAACCAGCAGTGAAGCAGTTAAGTTGTGGGGAGACCTTTTTTTTTTCCTACATCTGAAAATAGCACAAGGCAGCCTTTGAGGACAGGCATTTGTCCCTCTGAAACATCCTCTTCCACCATCCCTTCTTCCTACCCTTGTGGGGTAGGAAGAGCCACCCACTTGGAGATTGAGCCCAGAAAGCCTCTTGAGGAACAGGACATCACTTCCTTGGTGCTGACCTGCTAAAAATAGCCTGGTAGGGATGAATATTTGTGTGAAACAGTCTGGACCCGATGTGATCTGGTACATAGTGAAATCTCTTTAGGCTGGAATCTCTTTAGGCTAGAATGAGGTATAATGCAATGCGGGCAAGGAGGAAAGGGGGAGAAGGGAGTTGCCTTATTTCTGGCATCTCATTAGGGGTCTCTGCTAGTGAGGGGAGAGGGGCAGATATCTTCAGGGCATGATCCAGGGCAGGGCATGGGCTTGGGGACCTGGCCGGCCCTCTTGGGGTGCCTAGCTCTTGGGGGTTCACAGTTCTCGGCTTTAACTTCTGCAGGATCCCAGAGCAAATTGCTGTGCTGCCAGACTCTATCAACCCATTCATCAGGAGCTAAAATACCACTTTTTGTTAATCGTTACTTGTTAACGCTTGCTGGTAATGAAACCATGTCTTCTGTCACTAGCAAAACATCACAGCTCTCTTGCAAAGAGGCAGGCTGAGCTCCTAGAAGCTGACACATGTACATTTTTCTCACCCCCCCTCCTAAAATATCACCATAATTTTACTTTACTCAGATGAAACCAGCAGTTGACTAAACTGTCAGTATATGTTTATTTAGTATAAAATTCACATTAAGAAAAGAGACACTTGGGATAATTTTGATTGATTTATTGGCAGAGTTTTGATAGCTACTGAAAAACATACTATTCATGTTTAGGTGAAAAATAAATGGAGTCAAATAAGTGTCACTGCATAGTACTAGGAGGTATATACAGCCACATGTAAAAATGCATAAACACAAACATTTCTGTACAGCATCTTTTCAGTCTGTATAGAGAAACACTGGTTTATAATATGGGGAAAATATAAAGCAGACATACATGCAACAAGGACATGACAGTTACCTAGGTCCCACCTGCATCCCAACAGCTGCAATAACAATAATAACAATAACAATAATAATAATAATAATAAAAGCCTTTCTCAGGGAAAAAATTTGAAACCTGGAATGTTTTCATATTGAGGTTTCCAGAGAGCTTCAGATGTTAAACATATCTGAAGGTTATTTAAAGGCTTGATTCAAAGCCCTGTGAAGGCAATGGAAAGACTCCATCGATTTCAGTGAGCTTGGGGTCAGACCCAGCTATTCAACCATGATCCCATTCTGCCCTCCCCCAAAACCCAAAGTTGAAGTCTGCAGATAAAAATAAACAATTGTATCATACAAAACTTTGTATATAGAATACAAAAGGTAACCGTTGACTTTTTGTATAAAATACAACTTTTTGATAGTATATTTATTTCACATATGTATAAATATAACCCAAATAATATGATTTTTATTATTCCTACCAAAATATTATTACTTTTTGTTGTTGTTTTTTACAAAAGTTTACAAAACAAATAATTCTTTATATTTACAACCCAATACTGTGAAGAGTGCCCGGTCAATGATGAAAAATAGACTATAAGGGTAGTGCACTTAGCCATTGCAAAGAAAGAGAAAAAAGACACTAGCTCCATTCAGATACAAGTGTTCTGAAGAAATGGTACTGGATTCAAGTTTTGGTTGCAAGAGTCTTTACAAGCTTGCATTTCAAATGCATCAGGCTTATATTTACAGGACTGGAAATGGCCTCTACCATTTTTGAATTTACTTAAGACAGGATAAAATTTTGCTCCCAGGTATGGCACTCACAGCCCAGTGTCTTTTCCACTCTAGGCTGAGGCCAACAAGAAAACACTCAGCATTGAATCCACCACCATATGATATCACAGAGTAGATAGAATATCCTGAGTTGGAAGGGACCCACAAGAATCACTGAGTCCAACTCCTGACTCCATGGGATCAGCTCCTAAGCTGAACAATTATTTTTACATCATTTGAGGATCTGGAAAACAGTCTGCTCTTAATATAGAAAGCAGTGGTGGCTTTTTCAGTGGTGTGTGAGGGTATTTGAAGTTACCAGACTTTGGTGACCATTGTTCATGGTGATACTAACTCAGCCTTGGCCTTAGCTGCATCCATCACAGAGTCATCTGTTCCTATCAGGGTGTTGGCAGTCACTGTTGACCTGCTTCATAAATGGGGTGTGTGCCTGTGTGTGAGGCAGATGAGCCAATCTTCCTTCTGCTTCAAGCTCATGTAGCTACTATTTCAGTCTAGATTTGCATGACTTGCAGGGGACACATATGTTAGATTGCATTTATATCTCTCCAAACTTAGGTGGGACCCCAGTGACCTGAGCTGAAAAGCTCTTCAAAGACTTGGAAAAACTTGTACTGACATATCAAAGGGACCACATGCACCCCAGCCAAAACTGGGGAGAAGGGGGAGCTTTCTGGGCAGCTGAGCTACCATGTTACACAGTGCAGGGGTGTGCAATGATCACTAGCTGGAGTGGCAGAAGGGATTCTTCAGCAGGCTTTCTTGTCCCTCTTACGACAAACATTTCTGGCAATGAACAGCCTCAACTGGCGTGTCTAACTAAATGCCCACATTACACCTTTCCTGGAGGTGCTAGTGCTCATTTGTGTGACAGTGCTTCTTGAAACATCTTGAAAAATTGTGCCCATTTGAAATGACAGGGTGAGCTGACTGGAAAAGCCTTATTAAAACCTCTCTCAAGAAATAGGTCAGATAAGTGCAGAGGCTATTGTCAAATAGTCTACTCATCCCACTGCCACTAACAAGGATGAATAAAGCACTTGCACGGGCAGAGCAATGCCTCTTGGCACCAAGGCATGTGAACATAGGCATTGTATTCCTTTGCCACATCTAGTTTTAGCTAATTCAGAGGAGGCTGTGAAACACGTCACACCACATCATTTTAAAGAACAGCATTTTCATTTGAATTGCAAGATCTGTTCCCATCCATGAATCCTGTCTGAATCACTGTGGAGCTGCTTTATAGTGACATAGCATATCCTTCTGATGTCCTTACTGACCAAGTCTATAGCAAAAAATTTAACACAGTTGAGACTGTTCCTTGGTAGGTGAGGAACTGCCTGTATCCTTATTGCTCTGCTCTGTTAGCCTTCAAGGCAAGGTGGCTCCAAACTATCTGTGGGAATGGTCCTTGCCCCAGGATATCTTCCTAGTGGTGCACAGAAATTGCTCAGGGTAGTGTTAGCTGGGGCATCACCAAACCCAGAACAGATGATTGAGTCCAGCGTCCAGAAATATTTCCCCAAACTGTTTCATCTACAAGCACAGATGTGGCTGAATGGAGTCTCTTACTGTGAGCTATAATTGAAATGCATGCTAGTTTCAGGGGCAGAGCCTCATACTCCACCCAGTGGAGGCTGTGGGGACCTTGGCCATCACTGGAACTCTTTCAGCTTCCCCCATACAGCAAAGGAAAAAACAGCATGGAGCCAAAACGCTATGCAATCAAAATGGTAGCCTCTCCCCAGACAAAAATGATGGCATTTCTTCTGGGGTAAACCTGTTTGATAGAAAAGGACCAGGCTGAACTAACTGACACTCACCATGGTTTAAGATGAAAATGAGGACAGAGGCTTAGCTGAGCATTTGCCCTCCTCTAAACTGGACTGGGAAAGTAGTTGGTGAGGGTCAAATCGTGAGCACCCTTCTCACTCAAGTTCTCCATTAAATCACTGTAGTCCCTGGGGTAGGGCAGGGTGGCAAAGGGAGGATCCTGAGCTTTGGTAATAGTTCATCTCATATTTCCCTCAATGCCCAAAACGACTGTGTTACTGGCAGGACAGTAGCGTCCTCCGATACTCACTGCAAGCACTGATAAAAGGGAGAATGCAAATGCTAGAGCACACTGAGTAACATGCTGAATGATCTGCTTCCTTCTTCTCTTGGATAAGACCACTTACCCTGTTGTGTGCTAGAAAAGATAGAGGGTTTATAACAAAATAATTGAGAAAGCAAATATGAGTTTGTATGGAGCAGAAGTAAACAGTTTTTGTAATGCCATGAGAGACAGGGCTTGATGCTGTCAGGCCTGCAGTCCCAGGGAAGGTAAGAGCTGTGAACATGATGACTGAAGGGCTCTGGACCACTTGGGCTCTTACTCACACTCAGAGAAATGTTGTTCCACAACCCATACCACTGTCTGGTGCTTCCATGCGTGGGAAGCTAAACACATTTTTCCCCACCGTCCCTGTGAGAAGAACTGATGAGTTTGCAATGCGCTGGGCACTGGTGTGGGGAACAGACCCTTCATGCATTCTCACTCCTTTGTGACAGGCAGGAATACCACTTACGCTATCACTTCATCTGGGGTAACTTCAATTTTGTTCCTAGAGCAACTCTTCAAAGAGGGCAGTTGCCCTATGTGGTATTTTAAAGAACAGCCCAGTTACTGGAGTGTAAATTAATAAAGCAGGTTGTTGGCATCCAGAGAAAGCTATTGTCCTTGCTGTCTCTTCATCTGGTTCCCTCTCAGTACTGTCACTTACGAGTGGTTCCCTAGAATTTCGTCGAGGTTGATGTCTTTCATCCAGTCATCATTACCAGGTTCTGTTTTCAGTAAAGAATCTATAAAGTCCGAGTCACTGTTGAGCGCAGGTCCTATACTGTCACCTTGCTGGTTCAGAAAGTCAAATGCTAGGTCATTACCATGATCACCTCCTTGGTAACCCCTAGAGTTTTGGTTGGTAGATGTGAAACCAGTTGATGGCAGAGATGACGGCGGTGTCATACTTGTTCCTGGCTGATTCAAGGTAGGCATAGTCTGTCCTCTCAGCTGGTTAGGTCTTATGCTGAGCCCTCGTAGTGAGCCAGCAGATTGTCCATTTAGAGTCTGGTGCATTGGGTTTGGAGGGGGCCTCATTTGGACTCCTGCTGTTAACTGGTTAGGAGGTGCCAGTGCACGCTGAGGAAAATGCTGGTTGCCTACATTGCGTTGCAAAGACTGGTTAGGATATGGAGTGCCAGTGGGGAAACGGACCCCTGCAGGCTTCAGTGCATCCTGCTGCTTCACTGCAGCTTCTTGTGGGGCCCAGTTCTGGGCAGTGGCAGTAGCTGTGATCATCACGTTGGCCGGCCGTTGAGCAGGGATACCTGTTGCTCCATGGTTCAGGCTTGGCCTTATCTGCTGAGTGTTGACCGCTGACCCCGTCCCAAAAGCTGTCACATTGTTTCCCTGTGTCATGGTTTGCTGTCGGGACACCATGGGGTTATTCTGACTGGGCAGAACCTGATTTTGGTTTCTGTGTGGCTGCATTTGATTCATTCCTGAAGTCACGTTGTATGCGCTCGGTTGGTTGCAGGGAAGGTTCCCGTAACATCCCATACTCCGAGCAGCAGGAACAGAAGGCATTCGGGTTCCAGCGGCGGTGGACATGAGACTGGAGCTCTGGGGCATGATGCTATGAGTTGAAATTGGGTTGGATAAGGACATGTTGTTGGAACTCATGCTCACAGCTGCTGAACCACCTGGAAAGAAAAAGGCAAAAGTTACAACAAGCATGACTGTATCAATAAGTGGTGTCATTCATATACCAACAGGTCAAAAATCCAGTTTTCTATTAACAGAATTTCTTGAAGAGGATACTATGCTCTCAAGAGCACTTACATGAATTTGCTCAAGGCCTTGAAGATACCTGTCATCCAAAGCATGGTTTGGCCTATATGAAGCCCTTGGTGGTCTTTCCATCCCTTCAGAGGACAGCAGATAAGCCAAAACTGGTGCTCATTGTAAGAGAAATATTAGAGCTGGGAAGGACAGACTGAACCACAAAGAAGACTTCTCTGCCTTTTTTTACAGAAGCGTCAGACACCTTAGACAGAACAAAGCCTGTTTTAGTGATCAGAAATCAAGAACTTCCTTGCTGGGCATGGCTCATCCTGACTCCCTCTGAAGACAATGGGGAGCAAGAGGCACCATCATCAGGCTCCTTTTTCAACTACAGCAGCAGTATCCATCCCTTCTGGGAATGCCTGTCCCAGATGACAGTGGGAGCTGAGACTGCAGCTCACACATCTGCAGCCATGTACTGGGAGAGCAGTTCAGCCCAGTCTGTGACCTGCTTGTCCTCCCACGTGGCAGCAGAGCAGGTACAAAAACTTGACTCAGTGCTGTACCTGGGGAGTCTCACTCAGATGCCCTTCTAAACTCTCTTTCCAGATGGACTATGGCCATTTGTCCCTGCAGAAGCTGATTTGACCACGAGGGAACCATACATGATATGCTAGCATTTGCAGCATATGAAATTCACCTTCTGTGCATCAGAAACCTACGAGTTATGAATTGGCACAAATATACCACTCGTGGGTAATTCTGCCCACTGGAGGATTTTCCTGTGCCTGACACCTGTCAATGAATCACAAAAAAAAAGGCCTTCAGCCTCCAAACCTGGACACAAGCTCACTTCTGCAGCACCTTTGAGGCTACATAGTCTCTATTTTGAGGCCATGGTAAGTCAATTATGCCATTGTAGGCTGACTGCTTATGCAGTGCAAGACTGAATTAATCCTTGAGAGGCTGGTTGAAGACAACCATTTTCCAAACACAGATGCTGTAGATGGCACTGTGGAGAAGTGCACACTATCAGCTGCTCGATAGCTTAATTCCCTTTGCTACTGTTGCTTCCAGTACAAGCCCTTCGAGAAGCACAGCTTGGAGAAGTCAGGTTCAGGGCTAACGAAAGGAGATGTTTCTTCACACAGTGTGTGGGTCAGCTGAGGAAATGTTTGCTGCATGGCACAGTACAAGCTCAGTTCTCGTATCACTTTGTGTGGTTCCCAACACGTGAGAAAAGTGGTTGAATGGGCTGGCTACCAAGGTACCATTGCATTTCGGGAATTCCCTGAGCCTCTGCCAGAGGAAAGAACATACAATTCTCTTGATTTTCTGTTTCACAGATAGCAACTAGTAACAATTGTTGGACACGGGACACTGCCTTGGTTTGATCCTTCATACATATAACAAAAACAGACTGAATTTGACTAACTTTGACTTTTTCATTGAATATATTGGTCTGTGTGATGAATTTTATCAGGTGGTTCATCATCAGTTCCTTCCTACCACACAGGTGCTTCAAGACTGTGTCATGCCTGCAGCATTCTCCAAAAACTTTAGTCTCAGTCAGCAGCATGTTTTCCAGCCCCTTGGTCCTTCACAGCTCTTTTTGATATTTGATTTCAGAGCTGTGCCTCACTGCTGGTCACAGTGACAGCTTTTGCACATCTCCACTAGGGATGTAAAGTAAGCTCTATTTTTCTTGTTCGGCATCATCTTGGACAGTGTTTGTGCATTTGGTTCCGATCACACAGACTGTTCACAGTGATATCTGGAGATCTGTCAGTGATTACCTTTTGAGCTGTATTAATTTTGTGTCACTCTGGTTTCTTAATAAAAATTGGCAGTAGGAAGTTAATTGCTTTATAGGACATCATCTGAACAACTATTACCTTTAAGTTGTCATCTCATTGAAAGAAATACCACACAAATTTGAAAAGATTATTTCATATCAGTCCATGTTGTTTGATAGTAATTATATCCCCTTCCTATGTTCTTTATTATTCAGGCTGTATCTGCTCCCCAAGTAGTTTCACTGAGTTCTTCATTAGGCCACTAGGGCTGCATTAACCTACTTAATCTTTTAATTTTTGTCATGGCATTGGTGGTCTGGAGTTTCAAGACCAAATAAAAAGTAACATTAAGAATCTGGAGATCCTCTCAGCTAGCTCTTTTAAAACCCTTGAAGACAAATCATATGCATACATATTTTAAAAGTCTATGTTTAGGAACAGCTGTTTAATATACTGTTCCTGTTGAAATGTCACCATAATCTAAGTTCCACTTCCTTAGACTGGAACTGAAGAAAAAAAATAATTTATTTCTGACTTTTCTGCATTATTTTTATACATATGCTATTTCCATTTAGTAATGGATGTAAAGGATTCTTTTTTTTTTTTTTTTCCTAAAAGACTTAAAAATTAACTCTTCCCAAATCATTATTAACACCGAGAGTGACTCCAAAACCAGAGTGCTTGTTCCAAATTAATATAAACATAGATACCTAAATTAAGAAGCTCCCCCCTGTCCTGGGAGGCAGCCTGTTCCACAAGCTGGCTCTAAGTGGGAGACACTGGTAGAGAATATATTTACCTTAAGAATTATGTTGTCCTAACTTAAGCACCTAAATTCAGTCCCCAAAATGGTCAGCTCCTGGTACAGGAGATGCTATGGGGAGTCCACCTGGCTTTAGCTCCACAGGGACAATCAAATTCTCACAATCAGTGCTCAGCAGGCAAACACACAATTAGCCCTATATTTGGCTCTGCTGATGGGTTGTGCGTTTTTGGAACTACTGTAACATCTGCTATGAAGAAAGGCTGAGAGAGTTGGGTTTGTTAAGCCTAGAGAAGAGAAGGTTCTGGGGTGACCTAGCACCTTCCAGTACCTGAAGGGGGCTACAAGACAGCTGGCAAGGGACTTTTTACAAAGATATACAGTGATAGGACAAACGGGAATGGCTTTGAACTGACAGAGGGTAGGCTTAGGTTGGCTATAAGGAAGAAATTCTTTACTCAGAGGGTGGTGAGGCACTGGAACAGAATGCCTGGAGATGTTGTGAATGCTCCATCCCTAGAAGTGTCCAAGACCAGGTTGGATGGGGCTTTGAGCAACCTGGTCTAGTGGAAGGTGTCCCCGCCCAGGGCAGAGGAGGACTGAAACTGGATGATTGTTAAGGTTCCTTCCAACCCAAATCTTTTTGTGATTCTGTGGTCTTTTTACAGGGGTGATAGGGATGGGGCCCCTGATTCTTTGCTCCTTTATGCTGAGGAGGAATGGTGCAGAATTCAGTGGCATTTCAAAAGACCTGGAACAGCAAGCTGGGGAGAGATGGTTTCCTCCCTCCAGAGGAACTACAAGTTTGTGGAGTTAATTCACTTGTCATTGGGATGAAGCCCCACCTGGGGTGACCTTGCTAGCTGTTGAACAGAGCCCGGTGCTCCTGCAAATGCTACACTCTGAAAAATACAAGTGGCTGGGACATGGGCTGTACTTGTGCAAAAGACGAAGCTTCCTCTTTCTTTGTATTGCTATTTTTATGATTTTATTTTTAACACGAGTATTTTGTGTTCTGATTTCTTCCAGATGGGAAGAAATGCCTTACCCAGAAGCACTGTGTACAGCAGCTGGGCACCCCAGGCTACAGTGATTCAGAGAAACATCTTCCCTACCTGATTCACCTGCTTCTTGCCATGACATGGCATTGTGAGGAAAAGCACAGAGGAATAAAATAATTAATCAAGTTTCTCCAAGCCCCGGTGTTATTTTAGTTAGCTTTTTGTCTCTTCTTCCCTGACCTGAGCAAAGCTATTCCCAGAAAAAGGGAACAGATTCCCTGCTGTTACTCCCTTATGCAAGAGTTTCCTAATCACTCCGTCTGGTAGCTTTGTTGGAAGCTCCCAGAACAGCCCTTTCTCCCAGGCTCGCCTGAAAAGCTGCTGTCCTCCCAGGGCTCACTCAGCAGGGACTTGAGATTTGAATGGACAAGTGCTGCCAATCCCAAATGTTTCAAACCCAGGAGATGGGACTCCAAATACCACAAGACTACAACGAGTTCATCAGATTAACAACAACAAAAGCCACCGAATAACAATGGTGATCTACTCATTTTGGAGCCTTTACAGATGTGGCTGCAGTCACTTCCATTTTCATCTCTCAGGCTAGAAAAGGAATGTTTTTAAGTAAAAGCCAAGAGTCTCAGTTAATCATTTGATTCCAGGAATGAGCCTTTAAACAACACACCAAATCACAAGATTCCCCAGCAAACTGCCAGGGTTGCCAAAGCATTTGTTTTGGGAGCACAGGAGGTAGTCAGCAAGCAGGGCGCTCTCTGACCTGTGGCACTGCCCTCACCATGGGCTATTACACTGGCATCAGGGATGCTTGTGCAAATTTACTGGAGATCACAAACACTCATCTCCATTAGAAAGTGGCAGTTTCCAGCAGCAGTTTCCATCCTGCAGCAAGCTTATCACTGCTAGAACTTGCAAGCAAAGCAATGGAGTGCTTGAATGTTGCCTGAACAGCCCAACCTGGCCCTTCCCCACAGAGCTGGGCTGGTGATCCCATGGCCAGCAGGTTGGGCAGGGGGATGGCATGTGAATGAGCTTCACTTCAGAGCTCATTAAAATTGTAACAGAAGACGAAAAAGTTTTGCTACAAAGGACAGGTAAGAAAGAAAGACTCAGATCACTGGCTGAATCTTCATAGCCAACAGTTATGGAAAAACAAAACACCAAACTATCTTTTTTTCTTCAGTGTGTTGTATACAAAATAACATGAGAAGGCAAAGGATCCTTTTTATACATTCAAAGATACTTTGCAGTATAAAGAACATCCTTTGATCCCACCTGCTGCATTTCTCCAACCTCCTCTCTCTCCTCAGCATTTTCCCTTTGCTCTCTGAGTGGCCTCCAGCCAGCCAGCAAGGTGAACAGCATGAAAAGTCAAACAGGTAGGCCTATGCTTCCAAAACTAGACTCTCCAAGGAGGTGAGGGCACAAGAGCTGAAACAAAGGACTAGTCCTGAAGTGTTGGGCATTTCCTGCCCATGGCAGTTCTGGCAGAAACCAGGGGCTTTTCCTCTACTGTTCGACTGGTCTGTTGAAATGCTGCTTGTAGACCAGCAGTAAGGCCATGACCATGGCATATTAAACACACCAAGAGCACCCCCCATGATGGTGCCATGCAAGGTACTTAAAAATCAATATGAAGGTCCTCACACTGTACATGAACTGCCATTCAAAGGGAGGGATGGTTCTCATCTCAATCTCTGAAGCAAAATGTACCACATACATGAGAGAAGCATCTGGATGGAGTGAGATTGTATAGTCAAGAGGACACCTCTGCATCAAGTATTTCAGTGCACCTCTGCCCCAGAGAGTGCTAATGGGAGGGGTACCAACCCCTCCTTCCCCATGTCTGAGAGAGGCAGTATCAGCTAGCATGAACCACAAGATCATGCATCAGCACTTCTCAGTGGTGCAGGACAGTAAGGTAAATTGCACAGGAGAGCAACAGCCACCACCCACTGCCTCTGTGGTGATGTAAGTGGATATCCAGAAAATCATGCCCTGGTCATCTGTATATACATGGCTCTTCTGGATTGTCTTCCAGCTGCAAGGAAGGAAACAAACAGTTTTCATTGAGCCCATGGGCACTTACCAGGATACTGGTTTGCTTGCTGCATGTTGACCACGTTCCTTCTTTGGTCTTTATAATCCGGTGGTGGTCGTGTCAAGTGTCTGTTCAGCTGATCTTGTGGAGTCATTTTCTCCTAGAGGATTAGAGTAGAAACGCATTAATTTGCTTTTTCTTATGCTTTCCTGTCTCTGCGTTTTGCCCATCTCTTTGTTATCTCAGTATATATAAAGCTGAAGTGTTTCTTCCTTTCACCCTGTCTGGTCCACAGAGGCACCTGTGAAACTGTGCCATCACCCACTAAATTCTATATGGAAAACTTTTTGCTGTTTTTAATGTGTTTCAGACTGGTTCAACTTTCCTTAAAACCACTGAAAGTTTCTCAGCCTCTGAGAACACTGTCCTTGTCTGCACTGCAGTACAAAGTATCTTCTGATGTACACCCTGTCTTGCTCACCGTGCTGATCAGATAAGAGGGGCCTGATGGTTCCTCATGGTTCCCTCCCTGTCTGTGCAGCTAGGTGTGCTTTCTCTGAAAGAACAGAGACAGAGCAAACACCCATGTCTAACCCCAAAAAAGCACACAGCTGTGCAGCTGGGAAGCAACAAGGGTTGACACCTACTCCTTGGCTGTGTCTATCAGCACATGACTATCAGCCCATTTCACTCACACAGTTCTCTCAGCATGCACAGCTGGCAAAGAGGACTACAGCTCATCATTCCCATCCACAGCCATGCCCATTCCTCACTCACTTCTTCCTCCTACACTGGAGGAATGACCACAAAAATCAGCAAAACCCTTGCTTTGTCCTCGCTCCCTGTCTCCCCTCAGCAGGGGTGCCAGCAGGACACACAGTGTAGCAAGGATGGTGCTGCACTGGCTGCTTTTCATGCCACTCACCCATGCCCTGTGCTTCCCCATACATGTGCGTGATGCTGTCTTTCCTGTTATACTGGGAGTACGAGCGTTGGGGCAAGGACAGAAGGGAGAGATTGCAGAAAAAAATATTAGTTGGGGAGAATTATTTTTTTTTATTTTGAGCCTGCAGGGACATGTCTTTGGTAAGAGGAAGATAGAAATCAAAGTCCTTGAACTGAAATCTGACTAGCTGCCCTGTGGTCATAAAGATCTGGAAAGGGCAGGCACTGCCAATTTCTCATCAGAATCAGTGTGACCTGATGCATTTGGAGTGCTACTGTTCACCCATGAGCAACAACACCTTGGGACATGTGGCCCCGTGGCAGGAAATTGTGAGTTTGGTGCACACATGCTCTTAATGGGCAGCTGCTGGGCAAGCTTCACACCTCTGCAGTGCGTCCAGGTTTCATGCTCAGCTGCCAGAATGGAAAGCTGCCTCACCAGTGTGAGAGTCAGGCCCTGGCTGGTGATGGAAGTCCACCAGAGTGATTTGAGGATCTCCATCCTGACAAGAGCAGGCAAATGGACCTTCCAATGAAAAATTTGTTTTTTCTTTTCCCAGGAACACTTAAAAACACCAGGAAAACAGCCTTTCTTGTGGTATTTAGGCATTTCCATAATGCATGATGGGTGAGTGGTCTGATTAAGATTTTTAAGGCTTGTTTTTACATCCTGCTAAATATGAACCCTTGTGGAGAAGAAAGACATTTTATCTCACTGGAAATCCCTGCAATGCATGCAGAAACTGTAGGCAAGCTTGTTGTGTGTTTCTATGTACACAATACAAGAGCAAAGTCAAGCTGATTAAAAAAACCACATTCTGTAGGGTATTTTCAGTTTCTATTTATTTTTAAGAGGAGCTATTTGAGCAATTAACCTTTTTTTTCTGCTAAAATTTCTGACAGAAAACTGCAACACATAGAGCTGACTTGAAAATTCCTTTTTCTTCTATATAAATCAAAAAGTCAAGAAATATTTCCTTGTACAATCCCCCATGCTTCATAAAATGACCAGAAACTCCCAACTGGTCTCTCAGATACCAAAGGAGGGGGAAGAACTGACTACAGGTATCGGAAAATGAAAGAAGGAGGACTCAGGTCTGATCCCAGCCGAGCACACAAACTTGTGTTGAAACCCAAAATCAGTGTATCTAATCCTTGTTTACACACAGGCGCTTTACACCATGCTGCCTGCATCAAAGAGCCTGGAAGTCAACTTTCCTCTGAGATTGAAGTAGCTGATCAGTGCATGTTGGTTTATCTTGCAAAGAAAAACCATGGACAATCTCCATATGCCTCAAATCAAGCATATGCTTGGACTGTTCTTGTAATGACACCACAGTAGCTTGGATATTGAAGTTGTTTCATATAGACTGAAGAAGGTTTCAAAAGGGCTTAGCAAAGTGCTGAAAAATATGAGGCACACTCTTGAAGTTCTAGGCATTGCCAAAAGGACCTCACAGTTTAGGGGGCTTTCTTTCCCCATCTTAGCTTTCTTTTCTATTGTTTTTATGACAACATTTTCCATGTAAAATAAGAAATTAGAAAACTTACAGCTTCTGCCAACATCTGCTGCTGTAGAAGGAGTTGTTTTTGCTCCATCATTTGCCGTTGCAGAGCCTGTTTCTTTTCCATCAGCTGCTGATTCAACAATGATTGCTGGGATGAGTTCATGTAACTACTTCCAGTGTTTGGATTTGAGCAAGAACTGGAGCTTGGAGTGGGGCCAGCTCCCTGGCCTACCACAGAGTGTTGATCCTGAAACAGAAGAAATGGCTCATGAAGGATGAAAATAATAACAAGCATCAAGAAAAGGAAATAATCTTTTGTATGTAATTAGCTCAAGTTCAGGACGCAGCCCACAGACTCTCGGGACAAGTGACCGATACAAAAGCTTTGACAAAGTAAGAAGGGGATTGAATAACTTCTTTGCTCAGGGGAGACTGAAAATGTGCCAGGTGATTTCAGTGGAAAACCTCAATATTGTACCAGGAGCTTGGGAAACATGACCAGAAGTAACAGAGCCATCCTGGGGATGTTTCAGGAAACATGCATTGGGCTGTACGGCAGTTTGTTTGACCACACGGGAACAAAATCAGTGTCTGCTGGTTCCTACCATCTGGTGAACAGCAGCAAGAAGTTACAAACTTATTACTAAAAGTGCCATCTATTCTTAGAAAATACAGAGGTGGAAAGTTGATACTTCACAGTGGGGTGAATGGTGCTGCTTTCATTCATCCCGTCATCTCCCTGACAAGAGCAATCTCTGAGAGATTGCTAATTGACTCCCACTAGCAACAGGATTAAACAGGCTTAAAGTGTATCAACTTCCTTGGTAAAACAAATGTGTAACTGGGAAGGACCTTGAAGAGTGCTTTAGGGTCTCTCTGGTATTGGTGAGGAATCTAGATCTGCTTCCTCTTCCCAGTGTGCAGCGTCATGAGGAAGGGATGGCAAAAATTCACTGCAGAAAGCAATGCAGAAAGTACTTGAGGACTCAAATCATGCTCATACAAGATGGGACATGAAATGAAAATATGCTACTCCTTTTCTCTCAGCCATGATTTCCCTCAGCAGCAATATGTTTTCTGCCTACTTGCTCCACCAGTGTTTAGTACTTGGGCCTTTACCAAATGTAGGAAATAGCTTTCTCTGTGTATACACAAAACCACTCAGCCTATGTTGGATCACTCGATGCTCAGGTATTCCTTAGCCACCCAGCTACAAAGAAAATGGGATGCACTGGAGGGGTCACAACAGTCATGAGACACATCCATTCTCTGCCCCCACTTGGCTGCAATTCACCACAGAAACCAACCACATAGCTCTCTATAACCTGACAGACAGCAGCATTTTTGCCTTGCAACACAAGACTCCACAGCTGGAGTCTGATGCTTGCTATTATGCAGGGGTTCTCTCAATACTGAGGTGTAGATCCAGGATCTGGTCTACCAGCAAACCTAGCAAAAGTCTGCCCAATGGCCACTGTCCCCCATGGCATCTAGAGAAATATGGACTGACCAACAGTGAAGCAAGGACTGGTCATACTCATGCCCTGAAGACCATGGAGCACTGATGCTTATTGCTTTGCAAACTCCAGGAAAGCCTGTTTCTATGCCTTAGCTTTTGCATCCTTCCCCTCCCCAATGACACTCACTACAGACTAATCCCACTTATCTTTCTACCATCTGGCAAGGAAGAAATGCAGTGATTGTTACGGGTGTTTCTATTTTAAAATAGTTCTGTGGCTTCTAGATGGGGACATGAGTGTGTAGCTAGTTAGATAAAGTATTTAAAGACTGTTACTGAAATAAAAACCATGACTTTCTTCTGGAGCCACCTGCAGCCCCCAAGGCAGTCTTACAAACCCACCCTTCAGATTTATTGGGCTCTTACACAATAATATCCTGCACACTTTCTTTCAGTTCCAGAAGGAATCCAGGATTGCTCGGAACTGCCACATTTTTCAGCCCTTATGTTAGCTGCAAGATAGAAAATACCTCCTCTCAACAGACCTGCTTGCCAAGTTGTTGCGCAAACTTTTTTGTCTTTCTTAAAATATTTTGAAAAGAAAAATATGTTACAATAAATTGGCTTTGACTTCTATATTCAAATGACAACTCTAGCTTGAACCCAGCCACATGTTCCATCCATTAATAGAATTCATCTGTTGCATTTTTGCACAGATAGTGCAGGCTCCCCTGAATGTGCTTTCATGGTCCTGCTTAAAAAAAACAACAAAGGCCAACTTTTTCTTTCCCTCATCCCCTACCAGCCCATATAAGCAGTAGGAGGGATTTTGTTTTAAGATAAAATGTGTAGTGTCCATTCACAGTACCTATCAAAGAAAGCTCTTCTGTAATAGCCAATGGCACAAAACACCAGCTGCTTGGCAAACAGACCCTGAGAAAACAGTGTAAATCATCACTTTGGAGCCAGGTTGGGAGGGTTTTTTTGCATTTGGTCATTTCTCTGCTGTTCATGAAATGTCAGTGTGAACCTATGAATCTACGATGTGTTACTTCTCCTGCCAGCTGATCTTCCATCAGCCACGCTGGGATCGGAGAAGTTTCCTAATAAATTAGGGAATTAGCTGTGCAGCAGTTTGACCCTTCATGAACCAGTGCTATTGAGCCTTGCTCTTACCCCCCGCTTGCAGCACTGCAAATCAGACAGCAGAAGGGCTACACTGCTGTCAGGGACATGGAGCTCTGCTCCTGCACTTGGACAAAGGGCACCTTCCAGCATCCCTGATGAGGAAGGGCAGATTTGGGTTGGAGTTACCCTGCTTTTGTTGAACTGTTTCATTCTGCTCTAAGCCAGGCTTTACTGCAGCTGCTTTAATACAACTCCACACCTATAAATCTGCTGGTATCACCTTTTGAACCTCATTCCCGGGTTTCCATGCTGTGGTTCACGTGCTTTAACTTTAGAAACCCCTGACCAAAGAAAGCCTGGAGTGGGACATGCATGTCCCCTTGCCCAAGGGTGCTTCTGCCCAGCAGCCCAGCAGCCCAGCAGCCCAGCATCCCTCTGGCTCCAGAACCCCAAGTGCCTTGCCTGCACAGTGACACCATGCCCAAGGACGGTAACCTATCCACTCTGCCTCCAAGAAAGCAACATGACCAGGAGAACATCCGTGCAGCCAGCCGGGTGTCAGGGACAGGCTGGAAGCTTCACACCTCCAACAAGTATAAATGTCCATCTGAATTTGCCCCCAGTTCCTGCCCCACTTGCTGGCATTCCACATCCCTCCAAATGAGCTGCAGCCCTTTCAGGGCTGTGTCTGGTGCCAGCTGGGGCAGTGGCAGCAGCTGAGGGCTGAGTTAGTGTTCATCAAGCACCACAGAACCCCATCTGGTTCAGTGGTGCCGAAATGTCAGCACAACAGCGCTCTAGGTACAAAGCAGGTGTGTTGCATCACGTCCTCTAATGTTACAGTGAGATATAAAACCCATGAGACACAGAAAGAGGCAGTCAGTGAGAGCTCCTCAGAGCTGGTAGCACAACTGGGGTTTTGTTCATCAGCATCACAAAGAACATTACATTCAAATGTTTAAATTAGCAGTAAATCAAAGCACTGAAGACCAAGTTTTCTTTTCACTATCCCTGATGCAGCTGACTTTTGTTCATACAAATTGAGGGATGTTTTGGCTTCTAACACACATATGAACTTTATAAAATGCATTTTTCTTTTTTTCCCCTTTTCCCTTCTCCTCCCCTCCCCTTCCTTCTCCTCCTCACCTCTCCCTCCCCCTCCTCTCCCTCCTTGCTTTGGACCTTTCCAACCAAATTGCACCTTTCTCCTTTCCTCTCATTTTCCTTTCTCTGTAAAGCTTGTCAGGAGCCCTGAAAACCTTTTGCAAGCTTATGTCTCTGCATTCTTAGTTCAGAAGTGTTTTAGGGACATTTGGCTGGAAAAGGATGGGCAAACCTTTCATATCTTTCTCCTGAAATGCCTCGAATTGCTGAATAATTTTGCTGGGACAGAAGGGAAACAATGGTAATTTTTTTTTACTAAACCACAGTGTCCACAGAGGCTGTTTGCTTCCCAGCCAGGAGCCCTGGCATCTGTGCCACAAGGCAAGCTTCTGCTTCTTGCAGATTTTCCCTCAAAAGATGGGGAATTTTTCCACCTTTCTGTTCCTCTGTGGGGCAACTCATTCTGTGCCCAGCGTCAAGTCAGGAATGAACGCATCAAAGCGAGCCTCCTCTAAGTTTAGATCTCTAACAAAAAATTTAGAGCAGATTTTGTCTAAACTGCCTGCTGGAGCTCTCCCCTCAGTGTACAGAGGGATGGGGCTGTAATAATTGTGCTTCAGATGTTTAATTTAGATAACCAAGTTAGGAACCCTGATTAGATGATAGGAACATGCCCTTGCACTCCTCATTTTGGATGCTTCCAGTCACACTTGAGTAAGATGCCTGGAAGAGTGAGTGTGAACACACTTTGATTTGTCAAGCACTAGCGGATCACTCTCTAAGGGTATTGTACAGAGTGACCAGAAAGCCTCTCAAATTAGCCATGTAGAAGATAGGCTGAATTTCTCCTAATACTCTGCCAGAGAGTATTTTTATGCATTCCAGGAAGATCGCTTTCATATGTACAAACAGCATTTGAAAAACCTGAATATTGCAAGATCTTGAGACCCATTTTTGCTGTGTCTAATATCCAGAGATACAGCTGGGTGAAGACTGCAAAATATTTCCTTTCAGTAATTTTGTGGAACGTTTATAAGAAGTTGGCTCAGCCAAGTTCTGTATTTTTCTCCTGAGAACATCTGAGCTCTTAGGACAAAAATTTCAGGGCCAACCATGTTTCCGAGGCACATACACAAGGAATCAGGGACACTAGCTTTGCAATTTCACAAGCCCAGGCTGTCTGCCAGAAATACTTGTGCCTTCATCCAACTAGAAAAAAGAAGCAAATGCTGTGTCACTCCTTCAACAAACTGGAGTGACAGAGGTCGAAGAGGAAATGCAGACTAATCCCTTTCCACCGACACTGGAAATGATCATGAAAGTAGAGAGCACACACCTGATTTTTGCATCCTCATGGTGTGAGTCACCCATTGGAGGGATAAGTTTGGACATCAAGTAATGCATCAGGTACTCAGCATGCAGAGGTAAGTATTTCATACCCAACTGCTGCAGCTCTCACTGGAAGAGCCAAGAACTTTTTAAAAAGACATTTTTTTTTGGACACACTGACATTAAAGTGTACCCCATAACTACTTTCAGAAATAGGTAACGCTGTGCACAATCTCACACATAAAAATGGGTGAGCAAATCCCTGAAAGGAGCCAATCCTCACTACTGGCGAGAAACCACGAGTAAAAGACTTTGACAAATAGTTAGTTATTTGTGCAATTCTTAACAGAAACTTTTTATTGCACATTGCCTTTTCAGCACCAACAGGAAGCTGCTTACTCCTGAGATCCTTGGGAACTGATTTTCAGCCATTAGTGATTTATCTGTAGCCCTGCCATAATCCTTGATGGAAAGCTGTACAATCCCATAGCCGCTAGCAGGCAGTCTCGCAACAATGTTCTCAACCCCAATTCCTTAAAATTGGGCAATGTGGGAACTGCATCTTGCAGGGCCCAAGCTCAGATTCATCACTTGCACAGTCACACAGCAACAGACCCAGGAACAGTGCCTCATTACCAGCCTTGTTTGACAATCAAGTCTTTAACGAGAACAAAGGTTGACAGTGATTAATCATTAGGACATTTCTTGTTCCTTGCTGCACGTGTTGGAGGCAGCCTCCTGCAGAGGCAGTCTGGCAGATTTCCTGTCTGCTCTATACCAGGGCCTGGGTCCGGACACACAGGGATGTCTTTTCCCAAAGCCAAGCGCACAGATGAAAGTCTTGTCTCCATTTCTGAGCACGGCAAATTCGAAATGCATGTGCATTCTGCAAAAATAATAAACCCTTAGCTGTAAATCTGATTGCTGTATATTCAGGCAAAATGACCTAAAGGAGATTTGTTCATGTCAGAATTTTTTTGTCGGAGTCTTCAAGGATGGATTATTAGTATTTTACCACATGCACCATGGTGAACTTTTAATGTCATCTTCTGGCATAATGTATATATGAAGGTGTCCATTCTAGAAATATTTTGTTTATTTGTAATGAAAATAACATGCATGTGTTGAAAGTCCAGCAGAGGAGGTTATTGTGAAATGTCTGCATTGGAAGAGGAATGTTGGCTCCATCGAAGTCAATGGCAAAACTCCAGCTGACTTCAACGGGACTAGAATTTCTTCCCAGATCTCCATCCAGCCACAGGGGCACAGTGGCACTCTTGGCTTGGAGTGACCTAATTTTGCACTTCATGGACAAGATATCTGGTTCAGAGAGACACCATGTACTAATGTACTTGGGCAAGGACTATCCTGTGCTCTGTATGGAGCTCTGCATTTAAATACTTCAGGAGCTTTAACTTATAATAAGTTTGCCAATAAGCACGAATGATGAAGACTCCTATCCGGTTTCGGACAAGACCAGACACATAATGATTTGTTCTACTTCAGTATTATCATTTGCAATGACTGTAATATGCAATACCCACACTGCAACAAGCCAGACCCTTTAGTTTTTCATCACATGATTGCAGGAAAACAAATTAGAGGGGTTTAAGAAATTGGCACCGCTCTAGCTAGAGCAAGAGCTGGTGTGAGTGGACCTGTTTTGCCTAGTACTACAGAACAAGGTACGTGCGTACACATAGGCTCTGTGCTTCCATTAAGGAATGGTAATTTCCAGCTGAGGCAGTGAAAACTCTCTAAACCGACTGAATGAGACATTTGTGATTATCTGTCTGTACCTTTAGTGTGGGCATACATTATCTGTGTATGTGTATACCTTATTCATCTAAATGTTCTTGTCTCATTGCCATATGTTTGTTATCTTTCCCAAAAATTATCTAGCCTGAGGTCAATACAGGAGAACTACTAGCAATCAAAACTAGAGTCTTGTAAGAGGAAGAGTTGGATAATTCAATAATAGGTGACAGTCTCATATATACATGTTTATATTTAAATGTTCAGTTCTCAAAGCAGTGCTAAAAAAGACACTGAAGTTTTACATATAATAGGCTTATGTATAACATGTATCTTTTTTGGCATCTCACCTTATCCTCATGTTTCCTACCCTGCAGTGACTCTGACAGTCCCACTAATCAAGGGGTACGTAGGCACCATATAGGGAACCAGGGTCCCGAAGTCCCCGAGCTAGGGGAGACCTGGGCTCCTAGGATCACATGGAGCCAAGTGAACTAGGAATATGTGGAAATTTTATTCTCAAAAGCCACTAATCATTCTCAAAGATAAACCATGCTGGAGGACACTGAGCTGAGGGACATTGAGCTCAGTAGGATGCTGTGTGAATGCAACCATCTTCCTGACCTGAACCCACACAGGGCTGTCACTATAAGATGAGGTATACAAGAGCGCAGCATTTGTAAAACTATTGCAATCTAACAGACCTAATGGAAAGAGAATAAGTCTATGCCTTTTCTTTTGATTGTAAACATTAATGCAAAATTCTGTAGGAAATTACTGTAATTTTTTATCCTCTTGCTTTCCAGGCTATTATCTAGTTCCCTCAGCTTTTTTCCCATTAGCATTTCTCTAGGATTTCTTTGCACCTTCTATATCTCTCCTCACATAGGATTTGTCCTCCCTATTAATTCTCTGTAGTTCAAACATATGTGTCACTTCTAAATAACAAGCACAAAAAAAAAAAAAAAAGAAAAAAAAATTGATGACATAATGCGAAAATTTTCCTCAAGCAATAAAAAAAGGCAAAGCAAACACCATGAATGCCAGCTTTGCTGCAAGAGGGCATGAGGGAGCAGTCAACCTGAACCAAATATTCAGTGAAGAAAGAAAAAAATAATTAAGCACAAAGAACAATAGCAACAACAGAAAAACCACATCACTTGAGCCAAACACTTGAATTCAAACGGATACAACATGGGTGACAAGACTGTCAAAAATACATTTTAAGATCAAAACTCTCCTGCTGAGAATACACAGCAAGAACATGAGCATCCTTAAACCAGAGCCTCCTGGGATTCAGTTTCTAAACCAACAGCTCTGAACTCTGACAGAAAACAATGCCCAATACTGAAAAACAATGTCTGAAGAATGGCTCTGACCTGCCTCTCCACGCACTGACTGAAGCTGCGGGTGAGACATGCCTCAGGTGGGACTGGATCTCTTTGTTCCCAGTTACCCATCCCAGGACTGTGACTGGTGGACCAAGTCGCTGGGCACAGAAGCGGTTTCCCACTGTGACAAAAAATGTTTCAACAACAATTGTTTCCCACTGTGACAGCCCACAGCACTGGTGTAAGTGCACAACGCAGGGTTCAACAGAGCACCTATAACTGCCCATCTACTCGGTTTTAAATGAGTCCCTATCATACAACCCCAACTGTGGTCTTCCCTCTCCTTGCTGAAGGGCCTTCTCCTTCCTTTATAACAGTCACTGTCTTTGTTATAAAACAACTTAATTTGATGGGTGTTAATTTGCAGGAAATGACATAAACCTTAGGCTCCTGCCATCCCCTTTCACTCTCTTCATGAGTGTCATAAAATGGTGTCAGTGGCTGCAGCAGCCTGAGGGTTTGACAAATCTACCTATCCCTCATCTGTCTGTGCCAACAGCAGTTTCATTAAAGTGTGAAAACACCAGGTTCCCTAAAAAGCACTCCTGGGGTTTGACGCATTTTTCATTATGATCTCAAGATGTAGGAAGCAATGTGGTTTTCTTGGGTACCCCAGCAGCTCCAAATACTTCTCTGGGCCAGGCAAAGAGTAAAGCCAGGACCCTGAATTTTAGGAAAACAAAATTCCAGCTGTTCAAGGAGTAAGTTAGTAAGAGACCCTGACAAACTGCTCTCAGGAAATAGGGAGTAGAACAGAGCTGGAAGATCTTTAAGGACACTTTCCGCAGAATGCAGGAGCTCTCAATCCCCAGGTGTAAGAATTCAGAAAAGGAAGGCAAGGGACCAGTATGGATGAGTTGGGACCTACTGGTCAAATTAAAGGACAAGAAAGAAATGCACAGGCAGTGGAAGCAGGGACAGGTATCCCAGCAAAACTATAGGATCGCTTTGCAGTTGTGTAGGGATGGGGTCAGGAAGGCCAATGTGTGGCTTGAGTGAACTTGGCAAGGGATGCAAAGAATAACAGGAAGAGCTTGTACAGGTATGTCAACCAGAAAAGGAAGGACAAGGAAAGCATACCTCTCCAATGAACATTACCAGCAAACTGGTAAGAATGGATGAGGATATTCTCAACAACCCTTTTGTCTCAGTCTTGACTAGCAATCTCTATTCCCACATTTTTGTTTTAGTGAAGATTCAGATTAAATCTATGGAAGAAATTTTTTTATGATGAGAGTGGCGAAACACTGGAACAGGTTTCCTGGAGAAGTTGTGAATGTCCCAGCCCTGGAAATGTTCAAGGTCAGGCTAGACAAGGCTCTGAGCAACCTGGTCTATTGGAAGGTGTCCCCACTCATCGCAGAGGAGCTGTACTAGACGATCTTTAGAAGTCTGTTCTAACCCAAATGATTTTATGATTCTATAAGATTATTCTTCTCTGAGAGGTAACAGGGTTAGACAGAGCTCGCCCACTTATGCTTTCAGTCCTGCATAGTTTAGCTCTTTGCCTGGCCAGGATCCCCATCATGGGAGTTGATCTGCTGCCTCACTGCTCCTCTGGTAGCCTTACTGGGCATGGCAGTGCTGTGTGGTGGTGCATCTACTTCAGGAAGAAAAAGGTTATCAAAGGTATCAGAGGTCTGCTACCACTGTACAATGGCACAGGCCCTTCAAGGAGCACCTGGCATCTCACTGGGCGCAAAGAAAGCTTAAATGGAGCCAACTAGAGAGGTCAGAATAGCTTGATCCACCAGGGACCAGTCCTGCCTTGGAGAGCATGCCTGGGAGGAATTATCTGAGGAAAGGCTTCTTTAACCAGATGAAGTAAAAAAGAATTATACTTCTGGCATTTATTTAGCTATTTACTGCCCAAATCTTGCAGCGTGGGAAAGAATAACAGACTATCCAGAGCCTGCCGTATGCCAGCTATCAGATAATGTGCGACTCCGGAGAATGGGAAGGCTTATGCCAACAAAAACTTTCTTGGATGACTTCTGCTTGTTTTGTATTATTCTTGTGCAAGAGCAGTGAAAACCTGTTTTACACCCCTGTTTTTAAATAGATCTACTCTCATATGAAAAAGAACAGGTGGACAGGGTATTGCCGTCCTGTTTTCCTTCTCTGAGCAAGGGAAAGCACAAACGCGATTTCCTATGTCAAATCATCCTCATGTTTTGCTGCGGTATTTCCCATATTTGGGATATAGCAAAAATCAGTAACCCACAGAGCAAGGAGTAAGGGGCTCTGGGTAGCCTGTTATATTCATGCTATCCACCCTGCCAGACAAGCCATGGGCTTTGCTGTGGGGAACTCAGCGTTGCCTTCTGGCAATGCCTTTGAAGAGGCACTGCAGAGGTTCAAGTTATGCCCCCATCTTCACATGGTTGGTCACATCCAGACAATTAAATAAACACATAAACTAAGAAAAGACTCAGTTTATTGGTATCAGACTTTTTAGGGGTCAGAGTGTACCCTTCTCACTGTCTGGTGGCAGAGTTGAGGAGATAAAAGTACAGCAAGGAGCCTTTCATTGGCATCTGCAATGCCCACTGAGATGCATTGGACCAGACAGTTCAGATAAAACAATGAAGTAGAAACACCCAGCTGACCACTTAACTGTGCTTATGAGGAGAGAAAGCAAAAGGAGAAACCAGTTAAATTAAATGAACTACATGAGTTGTACTACATTCTGTAACCACTTGGTTAGACACCACAGAGGTTAAAAAAAAAAAAAAAAGGAGTTGGCTTGGTTTGATTTGACTTCCCTGTAGAGGTCATCCCTTAGCAGTTCTGGCAGTTGGACAAAAATAGAGGACAAGAGAGAAGTGTTCACTTATTGTGATCTTGGTTTATTTTGGATTTTAGATATTCTAAAACTGCATATTTGCTCTACTGCAAAATTATCTTGATCTGTGACATCCTTTTCCCTATCCTAAAAAGCAAAAGTTGGATTCATTCTTGGGCAATAGACAGAATATGTTTCCTTTAACTTAAAAGTAAGGTTTAAATGGGATTTACTTGGCTCACTGGTTTGCATTATCTGGCACAGAAAAAAAACTTTATCCAAAGGCTGTTTTGCAGGCTACTTCTGCAAACTACCTTCTCTCTGGGCTGCACAAAAGTTTCTGGTAAGTTTTTAGATCCCATAGGCAGGACAAGCCTACCATGCAGGAGCCTGTGTGGATTCAAACAACAGGAGGACACTCTGACACAGAAGAATTCACATATATTTGTTAATAAGGGGAAGAGCAAAAATCTTGCGATAGGTCAAACCACAGATTCAGAATATTCAAAATATCATTATAAAGATTTGATACTGGATAGCAAGGAGTTGTGATGTGGTATTTGTGGGAGTTGACACCAAAACTCTTGAAAAAATGTATTAAAGGTACTACTTGATAAAACATCTCTAAAATACTGTGTCCCTCTTGTTATGACAATTATAGAAGTGATGGAAAATACTGAGAGTTTTAATCAATGACATAAAGTACCTCAAATGGGTGTTGAAATATGTATGATTATGTAAATTAGATTGCTTGGGCTAGAAAGGGCAAGTTTACAAAGTAGTTGGTTGGCATGGTAAAGAGCTCTTTCCAAGTACATCTTGTTCCTCAGATCAAAAACGTGTCAAACTCAGGGAATAACCCCTTATTAGCAAGGTCTTGTAGCAAGGTCTTTACTTTTTACTCAAGTAAAAATGCTTCCTTGATTTTTAATAATGTTAGTTGTGCCTCTTGATTTCTGCCCTGCTTCTCTGTAATATTTTTTGTGTGACTAATCAGACTTGAATCTAACAAAAAGAAGGTGTTAATTAAGCTTTATCTAATCTCAATCTAATCTGACAGCAGCAACCCCCATCTACTGCTCTGCTGTGCACTCCTATTTGGACCACCTACTATACATGGATAATTAGGTGTCGCAACTACTATGGCATCTAAGCTCAGGAGAGTGCTGAGTGATTCAGACAGTCATCTTTGTAGCCAGGCCCACAGTCCTTGCTTTCCTAGACATGCAATGGACAGGAGTTACTGTATTGTCCCATCTAGGAGCCAGAAACGGGCTCTTTTCACGCCATCAGAAAGTTAGGTATCTAATCCAGTCACCTAGGCTCTCCTGGTAGTTCATGTAGTGAAGGCAACTCATTGCTTCCAGAGGGTTACTGGCCAAGTCTGGCCTCTGAAATGGATGGGATGAATCTGGAGTTGCTTCTGTTCTTCTGCTGACTGGAAGAGCACAAGGGGCTAACTTGGACATGAGACTGCTCAATGAAATGAGACATCTCTCGTCTGATGATAAGAAATCTGACTGAGAAATTACACGGGCACCAAATCTATAGTAACAGAATTCAGAGCCAAATGCGAGTGCATTGCAAATATCCCATTGGGCTTTGGACCAGGCTCTGATGTCAAGACAAGTTAATAGGTGTGGGACATGTGAGCGATGTGCAGAGAACTACAAATCCAAACATCCTCACCGTTAGATGTTTGCTTCTGGCCTGCACCTCTTCTGGGGGAATTACTCCAACTAATGCTCATCCTGTACATACAGTCATTTTGCAAGGATAAGGGATAATGTATTCTCCTCCCTTGCTCAAATCAGACTTATCTAGTCTTTGTCCACATACACTGCATGACCTGATTCCTCCCTGAGATAATTCTTCCTAAGCTGCTAAAAGCTTGTCTCAAAAGCCAGCTCAGAGGCCAAGTGAGCGGGATTTCATGCTTTCACTGGGTATCTTTAAGGAGAAAATGAAAGCTTTGGGTTACACTGCTAGTCTGCCAGCATTAGACATAAGCTGGGTGCAAAGAAATCTTCCAGTGCTTACTCCACTGGCGGGAAGCACAACTTCTTGGTCCCCTGGCCAGAGCAGCTATCAGTTTAGATAAATAAAAACAAATGAAACGGAAAAGAAACATTAAATGAATTGTAAGGGTCAGACAGACACCTTACAATCTGGTGTAAGTAAAGATCTCTAGAGAGTCACCACAAGGACTTTGCCTTTACTTTGTTCCACGAGCTCTGACAGAAATTCTCTGCTGAAATTAGGGGCATAACTCCAAGCAACTTAAGCAGGGATGTGGGCTCCTCAAGAGTTTGCACAGCTCTACACTGGGAAGTGTACCTGGCTTCTGAAAGGAGCAAATGTTTAAAGGCATGGCATACTGAAAAAATGTGGCATAAAGGGAACAATGGATATACAGATAAGCAGACAGCAGATGATATATTCCCTCCTAACAAAGAAGGACAGCCCTCTTTACAGCTGAGAGACCTATCAGCATCTTTGATATCATTGTTCTTGGGGGAACTGCTGAATAAAGGGTCTCTGTCTTTTTGAGCATAATTACAACTGATTTTTTTTCCTGATAAAGAATGTAGTCATTGAGCCATAATAGCATTATTTGATGACTTAAATTCATCCTCTAATCCCTCCAAAATGGTATAAATTATTGAATAAGTCACTCAACCCTATAAAAGCACTTTGCAAACATTTTGTTCAGCATGATAATGATCAGACAGAATGTAGCAGGAGTTACAGTAAATTAGCCTCATGCTCCAAGCTGGCTGCCACTCAATATACTCATAGCTAAATTCTCACCTACTGAGTTAGACACTCTGTCATGGATAAATTAAGACATAGTCAGTTCTAAAGTGTGTTGGCAAGGACCTTTAGTTCCTTCCCATTTTTTATAGAGCACATCCATGTGATTTCTGGAGGTACTATCAGAGAGCTGCACAATGTTATGCCTTGGAGAGATGCTGTGGTACCTCTGAGCAAACCCAGAAACAGGGGAAATTAGTCTGGGTAGACCTAATGTTCCCAGAACACAATTTCCAGCATGTAGATTAGCTTCTCAGGCACTCCCAGTTTCTCTGCTGCCAACCTCAAGCAGCGCCACAAGTTAACCCTTAACAAGGTGCCCAGAAGCGAAATTCCCTCCTCAGCAAAGCACATCCATCAGGATCAGAGCTACTCCTGCAGTGTTCCTGTACTGTGAGGAACCAGCTTTACCCCAAATTCAAGACCAACACCAGCGAAAGCCACGCTATGAGCACCCTGTCTCATCCTACCACTTTCCATCTCTCACATGGCAATGGGGATGCCCCAGTAATGTGAGTCCTCGCAATGTTGTGACACTGGGGCAGCGAAGTGGGATCCTCATCTGAACTGAGGTTCCTTGTGATCGCATATCACCGATGATCACAGCAACTATAGGTGAAATACTCAGCTGAGAACACACTTTGACAGCCCTTGTAATCATACAAAATTTGTTAGTTTTTATTAGTAGTATCAGTGTGACAAAATAGTTATTCATGATGCTCCTTAACAAAGCACATGATACCTGCTCGAGTGTTATCAGTGACAATGACAGATATATAGCATGTACCAATAATTACAACAACAGTGCTCTAAATTCTGCATTTCTCTGAATTGATGATAGATAGCTGACAATTTTAGAAAACAGAGATGCTTTCACTAAGCATGTGATTCCCTGTGCCCCTGTCTGGGAGAGGTGCTACAATCCTTAGATGTGTTACAGTCATGGACTAGCAGATACTTTTGAACTGTGTGCATTCTGAGGAATTTGATCCATCTTACAAAACACTGCCTAGGTTTGTTCCTGTGCTGGAACAGAGAGCCAGTGTGCTTGGGACTGAAGCCAAAGCACTAATTCTGCCCAGCCGCCAATGTATTCTGGGAAATTTCTGCCCACAAGCTAAACTTCTGCTAGTTTCTCTGCATTGTAACTGATGCCTCAGCAGAAACGCTGGCCTGACTTTCTCCACTGCCCTTAATACTGTGCAAAAATCAGTGATATGTTCATAACACAGAAAGATCTAACACAAGTTTCCCCACAGGAGATATTGTTGGTTACAACAGCTTTCTCCTATTCCAGATTCTATTCTATTCCAGATTCTATTCTATTCTATTCTATTCTATTCTATTCTATTCTATTCTATTCTGTATAAGAGCTAGCAAACATCTCCAGTTACCTGAGTATCCTGTTTCCAACAGCAATTTGTAATAAATACCTGGACTACAGGAAACAGAGTGCAAATAGAGTGCTTCTCCCCCCTCATATACCTTCTCCATGTCAATCATACCTGCATGCTTCCATCAGGCCCTCCCAAATTTCTCTTGATCACCTTTGCTGCCTTTCTCTGATCCTCTCCTAGGGAGAATGGAACTGCAATGCAGTAGTCAAAATGTGAGTGAATTATGGGTTTAAACACTGGGATAATTATGTTTTGTAGGCTGCTTTCTATTCCCTTTCCAATACTTTGTATCTACTATTTGCCTTTCTGATAACTGTTGACCCTTATATTTTCAGAGAACTATTATAACAACTCAATATATATCTACTGAGCAGTGGCAGCTAAGTCAGACCTCATGATTTTGTACATATACACAGGATTGTTTCTTTTAATCACGTCTGTTACTCTGTATTTATAGACAAGCACCATTTCATAGGCATTTATTTGTCAGGAACCTTTTTTCTCTCTCTTTTTTAAATTTTTTCTTCTTTCAGCTGGCATTTGGTTTTACACTGAATAATTTCTGTTACGAGCAAACTTTTTATCACTCTGTTACGCCTTTTTCTAGATCTATTTGTCTGTTGTACATCAAAGATCTTGGCCTTAATCCCAATGATACCACTTTATTAGGAATCTGACTATTTAATCCCACAGTTTCTTTCTTAACTTGATTTAGCTGTCTCTTAGCCCATTGATAGTCTGAACTTTGTTAGATAAGAGACTCCACATCTCCTTATTTATATAATAACTGAAAGGAAGTTCCTTTCAAGCAAGGCAAGTAGCAGAAAACAGGTATGTGCTAAACCAGACTCAATCCATCGACACTGAGACTCCTAAATAATATTCCTGGCTGTTCTCTAGCCAACCAGCAGACCACATCCAAAACACAGGAGAAAGACCCAAGAATCACAATATCCTACATTATGGCATTTAGAGATGCCAAAATAATTCTGCTTGTGACCTAAAGCAGCTTGAAGTCTGTTCTAACCTATGGCAGTTAGAAAGGTCCTGCAGGGATCTACTGGTTCTGTCAAAGATCCTCCTTGAGTGATGCTGTCCATGAAATGGTCCCTGTGCTTACAAAGCAGTGGAAAGTATAAATCTGGCTTTGCTGGCTTTCTGGCTACTTGGGGATGACTGTACTTGAAAAATCTCAGTTCCCCTTTGAAAGTTTGACAGCTTTCACGGCACTGGAGCAACACATTTAATAATCTCTATCCTCATCTTCCACCTTGGAAGTCAACATGTGAGGTGCTGACACAATGGACACAATCTCAATGTTCATATCTTGAGGAGAAATAAAGCTGCCACACTTGGATTATTACCTTAATGTTTAGATTATTACCTAAAGTTCTTTCTTATCACAGGAATGTATTGAGAAGTGAGATAAACAAAAGCATCATTGAGAAATTCCTCTCATCATGGCCTCTCCTGCAATATTCTGGGGACCAAACCAAGCATACAGCTGGTATCTGTGCAGGGAAGATATGGACTGGAGACTGAAGCAGGGTCACTTGCATAAGCTCTGAAAAGGTAAAGACTGATACCGGCTTCCCCCACCCCTCCAGATATGCCAGACTGGAGCATCATTACATTCAGAGGAAGAAGTGAGAGATTACAAGTTTATAGGAGATATGGAAAGATTTGGAAAACAAGCTTCTGCCTCCTGGAGAAATAATCTTTCAAAGAAAGCTTTCAGTGACAGTAACAGAAACAAAAACATCTTCATTTGCTTTCTAAGACCTCCATGAGCTTTTCCTCAAAAGACAGAGTTCCATCTTTCAATGCCTTCAGAAGACCAAACAGCAGCCAAGGTCAACCTGACAAACACTTGTGCTAGAGATTCCCAAGATGGAAGAGTGCGGGACCACTTGGCCTTTCTATTCATTTCCAGACAGTTCATTCAGGGAGATTTGCTAATGGCTCTGTCTAACTCTGTAACCAGCAATGTGAGCCATCAAGACTAAACTTTTCCTCTTCTGTGGCTTTTCCTGGAGTTGTGATGTCCCTAGCCAACATTTTGACCTGGCAAGGAACAAGCTTTCTTTTCATCCCTTCTCTGATATTTTGAGATTCCCATCAGTAATGCTGGGAGAACAAAGGTGGATCACATGAAGCTGGGATGGAAAACTGGCTGAGCATCCCCTGGAGAAGACAGAAGTCATCTGACCCACTGTGCTCACCTCTGCTTCCCATCACTCACCTGCCATCCCCTTCCTGATTGTCTCTTGATCTACCCTGTCGAGTTTTGAACATCCTTCACATTTGGATGGGAGAGGATCTGTTCAGTGGGATATTCCCTGAAAACTGGCCTTTGCCAAAGTCCTCTATGCAACAGCAGTGCTCCCTCCCTTCCGTAATGACTCAGATGAGTAGGCCCAATGACTCAGTGGCTTGGAGAGCTTAAATATCAAGGGACTATTGACAATAGCCTTCCCTAGCTTGAGTAAGGATTACAAATCTTAGTGCTTTGGGATTGGAAGATTCCACCTCTTTAAGTTGTTTGTAACCTCCCTCTCTGGTATTGCAAAGGCGTAATCAAGTAGTACACTGATAGAAACAGTGGAAAAAAACCTCCCTACTTTCCTGTGGCTGCTTAGGCATCACGCTGGGATCTTCAGGGAACCAAGGCAGCACAAAGAGATCAGTGTTATCCCACAGTTCCTGACTTCATGAGATCCAGAAGAGTCTTAGCTTTTTCTAAAACTGCACCTTTTCTGTTTGTTTCCTCCATGAAAAGAGAACATATGCACTTAAGATTGTTGCCATATTTCTACTAAAATGCAAAGGACTGAATTGCCAGAAAACCCCCTGACTAACAAGCAGTGGAAGTTTGGAAGCTGCAGATGAGAGCAACATGCCCTTGTCTCCATGCCAGGTCCTCCCTCCTGCCCACCACAACAAATGCACCTGGCAGCATTAGGCTATGCTAGCACAGAGTCAGCAGCAGAAAAACAGACATTCGAGGAGATGGATCAGTCTGAAAAGCATATAATGGGAGACGAGACTGACCAAAAAGATAGAGGTTGCTAAACAGATGAAAAAAAACAAACTAAAAAATTGTAAGGAATTATGATTTCCCTAAATGTCCCTTTCCATATACATATGGGATGCACCCAGAACCACTGTGACCAAAATAAAGATGCTATCCAGATAAATACATGTTTAAATGTTTGATTTGATGTAGGTTAACAATAAGGAGTAGGGTGGGATGAAAACATTCTCAAATAATCACACTCTTAAAAGATCTGATACACTGTTGATACATCCAGTCAGGAAGAAAAGATTATTAAAACTGAATGGGATTTTTACATATGTAAGTAATTTTATTTGTGCACATTTTTGTTCTACGTTCTCGGGGAAGGAAAATGTGATGTACTTTGAGTGCCTAAAGACTTCAACTTGACATTTATCTCATTTGTTGAAAACAGATCCTTCTGAATTGATTTAATAAAATCTTCAAGTGCCAAGTTTCCTGCTTGGAGCAATTGTTTTAAACAGTGAATGAAGGTATTTCAGTATCCTTCCCCTTTTTTTTGTTCCAACCCCACAAAGCCCTATTTTTTTTTTTTTTTTACTTTCAGATGTTCACTCTTCATTATTTCTTAAGAACTGTCAAGTTTGAAAATGAGATTGTGACTACTTTTGTTTTGTTTCAAATCCTGTCTATTTCTTCTGCCAAATTGATATGTAACCAAATGAAGGTGGGAAAGAATTAGTGCCAAACTTTGTTGGAACTTTTTGGCAGTACGTGTGTTCACAGTTAAAGTAAACAAAATATTATTTGTATGTATTTGCAAAAAGCTAACAAGTTTTATGACAATAATAAGGCAGCTGCTTAACTACTCCCCTGGCATTCCAGACAGGATTTCAGAGTGCTTGGACTGACTCACATTTTGTAGAAGGTACCTTATTTTTCACTGGGAGGGTGAAGCAGCGTTGTAGCACCAAAACCAGCAACATTGCTCATGGGCTCTGAGTACGTTCAGAATTCTTCAAACAGTAGGATTTACAGCCTCACTTCTTCCTCTGGCTACTATTATTATTGGAGTTATTAGTAGTATTGTAATAGTTTAATTTAATTATGTTGGGTATATTACTGCACTCTGATTCTCTCTGAAGCAGCAGGTCCATTCCCTCACCTCAAGCAGAGGAGCAGTTGAGCCCATGCCCGAGGGGGAGGTGCTTCGTGGAGTGACTCCTCATGGCCACCAGCATACCAGCCCCAACAAACTGCAAATCCTTCAGTGGCCAGTTTCAGAACCCAGGTGAAGAAGAATAGATTTGAACTTTCAAGCAAATGAAACACAGGTCATCCAAAGGTCACTTTCTTAGCTGACTCCCTGGTTAACCACTCATGCACCCACCTACCCAGCTGCCTATGTGACTGCCTATTATTTTTCATCGCCCTTATACATTAGCTCCTCCAGATCTTTGAGAGATGATCTTTGAAGAGCTTAAACCTTACAAATCTCTAGTGATTCATGGTTTTGCAAGTCATTACTAAGTCTCTTTCTGGCTTCCTTGTAGGCCCCCTTCAGCTACTGGAAGGAATCCCTATGAATATGTTCATTTCTCCTTTCCCGTGACAAAATGACACAGGTATCTTTGTTGCTGTCAGCTCATCCAACTCCAGTTTACAGAGAAGTTCTCTCATGACTGCAGCTCAATGACTCTTATCCAGACGGGCTCCCATGTGTGTTGTGCTTGCTTTCTTTTTCTTTTTTAATCATCTGGCATAGGCCCAGATACGTCCTGATAAATCATATCTAATGTCTGTCTTGTGGTTTTCTGATGTGAACAACAACAACAAAATAAAAAAATCAAAGTGGTAAAAAGCAATATTAAAAACACATTTAGTGCAATCACACACTGGGGGGAAATGAAGAAAGCACTAAGCTCTACCTGCTTCTCTACAACCACCTTGTAAGTTTGAAAGTTACATTGAAAACACAGTGGGTTGTAGAGTGAAGCAGTAATGAGAATCAGAGGATTAAATCAAAAAACAATTAACAGTTTTATTCTTAACATGCTGTTTCCTGCTTTTGGTTTAATTTTATCTTTATCATTCCGGTATTTGCATAACTGCTTAACTAAGGTGTTAGTAGTATTACTCGGGGAAGTTCGACATTTCACTGGATTAGAGACATACATTTTTCAGTCCCCATTGATGACAATTACTGTTATTTTGGTTCCTGCTGTTAAAAGCTTTCCCTTCCAAGGCTTCTATAGGCTCATTTCCCCCCCACACTTAAATTTCTAAATTTTTAAGCTTGTATTCTCTTTTATACCAACTCCTACCAATTGTCCTAAATCTTCCTATTTGACCTCTCTCTCTCTCTTCCCCTCCACACGCTCTTTCTGAGGCTCCTACAACTGCAAACAGCAGTGGTGGCCATGATTCAGCAGTTACTCAACCAACAAGGGCTGGACAACCATCTCACCAGGAGGAAAGCAGCTGCCTCAGCGCTCCAAGCTCCAGAGAAAGTGGGAGGTGGGATTCACCCCTAACTAGTGGCTAGACATAAAGCATTAATTTAATCTTCTGTATCATTTGCTCACAGCTGCTTCCAACTCTGCTCCACCTTCTGACAATGTCCAAACTTCCCAGCAGATGGCATCTCCTCCCAACTTCTACCTGAGCTCACCATGTGCCCGAAGACAGAGCCTGCAGCTGCTTTCTTATGAAATAAACAATTTTATGTTCTATCTGTGCAGGAAACGTGCCCAAGGAAAGTGCAAGCAGGAATGAATCTACACCATTACACATTAATTTTGCAGCTCGAGCTACTATGTTTCTCTCAATATTCAGACAATTATTGGTTTTTCTCTTCTGGAGAAGACCCAATGTTTATCTGCAGATCAGGTCTAAAAAAAGCAACCAAAGAGTGCAAATCATTTGCATCTATTACAACAGGAAATCTAACATGGAGTATAATCTATTACTTTGCCAAGCCAAATGGAAGCAACAATAACAAGGGCAATAAGGCTGATGTAGATGACCTTCCCTTCTTAAGCAATAGCTGGAGAATTGGGATGGTTGCAATCCTCAACCCTCAGCCAGATACTGCATAAACACATGCAGTAGGAGAACACTTCCTATTCCTTCCCTATGTAGCTGCATACTGTCTTTTCATTTCGCCTCTGAGGACAATGTGAGCATGACTGAGTGACACCAAGACCTTTGTCCCAATGGTTTGGTAAATTAAGACAGGCAGAATTTGGATAAAGCTTCAATTGGCACAGCCATAGCAGCACTGTCAGCTCTTCACATCTGTGGATCCGCCTCCAAAAGCTCCTCAGAGACCAATTCTCTTGTGGGTCATGAAAGAAACTGGAAGCGACAGGGGACAGAAAGTTGAGAAGAGGAGGTTTGGAGGAGGATGGCGGGAGAAGCTTTTAGATAAAATGTGAAGGATGTACTGACGGAATGCACTGCAGGAAAAATTTAGGACACTACCTCTTCTTGGAACACCATACTGGCTAAGTCTAGCCCTATTCTATCCCTAGCTGAAATTGCTTCACTGACCAGTGAAAACCAGTTTACTGAAGGAATATAGATCTTTCATTTTCAAACTTAGCTGTTATGGCTACCAAATAAACAAACAGCAATGACACTACTAGGCTCATGTGACTACATGGAATTAACTATCACAACTTGGCCATGAAGTGCTAACTGAGAATTCTTCGTGAATAGCCCAAAGTTTAAAAACATGCCTCCAGATAAAATAAAGCAATGCAACTATCTGATACAGGATTTGCATCGACAGCCTACAAACAGAAAATGAGAGTAAATATGGAGAGTAAACGGGTCACTTTCTCAAACCTAACTTTTGACACTATGGTTTCCCTGAAGGAAATCTGTTGAGCTTGCCAGTGAGTCACATTCAGAACTGGATTTAAGAAGTACATAAAAAAACAACCACAGAAATTATAGAAAACGAGAGGAGCCGCATCAAAGATACATTTTTTCCCGGCATTAAGGCTAAAAGAGCCTGCTGATATGAAATGTGATTAGCACTGGTACTCTTCTCATATTTGTTACATTTATTACAGTTATTAAACTGCACCACTTGTGTGCTCACTGCTGCAAAGATGGTGATCTTAGAGTGCTTTCAGCTGCAAGTTGACCTAAGGCTTTTATAATCTGAAGTCTCCTTCTTGGAAAGGCAGACAGAGCCAAGCCAGAAACTGAACATGAAAGCTATATATACACCATTTGGTTCAGAATACTGTGTAAACAAAAACTGGATCTCTATAGCATGCTTGTTGGCTTTCTGTTCAGTCTCATTTCTAGGTAATGAGTGAGATTTAATAACAGAATCTGTTCGTGTTGTAATCACTGGTCTTTTTTTTTAGTTGAAGAGGGGCAGATAAACTGAAGTTGTGTGTTTTTGAAACTATCACCCTGTCATTTAACAAGAGTGGTAATTTCCTTTAACATTTTGGACACGAATTCAGTTCCCAAAGAGAGAGCAGCCCATTGGCAAGGGCTGCTAATGCAACACGTGCCCGTTTCAAAGCATCCTTGGTGGCTCATTTAAAGTAGCAGTCGAAAATCCCCTGAATTTCTGGGGAAACTGTCCTGGTGGTGACTTTTTAAGCATAACCTAAGTTATTATTTTAGTTAAAACATGCCTTTTTCTCTTCCTTAAATGCGCTGTTTGAATTTTAACTGCTCTCAAATTTCAGATTTCAAGCACATAGTAAATGGGCAAGAGGACACTCATTTGCTGGGCAATTTTTCCCTCCACAGGCAGTTTTGTGCCTTAGGCAAAACACAGAGGGGAAGACTGGAGCATCACAGGACCATTTTGATTCCCCAGTAGCGCAGCAGGAGGTGGTGACCTGATGCTTTGGTCCCTGAGGGGAAGGCAGGCTACAGCAGGGACCACCAGGAAGAGAGATTTCTGGGAGGCTTAACCCAGATATGGTCCCCAAGATGCTGGGAAACAATCACAAGTTTTAAACAGCTCTTGGTTTGGGCCTTTCTGGGACACTGAGAAGAATCCTGCTCTAGATGGGCACAGAACTGAGCAACCCATGCAGGAGGCATGGTAGTAGGAACCTCTAAATCCAAGGGATGCCAAACTCAAGCCAGAGGCTCAAGTGAGACAGCAGTTACTAAGCAAGGGATGTCAGCCATGGCCAAACTGAAGTCCTATCTGCTATTATGCAAATATGTGGGGCCACAGGATGCTCTCAGTTCCTTACTGAGGGAACAACTGAAAGCAGGGTGATGCAGAGCTGTGTGGGTGCACGTGTGCTGCTACTGGTACATGCTCAGCATCTTCCCCTCACCAATACTGGCTTAGGAAGGTCTGGAAGGCTCAGGGAGGAAGGACACCATGAGAATTGCAGTCTCTTTTTTTCCCCAGGCACTGGCTAAAATCCAAAGACACAGGTTTGCCTTCATTCGCAGATGTGGTGGAGACCATGGGGGATTTCAGTCCTGGACAACTAAGATCCCCTTCTGCCTATTCACTATGAGCACAGGCTGCTCTGAGAAATGCCTTTGTGCTGGGCTTGTAAGGGCCAGCCTTAATTATTCCCGTTCCTCTTAAATCGTCTCTTTGTGCTACAGGCTCAGTCGTGATGATTTTTCATTTGAAGGGATTGCATCACATCAGACTTGGGGCCATAAATCCCCCAGAATAGGCAAACTAGTGACAGCACTGGCCTGTTTTACAGCAGGAAAGTGTAAAGTTTATTGTCATTTTTAGAAGTGAAATGATTTTAAAGTGACATAATCTTAAAGGAAAAAAAACCCCACACCACACTACCAGCAACACTGCAGAAAGTTGATGTTTTCCCCAAACAAAGCGACCAGGTTATGGGAAGGGGTGGGGGTGGGCGTGTTGGTGGAAGTGGCCAGAGGTGAATGAAAACAGGAAAGGAGAGTAGCTCTGATGTGGCTGTGATTGCCTGAACACCTTAACTCTTTGCTGTCCCTTTCTGACACTTACGCGGCTTTGGGCTGCCTTGCCTCACAAAATAGTCTGACCTGTGAGCGTGCTCCATCTGTGAAAGGGATAGATAGGCCTGTGGAGCTGCATCCTGGGGCACATCCCTCCCAGGCTGTCCCTTTCCTGGGGACAGCCAGCCGTGGGCACATGAGAGGCCCTGGGATCAAGCTTTATTTTGATGAAACGTTTGGAAAGCACATTCTGAGATTTGGTGGGAGGGATAGCAAAGCACAGCCCAAAGATCTGACTTGGCATTGTGCCCCGGTGCACTGTTTCAGATTTAGAGGGGGAGGATTTTTCCCACATGCTCTGCACTGGCTTTGCGCTGCTCCTCTGAAGCCAACTGCCCCCACCCCACACTGAGAGCTTCAAAAGTCCCAGCTTGGGGTTTTGGTTCTCTTGTTGCCCAGCCATGCTGGATGGGAGCGCCTCTTCTGTCACGTGGGATTTGGTGAGCTACCAAAGTAGGGAAAGAAGCTGCCCAAGGAAAGGCAGAGGCATAGAGAACTGACCCCTGCTCTGCATGCCCCAGTATCACCTTTAGCGGGGAAGTTCTGTCCCTGCCTGGAAAAGGATTTAAAGACTTCCCTCTGCTCTGATAAAAGTTGTGTCTAATACTAAAAGCCCCTTTGTGATCATGGCACCAGAGTAAAGCAAGACTGAATACTTCCAAGCAACATGATGCCATCCTGAAAACGCAGACGGCAACCCTGGAGGACAGCACAAGGGTCAGCCTGAACTAGCAAAGCAAGGCTGGGAAGGAGCTGCAGAGAGCCCTGTAGCTCCAAGTCTCCCAAGTAGTATTTGAAGCTAATGATGGTTATCACAAATGAGTCTGTACTCTGCATGTCTGGAGAGATGGAGCTCCAGCAGAGAAATATTTCCAAAGCTTGCTCTTGGGGACAGCCTATGCCAGCTGACCACATAACTCCACTGTGCTCCTGCAAATCCAACTCCTTGCTTGGTGCCCATTGCGCCGGTTAGCAACATGTCCCAAAAGCCAGCTTTCCTTATACACCCTGCTGCCAGTCCACAAGCATTGGGTCGCACTGTCCATTCAAAAGGGCTTATGACCACAAGTCCCTTCTCCACAGTGCACCAGCCCCAGTGTCTCCAAAGGCTACGGCATCTTGTGAGTCCAGCACAAGGCAGTGTTATGTCTTCCCCAAAAGGCCTGACTTCCACGCTCAGAGCAAGTGTTTCAGTAAGTTACAAGGGACGTTTCTGTTCAGACAAATGCTTTTCTGCAGCCAGCTGCAAATCCATCTCACAGTAATGTTTCTATTTCAGTAGGCAAGTCTATTATGTCAGAAACCGTCTAGCCACAATCGTTCAGAACACAAAAGCAATCGCATAATCCCCTTACTCTGTGCGAGATAAGCAAGGCTCCAATAAATGGAGTACTTCTTCTCTTGTGGATTTAATCCCCATTTGAGGTTTTTTTACTGTTATTATTATCCTTTCTAATCATCCAGGAGTAAGCAAGGATTTCAAATGAAAACTGCCCCTAAAGGTTTCTGTCTTTATATACATGTACATATATATAACAAATTTGCATGTATACACACACACACACACAATTTTGACTGTATGTATCACTACATTCATTGGTAAGATTCACAAGAACTTCTTTTATTCTGATTCCATAAGCAGGATCTCTTCCCAGTAGAAATATGAAGTGCTGCAGCTTCGTGCCAGTGGTTTCGAGTTGCAGACTTTAAGCTTTCTCTGACCTTTGTTCACAATTTTAATTCTTTCTTTTCTTCCTTGCATTTCTAGCTCGAGGGTGATAAAGGAGACCTACTGACTCAATGAGGTCCCATCACCCCAAAAAGCACTTGAAAAGAATAAAATTCGTGAGCTTCAGAGGAATTTTCACCCAGCCAACAAAGTAAGTAATAAAACAAACTTTATGGAAAATAATTCACCAGGTTTCTTTTCTGTTTTGACAATAAAAGGAGAGATCAGCTCTTCTTCTTAAGTAACAAACATTTGCAACTGGGGAAAAACTTCATCTCCCCAGGCCTGAACCAGGTTGTGGGCTTGAACAGCATCTGTCCCTCTTGGGACTCTGTGTCCGCACTCGGTAGCCAGTTTCTGGACTCTTATCCTGGATGTAGGCCTGGGAGAAGGAAAAAGCAGCTTCAAACCATTTCCTTTGGCCTGAAAAGAACTGTTTTCAGGATAAGTAGCAGATTGCTACTTCAAATGAGGAGCAAGATATAAGAATAAAAAGTCTGGAGATGAGAGAGTCAATTCAGTTTACAAGAAACCTTTTGGTCATGAATGATTAAGTGAAAAGTTATTCCTCCCTGCCTGTACTAATGCCTCACAATTAACGAAGCATTTAAAGGATACTTAAGGGATGATATATACGAAACTGATCTTACTGGGAATGCTTTGTGTTGGGCTCAGCCTTCAAAGCCCCAAATAGTTTTGCTTAGGCATACATGGCTGGCAGGGGGACCCTGCTCACTCGTCACAGCAAAAGTATGAAAGAACAAAAGCAGAAAAAAATGCAAAACACTGAGAGCTGCAGAGTGCCTGGGACTGCTTCTGCTACTAAAAGCAGGAGTGCAAAATGAGGGTAAGCAAATCCAAGCAAATCCAAGTCATTCAATCTGTTTCCCGTAGTTTGGGACACACATAGGCACCAGCCCCAGTGTCTCCAAAGGCTACGGCATCTTGTGAGTCCAGCACAAGGCAGCATGGCAATAGTAGACAATTGCCCTAAGAAGAGCATCAGGCCACAGGCAGACAGTAGCAAGGGAACACCTTGGTGCTATTTCAGAAATTATTGTCCCCTTAACTTGATTCCACCTCAATGTTGGTTTTAATTAAGTGATTTTATTTGGCACCGCAGACTCCCAGCAGAGATCCTGGGCTCCTGTTGTTACTAAACACTGTCTGAGAGGTCAGGCTGAAGATGCGTAAGTGCTATTTCAAAACTGGAAAGATATCAACCTCAAAATTTGGCTGAAGAGCAACTAATTTAAAGCTGATGAAGAGCAATCTTTGAAACTGTTCTGACTTGTCTTGTAGCTTTCTACAGTTAAAAAGCGATAGCAATTTTTTGGAGGATAGATATTAAAAATGCCTTTGCAGCACTTTCCACTAAAGCAATATATACATGAGTACTTCTGGTTATTATATATATAAGAAATATCACAGTTTAAAAATGAGTCAAAGAACATGTAAAATTTTTAGTACACAGACTGCCATTTACTTTGTCATTGAGCGCACTGAGGACAGTATATCTGTGATCTGCTTTTACAACGGTAGTGGGAAATAACCTGAAATAATTACTTCAAGTTATACAGTGAACCAAGAAATTCTGATGGTAGTTGAATTATTCTTAGGAGTAAAATTAGGTAAGTGTATAAATATTAGCATGAAGATATTAATCACAAGCTTCCACCCTATGTGCACTGATCCATGATTCAGTGATGTCAATGGGAGAGATGAGTGTCTTGCCCAATTTTGGGCAGCTACAAATAAAAATGCTGCTGGTGTAGGAATGAGGATGCAAATTTTGAAAGGGTCAAGCATATTGTTTTCAAATATTCAATGTTTTGTGGAGACATTGATATTTCAAAATGTTTTTTTGTTGAGGGTTTTTCTTTAGTAGTTTTGGCAGGACTAAATTAAATGCTCAATATTGAAATGCAGAAAAAGTGCAGAGAAAAATTTTAAATTCTAATCCTAATAGAAATGACTGCTATATGTTCAAGTTGCTCCACATTTCATAAACATTAAGAGAGCTCAGATATCATGGATGTTTCATTTGGTTTGATGATAGAATGAAATCCTTTATTGAAATATGACTTTCAGAAGGTAGAATTAGCATTAGAGTTAAATTCAGAAAGCAAGAGATTTTTTTTTCCTGTGTCATAATCTTTAAGACAACTAAATAAATTAAATAAATGTAATTAGAAAAAATATTTTATAGGACCAACGTCACCAAAGTAACTGTAAGAGTTCCCATTGACTTCAACAGGTCTGTAGGATTATACTGAAGATTTAAGTGCTTTTAATTGAATGAATTAAAACCTTTCTGTTAAACTAAATTAAATTATTCACAAGGCAAATCCTACCCTTCAAAGGGACATACCTAATGAGCAGAATTGCCTGAGCTTCACTTCTAACTGATTCTTCAAGGAGCTACTGGAAGCCTCTTCCCTCAAACTGTTAATTCAATGGATGCACAGCATGAATTCTCCCATCCCTCCCCGCTCCACTGCCAGAGGTCTGGCATTAGCTGAGGAGGAACCATGAGACAATAACAGTGACAGGAAATGATAAATGCTTTTTGTCTCCATCCCTCTTTTTGCCTCAAGGGCAAAACTTTTTATTGCAGCCTGGTGGTTTCACCTCTGCTATGTGCTGGCAACATACTCAGAGCAACTCCGCTGGGACCCCTTCCTAGTGCATGTGAGTAAGTGTAGAGAGCATGCATGTGGCAAGCTCTGCAGAAATGGGAGGGAAAAAAGACTGATGGCACCCATACCCATCCACATGTAATAAATTTACGGAAAGCTAAAATGAGAGAAGTAGGAAATTGAGTATGGGAATAAGGTTCATGCAAAATTGGCACTTACTAGACCAGCTTAATTCCTTGGTTAAATAAAATATGCTCTAGTTAGCAACAAATACAAGAGACAGATTATATTGTGTGAAATACATTACCATAGTCCCAGTTTAGCAAACCCGTTGGCTTAAATCTTGTTTTCTTACACTGGAAACAGAATGGAGTATTTGACTCTTAGACTTTTAATGCATAGTCATGGCACATGTAGGAGACTGAACAGGACTTTCTTGGCATGAACCTCCTCAGCTGACAAATCAACCAACCAGTTGCTTTATCATTAACAAAATAATTTACATGGTTCAAATCCAGCTATGGAGATTTTCTTGGGGAGGGAGCATAGAGCATCTTCCCACAGCACATCCCAGATAGTGATGCCTTCTGTGGTGAAAGGACATCTGTCTTGGGTCAGTAAAACTCTGACTCCTGCTTTGCCCCACTGCTTTCCCTTTCAGCTTTGTTTCTGCCCCTCAAGACCATATCTCTGTTCTCAAAAAGGGTGTAGGTTGGCTTAGGATTTACTAAGGGTTGGACTTGTCCCACAGTTTTTTTTTTTTTATTTATTTTGAACAGTCTCTTGATCTATCTATGGGGTTTTTTAGAGCCATGCCTTTGTATAGTATCTGCTGTGAACATGAACACTCAGAGGGCTGGGCTCACATTTTCTTTCCATTGCAAAATCCCTCATTTGTGTCTTCCAGCTGCCAGGAATGTGAACACTACCTGTGGCCTGAAAGTCAGGCTGTGTTCTTCTAAACTCTGCATCATCGCCGCAATAAAAACGTAGTTAGCTCTGCTGTTAGTGACCTGAGAGCCAGAGTGTGATCCAGTCAGTCCTCCCTGAGCTGTCAGTGCTATGTATTTCTAATAGGAAGGGAAAAAAAGAGTAAAGACTTGTTTCTCTTAGTGAAATAAGCAGCTATGACTCATAATGCACACCAGGGACCAATCAGTTGACTAAGAAGGTATCTTTTTTGCTCCCTTCCTTTCTCTCCATAACCGGTGACACTTTGGCCTCAAAATGAGTATCACAATAGTGCTACATAGTGTCAAAGGCTTATTTTTTATGTTTTTCTCTGAAAACCTTACAAGTTGGAAGGCAAACGGAAATTTAGACAAGACAGGTATTAATTTTATTCTCCTGCTCCATTATTTTTACCTGCTTTTTTCTTCCTATGATTCTGAGAGATCTGAATCTAACTAGAAGGGATACAGTTATTCCTCTTTCCAGAGGTGACTGTATCATGTTTTGATAGAGACCTGCTGCCAAGATCTAGAATTGAATTATGTTTCAACTTCAAGATCCCTGTCAGCTTGGCTCACAGAACTTTTCTAGCTGAAGGAATTGGTCAATAGTCCAAAACCTTCTCTGAAGGGACTTCAGTGAAGTCTAAACTGGGTGCTTATGCAGCAGCAAGTAGTCCGTAGCTAATGGCTCTGCAGTAGTTCTTGGTTACATGAACCAGTCTTTTATCCACCCTTTCAGACTGTAGCTACTCAACATCAAACCTGGGATGTCAGCCACCAGCAGTTCTGGATAAGCTTTTCAAAATCCCCCCTTTTTGACTTTTTGGCACCGCTGTCTTCAGAAAAGGTGGAGATGGCAGATGCACTGCTAAAATCAAGTTACTTGCATCTGACAGACAGCTGTCAAGTGAAGAGCTCAAGAAAATCTGACCTCTGATTTGTCTTAGTAGCTTCATCAAAAACTGTATCATCTGACTTCTCATTTTCACAACCTTTAAACATGCAACAGTTCTCATTTCTGGCCCCCTCCATCTTTCGCAGCTCTATAGAGCTGAATCATGCAGCACTCATTTGGTGTATTGGTCATGTGCCTGAGTCACATGGAGGGAGATGGCTCATAGCAGGACCCAGGTCGCAGAGATGGCTCATAGCACCAACTCAGGCCACGGTGTGGCCTCTGACCAGACTGCTGGAGCAGGCAAGCACTGGTGAATCTCCCACAGCAGAGCTTCTCTGTGGATTGCTTTCCGTTCCAGACCCTCTGGTCCGCTGTGCATTTAGCTCTTCAGGGATCACAAATCCATCCAAGAAGTTCTGCCAGGTATGGGCTCTTCTGAGATGTGGCAGAGGCCACCACAGTCCCTGAAATGGAGGTCTGGCTCCAGAGAGGCATGACACAGAATTTCATGGGACTCATGAGGGCTAAATTTGGACATCTCTGTGATACTGTTGAGATGCTGTAAGCACTGTGACCCCTCTGCCTGTATTGCTCCAGTGAGGAATCCTGTTGTCCTAGGCAGGCATTTGGCATTCCATTGCACAGCTTCAGAAGCTGATAAGCAGTTCTGGAGATCTGGCTACAACCATGCATGCTGAGGGCTTGTGAAGACTAGCCACTTTTGCTGACTTGGATACATGTTAGGATACCTTCAGATCCCTCTATTGTGTAAAACAGGGGGTCATACAACCAGGTAATGCTCCAAAGTTCCTTCAGAATAGCAGAAGGAGGCACAGGCTTGTCCACAGCAGGATGCTTCTCTCACAGCAGACACTCTGGCATAGCCCCCAGTGGAGACTCACTGTATGCCCACAGGAGTCCTTCTGATGGCAGCATTTCTGCTGCTGAGTGAGAGATATTAAGCTGACAATAACACTTGTCTGACAGCATAGATGTATCCACCCCAGTGCTTCAGCCAGCTTTGTGACCAGAGAAAAGGAGAACGAATGGTGGTAAATACACACTCCTTGGCCCCCATGGAACTCTGGATCAGTGACTGATATCACCCTGGGAGCATCAAGAGCTTTAAGACAAGGAGCGACTCTGATTTCTAAAATAAATTTAATGCCCTTGTACACAGTTACTGTGGCAGCATTGGTGAGGATCCAGCTAGGCACATATCTGAGTCATGGCTTTATGTCATGACACAACAAGTTCAGATCACCTGTGTAAAGTTCTTGAATTTCAGCCAGTAACCAGATGGACAAATTTTCATCTCCCCTCTCTGCTTATAATAAGGGAAATATGCCTTTTCTCCAGTAAAAAGTGAAATTTCCCATTAGGAGGAGAATTTTTATGTGTGTGAGTATATTTAATATAATGGCCAATCTTCACGAACGAAGAATTGGGGAAGGTCTTTACACCTTCCAGCCTGCGCATTGGATTTTTTAGGTGAGACACAGTGTGCACGGAACTGAGCCCACCCTTTAATCCTGAGGTTCGTCTGCCGGGGCCAAGCGAGCTTGGACGGTGGCAGCGAGGTCCTCAGGACGTAGATGGATTGCCTTACAGGGCTAACGAGCTCCATCTGCCCGGGGAGGGGCCCTATCCGGGAATCAAACCCGGGCCTCGGCGGAGACAGCGCCGCGTCCTTAACCACTAGACCACCAGGGGCTATAAATGTGTGTGAGTATTTACGCTGTCAACTGTACAAGCTAATCAAATGCACTTTCATAACAAAAATTATTTTTTAATTGCATGAAAATTATAAATTTACATGATGAATGAGGAATCACATTGCAAAAGGGATAGAACCTTCAAAACATCATTTTAGATCTCATCCTGCTCCAACTTCTTTTTTTCTTGCATATTCCATGAACTTAAGCTCTTCCATTTCCCCCCAAAGACATGGTCATTGGGCCACAAACAGCACCTGGTGCAGCTCCAGCTGGCTTTCTGCCATCTACATCTATGGGAGCAGAAACAGCTCTGTTTGTGATCGTGTTGGAACACAAGAGATACAGTATAGTATAATTAGAAAAGATTAACACATCACTCAATCCTACAGGGTCACATAATCATTTAGGACATGGGAACAGTGTCAGTTCCTGATTTAAGGGCCTCAGTTACAGATAGGACAAGCTAGCTGTAAAGTAGCAGAAAAAAAACCCACAGTGCAATCTATCTCCCTTTCTGAACCAAAACTGCCAGTAGGTACTCAACAAAATGTCCACCAGAACATGTAAAATTAACGCCTGCCAGATCACACTAGGGTCCAGTGCTTTGACTGCACGGTTTCATTTCAGTTATGTATAAGAATACGGCCCAAAGGCCACCCCAACTGCTGCTGCAGCAGCACTGAAGTAAGGGCAAAAAAGGATTTTTCCCATATCCTGCCAGAGAAGTAAGGACTTCTTTTTCCTCTCCAAGGACAATGTAGTCAGAGGAATGTTTAGGAGGGCTACACTTTTCTGGCAGATGCACCCTTCCCTTTTCATATCTCCGAAATCTAATTTTCAGCATAATTTCAGACGCCTAGGATTACTTCTGAGGGTCAAAAGGTAACTAAGGAAAACAAGATTTCTATTTGCTGTACTAGGTCTGTGGATTTCCTTAAAATAATGTGGATTAACCAGCTGGAAGAGGTTGAAGAGCAGCATGCTGAGCAGCCTGCTGGAAAGCTAGAAGGTGGAGGACAGTAATGGAAAAGAATTTCAGTTTTTAAAATTTTATCCCCCCTGAGCAATATCTGCCTCACCACGCTAAACATTTGCAAATGTATCTCTTTAGGATGTTCTTCTGTAATGAAATAGGAGAACAGAAATTTCCCTCATTCCTTACATCCAGTCCATAGAAACTGCTGGTGAATCATAAGCAAAGTGGGTGGTAAAGAAGACAGAAAGAGAAGAGAAGGAAATGTAACAGTCTGCTCTGGATCTGTTATCCGTGAGTAATAAGGGCAGTTATGGAAAAAAAACCTGTTTATCCCTTGCAATTGCTAAGTGTACCTTTCATCTTGATCACAAAACTTTGGTAATGAGATTATGCCATTTGGCTGTGAAGAACATCATTTTAGCTCTACAGTATCCTCTCCCCAAGGATTTATGCAAACATTGCCTCTAACATCAAACATGCATATTTTAATAAACTGTATTAGTCTGCCTTCTATTAAACTACAGTTCAAAACACCAGTGTTAATGAGTTCTCCCCATTTCTGACCAAAAAAAAAAAAAAATAGCTAGGAAAAAAACCACTTTTTGCTGACAGGGGGGTTGAAATGATTTGTGTTTAACAAATCAAACAAAGCTAGTTTTATTTTTACATTCATTTCTACTGTACAGTTTGGGGGATAAAGCTCAGTGCTGCCATCAGTGAAGCTTTCCTGATTTTCCCCTGTAGGGACCATCCAATTTGCCGTGCTGTGCTGGGCTGGGCTGTGCTGCCGTGTGGGTGCAGATTGAACTCTGTCCTGTTCTAGCACCCTGGAAAGTGTAAATCAGTTTCAGTGCAATGACTTCGGATTTGCAGCCAGGTACAAGCAGGAGCAACACTCAAGTGCTGGAAGAAGCAAGCAGCAGTTTGGGGAATAGTTGCTGGCATGTGAGGGCAGGGACACCAGGCAGATCTGTCGGCCTCACCTTGTGCCAGGCTTGCTGCATGAGCTGCCAAGGGTGGAGCTGCTCCTTCGTCCTTACAAACAAGCTGCCACAAACGCACGATCCTTCCTGCTAGCTGCTCTGACTGCTCACAGCAGCTTCCTCCATTCCTTCCAAACTAGGATGCAGTCCCACAGGGGAGCTGAGGCATCTCATTTTTGGCAAAGAACCTCATTCCCATGAAAGTTAGCACAGCTTTTACACCGCCATTTAATAACATGGCAACAATCTCATGCATTAGACTAATTTTCTTATTGCCATGACTTGAAAAATAAATACTGCCACAAAGCACGCTTTCAAAAAGCAGAGTGGTTTGTCAAGCTTGCGTTCTCCTCTGCAATGGTGATTTATTAAAAAATACTCAAACATACTTTTGCCTGCACTATTTATTTAGTATCATTGCAGACTATGCACCTTTCTGCAGTATACACCACATGATGTCACCCAGTTTAACTACACAGAGAAGTTTTCTAAAAAGTGGCTTCAGTGTATATGAGCAGGGCTGAGGCTGCACACACGTGAACTTAGCCGTGGCTGCTACAGAATAGGGTGTGAAAACACAAACAGAGCTGTACAACAGTGTAGCAGTAGGACAGAAGGTTGAATGTGCGTGTGCCAAGTTTTGTCCTGGTCAAAGCACACAGCCAAAAGTGGAAAGAGCTCACACAGATAAAGATGAACCAAACTGCAAGGGTCTAACTTGGGCTTAAAAGAATGTGCCCACTGACCATGGTCCAGCTGCAGCTTGAAAGCAGCCTGAGAAATACCAGGCTGACATGGTAATGTAGCCTATGCTGGCTGCCCAGGTGTAAATTTCTTCTTTGCCAGAGACCAAACTCTCGCTGCTGGTCGCTTAAAGGCCTGACTGTGCTCACAGGCTGGCCCCACAGCTGAGCTCATGCCCTCCCGTTCACCACCCTGATGGGGCATCCACCTCATCTGCCCTTGGCTCTCTAGAGTGGGGTGAGCCACGGCGTCATTTCCCCACCACTTCTGCCACCACTGCACGTCACCACTGCTCTTGGCACCTCCTGGGGGACAGAGTCACTCATTCCCTGGAGGTCCCTATCTCTCCTTTTACTAATAGGGATTATAAGTGTAAGTGAGAAGCATCATATTTAGATAAGTATCGTTCAGTGAGGCAGCTTGAAACATAAGTGATTAGTAGGTAAATTCTTCTTCCAGGCCTTTATTCCCTGAAATGCCAAAATAGACCTTCGCTCGTGGAGGTGAAAAAGCACTGGGTTGAGATTCCTACAGCGCCAAACCTTTCTGTCACCATCACAGTCTATTGACAATTTTTAGTTATTTTTATATGTATGGCATATAAAATTAACAAACATAATTTATTGCTCTCTCACACTGTAGCTGAATGTTTTACACAGAGGACCTATTCATCACCCTCTAACTAGTGCAAACAAACAGGGTTCCACAGTGTTGATTGATGGATATATTGGGTTTCTTTACTGCTGCTGCTTCTCATACTGCTCTTGAATTAATAACTAGGAGTTTACTTATATATTGTTATGTTATTTTTAAAGAGCATCTGGTACACCTAAAACCTGATTCTTATTAACACTAAGTCCTTGATACACCAAAGTGGCCTGAAGATATAAATAAATTTTTCTTCGATTTAAAGCTCTTTTCTGTGGTCATAATGATAGAAAGGGGATCTCTGCCTCAGTCAAAATCAGAGACAAAATTTTTGCTTAGGAACTTGCAGGGAGGAATGAACATTTCTGTTGTCACTATTTCCCCAGATCACCCTAGTAATCAGAAGTTTCTTGAACATAATGTAAAAAGCAGACATTAGTATTTGGGGGGCTTTACATACTTGGCTTGAGAAGGATACTGCAATAATTAGTTTATAAATCTAATTTCCTTCATTTTTTGCAAGAAATATTTGGAAGCGAGCAAGGCTAGTGCCTTCACACTATTGCTTTTGGCTTCTCCATGAAATGCCATTCCAGTTTGGATCAGTTATAAATGGCTGAAAATCACCATTTCCCTTCTGTTGCTTGTGTTCCTTGGGACATTTGTGCCACCCTTTGAAAGCAGTCAGTAAACTTGCCCTGAAGGCATCAGCTGGAGGAGCACATAAGGCAGTTGAAACTTCTGGGGGTTGCTAAGCTCTTCCAGAGCTGCCATCTTTGAAAAAACTCCTTCCAAGAGTCATGGCTCCCAATCACATCCCTGTGCCTGCTCTCAGAGCTGAAAAGCAAACAGTAGATCCACTGTCATGAGCCCTGGGGCTGCTGGGCCAAAATGGGCCAGGTCAACTTGAAACAGTTAAGTGAAAAAATTCTACCACAAAGAGGGGCTGTAGGTTAGGTGATCCTAAACTTCTTTGGGGAAGACATGGCTAAGATTAATTCCCCCAAACAGGACATCATTCCTGGCATTCTTTGTATCAGTAACCTTTTCTGCTATGATGAAGCACCCTTATTTCTGTGGCTCCAAACAGAACTGTGTGTGTTGCAGCGCTCACCTTTAGAGTGATCAAGGGGAGATGTTCAAAGACAGACTGTAGGAATAGAGCCTCTATATACTGAGATTGTGTGCAGTATATCTTCTAATTTCTGCCATTCAGGCATTTTGAGTGTAGCTTTGCCTCTACATCATACTGTCTGACCCCTTCAGAAATATTTATTCTGAATTTGCCCAACTCCAGGTTTGATTCCATGCTTACTTTTGGTATCCACAATGTTGTGTAGCAAAGATGCCTAGAGAAAGTGCTCCCTGGTGTTAGGGATAAGAGGCCTTCCTCTTGATTGTTTTGCTGCCTGATGATATCAGTAGGTGCCTACAACTTTCATGCTAGGAGACAGGGACTAATTCTTCTCCATTTGTCTTCCCCACTTTGCTCATGATCTCTCTATATACCTCATCTCTCATACACTCTCATCGTCTGAAAAGTCTCAGATTAATTGCAAGGAAGATGTTCGATGTTTCTTCCCTTCCATATGCTGCCTGAGATGGACACAGACTTTGCTTGAGATGTAGACACCTAGCAGTACAGCATCATTATCCCACATATATATATATATATATATATATATATGTCTGTGTGTGTGTGTGTGTGTGTGCGTGCTCCCCACTTCCACCACAGTGGCTCCTGCTGTTCATGTTGCTGTTTTGAGTAAAATTGGTGAGGATATTTCAGGTGAGTATGGACTTTGTTTCCTTCTCATTCACTAGAGAACTTGCTCTGAGTTTCTCACAGAAACCCAGTAACACTCTGAACCAATGAACAAAAAGATAGACCTGAGTCTGTGCAAGGAACAAAAATCTACTTTTCCCAATATTTCAGAGCATTGGTTTGAAAATTAAAATATTTAAATGTACCTTTTGGTTTTAACTATTGTTTATGGAATATGGCAATTATGAACAATATTTTGATTACATTTCAGTAAGGGCAGAGTTGCCCTCTGCATCATCACACATGAAAATATATTTGCCTTTGTGTAAATAGACATATATAAAGCAGTTGAGATGCAAATTCAGAAGCTTTGGTGTGAAATCAATTTCTCTTGTGATCTACCTTTGAAGTGTAGCTCTTATCTTGCATCTATTTGCCATTTTGTGAAGTGCTACTGCAGTGTACATAAGCTTATTTCCATCACACGAGTATCAACACATACAGCCTCCTGCAGCATGGAATGTAAACCTATGAATTTTTAAAATGGTTTCAGCTATATATATTTAAATATTAATGAAATTAAATTCTGACCACTTTGTTTGGTGAAACCTCTAAAGGGAAGTTTCCTGAAAATACTCTGACATTTATAGGAATCTTTGCCTGTTTGAAGTTTTAACACGGGAGTACTTGGTCAAAACATTTTAATTTGACAAATATACAAACCCTGGAAAATTTCTGGTAATTCTGAATCCAACCCTAATTCGGAGACTAAAATTAAAGCCATGCTTATGCATCTAAATACATGGCCAGTTTTCACAAGTACTGATCTACTTCATGTCTCCTCAACTTAGTCACCTTGTACCAAAACACCTACTTAGAAGCACCACATATTTTTCAAATGCTTTCACTTCACTAGCTGTGTTAGAAGAAAGTATTGATCTCACCATCTCAGTTTTTAACCTTTACAGAACAGTAAATAGTTACTCACTTCACAGAACCTTCATGGATGAATTAGTGTGTAGAAAACCATTAGCATATATTACATAATTTCATTACTTCTGCTATCACTATCTCTGTTCCTACTGATATTTGTGCATTAACTCAATTTGGTTTAGTTTTTGCTTGTAGCATTTGCATGGCTAAAATAACACAAAATCTGGGCATTCTATGTCTTTTTTTTTGTTCAGTAACATTTATAGCGTAATTCCAGCTTCTGCATTGTTTTGTTGCCACAAAAAGACCAGAGATGTAAGAAAGATTTGGGAAAAGCACAATAATGACTATCCCAAATGTTTACTCGGGGGACAGAGAGACCAAAGGGCACCTTGGAAACGTCATTCAAGAGGACACGGGGCAGCAGCCATTCACTTGCTTCTTGCCCTGAGAGTAGAACACTGTGTTGTCCAGATCTATAGGCTCAAATGCAAACATCAAGATAAAGTTATCTAATTAGCAGCCTCAAAATTGCCTCTGGCTTTTATATGTTGTTTTTGTCAGGCTTGGTTTTGCATAGTAGTCTCCTCTGTTTGAAAGACTATAATGAAGGTGATTAAAATGATTCATTAACATTGTGCCTGTTTGAGCAAACAATCCAAACATTTCTATACTCCCTGGTATCAAGCGCAGTGATCTTCACACAAATGTCCAAAGGTCTTTTAGCTTTTTTATTTTTTTCCACAGCTTGACTTTAATTAATGCTTCATGTGCAAATTTATATACAATTACCATGCCAACTGACTAGCGTCCAATTTGATTTGGATTCTTTGGGAGGCGGAGAGGGAAAATATCCTCAGAGCTCATAACAGACCATTTATTTAAATGAATACTACAAATAAATGCCTGTGAGTCTATCTGGTGTCCCTAGCCATACCATCTACTTCACTTTGCTTAGAGGTGGCCTCCACAGGTTCCTGCTTGGTTCTTTCTACAAAGAAAGGGACACATGAAGTGACAGAGGACTAGTTTTTATTTTGCTATGAAAGCAGAGTAAAAAAGGATCCCATTTTTAATCTGAGGGCCTTGCTATCACAAATTTACCACTTATTTTAAATTTTCTCTTAAAAGCAGTTAGGTTTTTGGCTAACAGCACTCTCCTCAGGAAAGCCAAACAATTTCTCAAATTTGTGTGAGTGTGCTGTTAATTTCCAGCCTAAATTTACTCATGGCCAATGTCAAAAGTGGTTAGTAGATGCAGTGGTTGGAAAATTTGTTAGAAGGAAAACAGAGGAGGATATGTTAAAGCTATACGGTTTTTGGATGAACATTTTCTAGATCTGCATAAATAATTTGGCTATGGACATGTAAGTCCTACCCCGCAGCTTTAAAAAGCTCAGGCACAAAAGGGAGATGAGCGTTTGTATCTCCACAAACCCAATTTCCTTAGTATTTTCAGATCATGAGTACAACACTCCAGATAGCATTTCAGGAGAATTACAAATCTGATTTTTTTCTTATTTTTTTAAATGCAGTACTTATATACATCTATGGAAAACCCTTCTGAAGAATGTCTCCAATGCTTCCTGCAGCCCTGGAGCTTTGCCCATCAAGAACTGTTGCTTCTGAGAAGGAAGGGCAGCCTTGATAGCACTTTAAATATGACACAAGATTTTGACAACACAGCTGTACTTAGCCCATGAACTAGCTTTCATATTTACCAAAGAGCCCTGTAATTTGTGGACTGAGAGCTATTTACTTCTTTTAAAAATAAAACTCAGCAGTGAAAACCCTACGTGAAGAAGAGAAGATGCCAAAATCAAGGACTGTGGCGTGTTTGTGTCTCCTGCATCGATGTGATGGGTGCTGCTACTTTCTTGCTGTGTTCAGGAGCCCACAGGGCTGTGAGATGTTTCTCAATGGTGTTTCAGCTACCCAGAGTTGGGTGCTGAAGAGGAACCAGGGCTGAGAAAGGACAGCCAGTGAGCACGGGAGCAGAGCTGTGGGATTAAAAGTAATGACAGGGCTGAGAGGAAGACAGCAAAAGAGGACTTTGCACATTCCTTGTGCCATAAGGCTGGCATTGCACAACAGGCCAAGGAAGCCCTAGCCAAGAAAAAAAAAAGGCAGTTTGTATGCTGTTGCTAGGAATATGGTAGTGAAACAAGTGAGTAGGTCATGCATACAACTTGTTCTACAGAAAGCAAACAAAGTTGAGAAAGTCTGGTAGAGTAGTACAACAGCTGTGACTGGAAATGAGACACCCAGATTGTTTTGGATTTGCTCTGGTTCAGTCAATGCAGCAGATAAACAGTTAATGCCATTACAGAACAAATGGCAACAATCAAAAGCCAACAGGAAAAGGCCATCACTTGCCATAATGTGAGCAAAACTACTGCAGTGAACGTCCTCCCTGCTGGGAAGTGGCAACACCAGATAAAAGCAATTGGAAAAAAGAAGTATTTTGGAAAAAAACCTCACCCTGCCCCAAATACATTTCTTCCTGATGGAAATTTTTGAAGTCCAGTTATTACTGTTTAGCCAGGTTTGTTCACAGGAAAAACAGAGGATGACAGAGCTGAAAAAATTCTCAGTCTGTGCAATGCTCATAAGACCCACTTTGGAGTTTGTGGATCCCTTGTGTAGTGAAGCCCACGGAGTCCACTATAGGGAGAAAACAGTAGAGGGAGACACTTAGCAGGCTGCAGAAAGGGTTAAAAGTGGTCAGTTCATCACTCTTCTGTGTGGTGCCTTGGAAGTTTTCACAACACCAGATGTGCGAAAAAAAAAGAAGAAAGCAAGCACAGTGAACACCAGTAGACATCCTGGTGCCCTGGAAGCAGTTAAATTAACACCCAGCAGGGACAAATTTGCAGCTTTGGGAACAAGCTTAAAGTTAGTCTGTTTTCATTCCTGGAGTGAATTTGCAAGTGTATGACAGTGAAGTACAGCCTGGGAAGGAGCAGGCAGTTTTGGATTAAGGATGGATAGCCAGAATTTGCTCCCACCCTCCCTCTTCCCACTCTGTTTTGCACTTAGGCTGTGAAGCTCCCAATGCTTCTGCTAATCCTGCTGTCTTCCCGTGTCTTTTACTAGTTCCAGTAGGAAAAAAAAGTATTTTTTTTTTTCCCATTCTAGCTGAAACCAGACAAGACTGGAGTTACCCCAGCAAAACCTGCTTTCGCTGGGATTGCAGTTAACAATCCTTCGGAGAAATCTAGTTCTGCAATGGATAAAGTTGGATGCTTTTCTAACCAGAACCAAAGCATTAAATCCTTTAGTCATTTATCACTCAGTTGGAGCAGGGCTGTGGCCCGGCTTGCAACCACTGCAAATTATAGAAAAGACTGGAAAAAGAAAAGTCTCTGAGAGAACATCCAACCCATCTTCAGAGAATTACATAAAGCCCTCAAAGTCCCTGTCCCTCTTACAAGTTACAAAACAAAATGTCTCCACAAAAATACCATCCTTCCTCATTTTCACACCTTAGTCTTTGCAAGTATTTTGGCATCAGTCAATCATGGGGAACTTTTCAATCAAGGTGGACTACACAGCTTCTTATGAAGACGTGAAAGGACCACTAAATGTCCATCATTCTTCCTCATGTAAATCTTTGGCAAGGCAGGAAGAAACTTCAAATCCTGAAACAGGCTTCCCAGATAGGTGCTTGATGCCCCAAGCCTGCCAGTGTTTAAGAGGCATTTGAACCTGCTCTAACTTTTGGTCAGCCCTGAATTGGTCAGGCAGCTGGACTACATGACCATTGTAGGTCCCTGCCAACTAAACTGTTCTATTTATTCTATTCTGCTCTGCTTCGTTCTACACTGTTCTACCCATGTTGGTTATTCAGTGGCTTCACTTGCAGCTGTATATGGTAGAGAAGCTGTAGGGTCCCCTGAAGTTGAAGAAAACCAGAGAACTGCTTGTATTAGTTGTTTTCCAGTGGGGCAAGTATGACACTTATTTTGTCTCCCTGACTGATGGAGACTGGCAGCCTGAAATATGTAGTACGTCCTTTCAACCAGCAATTCGAAGGGCTCAGGGCTGCATTTCCTGCCCTGTTCTGAAGACTTCCTGCAGATGCTTTGGGAATTACTGGAGACAAAACCCTTAAACCCCTTCACTTATTCCTGGTATAGGATACAGAAATAGTTTTTAAGTGTTACCAGTCTTCTACTCTCCTGAGAAGACTGTAGGTGTTTGTTCCCTGTACATCAGTAGTTCCTATTCTGCCCCATTTTCTCCCACACTATTTTCCACCCTTAGATGCCCTGTCCTCCTCTGCCTGCACCCAGACTTACTTTCAGCTTTCTCCTCCAAAGCTCCAAATCCTTCTCCCTTGTTCTGTCTCATCCAAACTCAATTTGAACTCTGTACTACTGCCTTCCAGGCTTCTTCCTGCCCTCAGACTCCCTCTTGCATCTAGCTGTTTACCTTCCACTCCTTCTCCAGCCACCCTGGTAGCTGAGGTTCCCCAGCACCACTCACATAAGTTGAGTTTAATAACTTGCTGTCGCTGGCAGAAGCAATCCCATCTCCGCTTCTGGCCTCCAGCTTTGTGCTCCCACCGCTTCCCTTGTGTCAGTGTTGGCTTTGCCTGACCCTGCAAGCTGAAGAAAGTCAATAGAAGAGGAGAAAACCTACACAGAGAGAAAAAGAATAGTCTTCTGCTCGTTTTGTGAGAGCTCAGACAAGTGCCAGAGCTGGTGCCAGAGGAAGGAGTGGACACAGGGCTGGGTTGAGAGAGGACTTCTTGTCCCTTTCTGAAGCTTCCAGCCTTTACATCAGCTCTTCCATCGTATGAAACCTCACCTAAGAGCATCCAGAGCCCTCATCCTCCCCTTCTTTCACCATATGGCCATGCAATTCAGTGCTCTGTAGTTTCAGTCTGCACATGTATTTCAGGCAGAGCAGCACAGCTCATGGGCGCTGAGAGTCTCCTTCAGGGAGGTTATCCCTCACATTTGTGTCTCGCTCAGGTACTCTGAGCTGCGCTTTCCTCACTGGTTACACAGAAAGCTTAGGGGGTTAACATGAAATACAGGTATCTAGTATGATACAGAGGGATAAATATCTCTTTCTTTAACTCAATTCCTTTTTACTGATTGACTGTTTCAACTCCAGATTGTCAGAGGATGTCTCTGCAACTATAAGCCCTTATCCAACAACTCCAGTGGACTGAGTGTAGTGGCTTTGCATGACATCTTCCTTCTCTCTTTCCCCAAATACACAAGAGTATATAAAATATATAGTAACATTTCCTTCATCTCAAGGTTTTGCTGGCTTCCTTATTTAGAGTATAAATTCTTCAGGGCAAAAACTGTCTTTTATACTGTGTGTACATTACCAGAAACAGGCATGCAGCAAATGAAGCAGGCAGATGGTTCTGGAATAGTTCTGTTGGAGCATCTGGCTGATTTTCTGGATCAGCATCACATTCAAATGGTAAATTCACCCGTGAAAACTCACATTAAGGGAACATTACTTGGTCTGTTCTATCTTAACAACACTCATCTGTGGCCTGGGGCAGGGTCTCCGCCATAAAAACACCAGCAGTAAAGGTGGCTGAGTGGAGGAATAAATATTTGCCATTAAAATATTCCTTCATTTTGAACCCCTAGAGAAACAAATTACTCTGGCTGAGGACTCTTGAGCACTTTTGGGAATTAAAATAATAGGAAAACTCTAGGGAGAGAAATGGTAGCTGGGGCTTGTTAAAATTTTTTTTGTTCCTTGACTTCTTGAGGTATTCATAAATTGCCTACAAACAAGTAAAAACTTACAGGAAAGGGTTTTTCACCATGCCAGCTCCAAATGGCTGTGGAATTATATTGTTTTTTCCAGGCTGCCTTTCCAAAATCCCTGCAGGAAGTTGTCTCAGGGCTTGACTCTGGCTTCAAATGCTCAAGCAGCAATAGCAGGAATCCTCACTTCATCCAGGTAAGAAACCCTTGCAGATACCATGGCTTTATAGACAAGCTTACAGGTCAAGATAGACTAACTTGCCTATTAGCAGAGAACCAGACCTGAAACATCCCTGGCCCCTTTCCTTCTGGTCATCATGAAATCTTCACAGTTCCTTATCCCAGTCTTGCCCTGCTAGACTTTCTTTCCTGTTAATCTAATAAGCACAAACTCATGTCCTGTTTTTGGTTATGACTCCCTAATTTACCCTACTATCCCAAGCCTTAGCCACCAGCACTGTGGAGCTACTCACTCGCCATTTCCTCATTGGAGCCATCATCATCTTCTCCTATGTACACACCTGGTCCCTCTGCTTTCCTTCCCCAGACCCTGTCTTCCAGATGGCTGAGGAGTAAAATCAGAGGAGTGAAGCAGGTAACAGCCTTACTGTACCTCCTGTCTCCAACAGAATGTTTTTCCCCCACAGCCAAGACAGTTGACTTAGTCATGAAGGGCCTCTTGGCTCACTGCTTCCTCAAATCAACATTTCTATACCTACAAGTAGATAGAAGTTCATCTCTATCAAATTCCTTCCATAAAACCCATCTTATCTTTGATCTTAAAAACGCCGGTTCAACACTGTTCCTTTGAAACAGGTGACATTTTTAGTCTGAGTTTATACAGTTCTTCACAGGATGACATTTTGCCCTATCAGTGGATCTCTCAGGCACTTTCACAAATAAGACTTCAATTGTGCTGACATTAGCAAATAACTCAAATAACAGGCAAGCACAATGATGGTTTTCTTTGGTACCTTCATGGAAGTACCTTCAAAAAGCAGTTCAAAAGAGACCTCAGGAATTTTGTCATCTACTGCCCAAATCCCCTAACCCAGAAGCATTTCACCATGGCTAATAATCTACTATTTTTCCAGTGTAAATGCTTTGTGCAAAAAGCTCAAGAAACCTTATGGAACTGGGAATGTCCCTGAGACTCTGAGTTACAATGTCCTCAGGGACTGACTGTTCACAGTGTGACTGTCTATGTATTTTGTTCAGCAAACTGAGCATGAATGATGTAAAGCACTACCAAGATAACTATCTGTCATGACAACACAGGAACTTTTGACATTTTCTCTCTGGTTTCATGTTCATAAATCAGCTGTGACCCTGCAACAGATAGTGGTATTATGGGACATACTCAAGTTTTTATACAGATTATTTAATTCAGAAGTCCTTGCATGAGGGAATGTGACTAAAATGGAGCTATCAATAAAAGCTGTCATCCAAATATTATTTTTATCATTGAAAGAAGGTCACATTGTTATTTTCTTACACTATGGAATAGTTTCTATTATTACAGATTCCTAAAGCCTGGAATCGTTGTTATTTACAATCTAAGTTAAATTCAAATCCTGGTTTGTACAAATTACCATAAGCTGTTCTAAGTTTTCTCTCTTCATTTCACAAATATTTGCAAAATAATTCCTTCACACTTGAAAACAGAGAGATTGCCTCACCAAATGTGTTCTTCTTTTCTTTTGTAATGGTAAATACAGAGGAAAATACTGTTTTGATATGAATCATTGAAAGAAGCCACATTTTCTTTGAGAAATTTCAGGAGTTAAATTAGATATGCAAGTTACTGATCAGGAGTGAACGGTTTCTATATATCTGCACTTTCAAAAAAGACACTAGCTCTTTTGCTCCTGGTTCTTCTTCCTCACATAGCACTCTGACTATCTGACAGTTCAACATATACTTTTTATTGAATCCATATGGTGCTCATGCTTTAAAACAAAAAGGTAGAAGGTCATATCCTGCTGCTTACTATGCTACTTTAAGTCCAGTTACACTGTCATGAAATGAAATTTCCCTGGCTTTACATTGGAGAAAATGAGAGAAGAATCTGTTTCAGCATCTCTGCAGAGCAGCCAAGTTAGTTGAAATACCATCTCTATCCCCTGGAGATATTTAAGAGTGATGAATACATATCAGTTAAGCTCTGGGCATTGGAAGGGCTGGTGTAAAGGAGTGGTCTGCAAGTGGGGGGTCACCTCAGCACTTGGAGCTCCTCTGTGGTGGCACATCCCTTGGTGCAGGGCTGCTCTGTGGCTTTTCTCCAGCCAGATGCAGCCATGCTGTGTCCCTGGGGAACGGAGCACTTGGATGGCCATTGGCCACACGATGCAAAATAGAAAGCCCTCCAGGAGAGAGCATGAGGCAAGAGGCAGGTATGGGGAATACATGCTTGGAGCTGGTATAGGAGAAGGGACTGCTTAGGATTCAGTAGGAAGGAAGAATGGTTGGATTTAAAAGGAGCCTGTTAAGGCCTTGTGAAGAAAGTTATCCTAGGCATGCTCCAATTAGGGTAAGTAAGGGCAAACACCACCCATCCACGCCACCCCCAAAACTGCAACTGATCACAATTCCTGGGTTATTGAAAATGAAAATAGAGAAGTGAAAAAGAAGAAGATGACTACATGCTCAAAGCAATTCTAAAGGAACAGGGGCTAACGTGGACCTCAGCTTTGCACAAGCAAGCACTGTTGTCGCTTGTAACTACATAGACGCTTCCAGAGCCTTAAAAATAGAGACTACTGGTTGTTCATGTAAAGTGGGGGGTGAAGCTCTCATGATCCCTTGTATTATCCCTTCCTTCAAAGCCAAAACTAAATAGGACACATGCCCACATGGAGTGGCTTTGCTCCATGAGGGTTCCTGTTCTCATGAGCTCAGCCTTCTATTCTCCCTTTCCTTGGGCAAATGAAGTTGAATAAAAACAATTGGAGAAAAATTCAGCTTGAAATTCTTGAGTTTAATTTGGCTTTAGGTCAAAACCAGAAGGGAATTGATAATATTTTATTTAGTAGATACAGGCGCTTTTATTTATTTATTTTATTTTATTTTATTTTATTTTATTTTATTATTTTATTTTATTTTATTTTATTTTATTTTATTTTATTTTATTTTATTTTTCTTCACAGAAAACTTATGGATTTTATTGAAAAAGTCTCATGTCTGATCAAAAACTTTGAAAATGTGTGTGGAGTTTCTTAGACTAGTTAAAAACATTGTTTTTTTCATTCAAAAACCTTAAGTCTTACTTCAGAAGCATCTTTCACTGACTGGACAAAATTTCTTCACAAGGGAAAAGTTAGACTTCAGAGTTTTACCGAAGCCCAGTTACAGATTTTCAGCTCACGTTCTGTATAAGTATTGCAAACCTGATCAAACTTGTGTAGAATTTGGAACTTCTAATTATTCCCTAAACAAAGAGAGTGTTGAATTTCTATGAGATTTTTCATGACTATGTGTATATTGCAGTCTAATACACAATGCAAAGGAATCTTTCCCACAACAAAGGAGAATAAAAGAGAGCGGCAAAGAAACCCTTGATTCAGATCAACCTTGCAGGAAACCAAGATGATTTCCATCATTTTTATGACTTTTCCCTAGAGGCAAAAGACATCTAATTAGCAAATCCCACTGCAAGTTTGTTTCAATTTGACACAAAGGGAATATGACAAGCAGAGAAATTATAAGCCTTACATTTCCAGTTAGCCAGCTTGGACCGATAAATCCAAGTTCAAATGGGTTTTGGGGATCTTAAAGCTTGGGGAGTGAAAATGCAGAGGATGAACTGGTTCTCTAAAAATGTGAACTTATAGCATTTCAGTCAGTGATATCTGATGGCAATGTCACAGCAGCCCTTTATGAATTCACATTACCAGCTACAAAGCATTCCAGCAAGTTCTGAGATGGTCCTTATAGCACACAACTACAGAGATCTGAGGAGGAGCTGAATGATACCAAGAAGAATCAAACCTTGATTCCCCATGAAGAAATAGACCATGAGTAAAATAAATATTAATCATGAAGTAATTAGTAAATGCTGGTAATTAATCATGCATTACTGTTAATGATGTGTAGGAATCCTCAGAAGTGGGAGATGATCCTTCAGGAAAGCAGACTGTGCTGCCTAAATGAGCTGATGTCCCCATTGTAAGAATCAGCATCAGTCAATCCACAAAGTTGCTTTGACCTTTGTTGTCTTTACTGGAAAATAATATTACAGGTGTCTCCTCTTTCTCTGATTTAATATTCAGACTTATGGGAGAAGCAGGCCCTGACCAAGGAGTTGAGGGGGTCTTGCAGCTGTGCAGGGAGGCACTAAAGGAGCCCACAGAACTCATAAATACTGCAGTTAAACAGTTACGTTCAAACTTTTCAAAAACTCTGTAATTTATGGAGCAATTGTGTTTCTAAGTTTTGTTCCAGCAGCTATGAAATTGCTGAGAGAGACCTAATTGATTTTGTGAACTTCATCAGCACCTTGGAAAAACTGCTAAAGATCTCTAAAAAAAAAATCCAGTTATCTCTCTATAGCATAGAAAAAACAGTATTCTTGCTGCAAAAGCCCTGTAATGTGTTTCTACAAAGCTTTCAAGCTTCTCAGCTATACTGTGGGTAAGGTAGCCACATCCTGCAGACACAACTGTGTAAAGTGGTCAGATGACAAGAAACTTCAGAAAATTAGTTTGCAGAAGTCTGTGATGATAGGCAAAACTCCTTCCTTGGTGTAATATATAAAGTTTGGCACTTGGCAAAGTTCACTTTGGACAAGTTTCCTGAGCCAAAAGATCTCATGGCTGCACAGGTGAGAGATCCTGCTAAACTCATGGTAAATCTTGCAAGTACTACTAGGGCCAAGGTGGCAAGTCCCAGCTAGTTGGCTGGCCTCCCTGAGGAGCATCCCAAGAGTATACAGAGCAAGGAGCTAACATTGCCTCAAGCAGAGTTGCTCTCTATGTTTTTATTCCTTTCCAGAATGTGACCTTGCAATTTTTTCAGAAAATAGTAGTATTTGCAGAAGTCCCGCCTGTCTCTCCTGTGCTGACAAATTGCTGGAAGGTTCATCATGGCTGAATGAAGAAACTGTTAAAATTCATCTGCCTGCCAGTCCATTAAGAGAATAGGGAAATGCACCCAAGAAGAGGGCACACAGTAGCCCAAGATGAAGAGGAAATGCCCGCTCCCACAAACCAGCAAAACTGTGCTTGCATCCTGCCAACACTCGTTCTCCAGCATCTTTCAATAAAACAACTTCTCAAACCTAGCCATAGGTTTCACCTGGTACCTCTTGCTAAGGGATTTTCTACTGGAAAAAAATCTTGGTTATTTGGTCAGGAAATTTAAGAGTTAAAAGGAGAAAGGTGTGCAGGCATACAACTGTATTTACCCTTTTTAAAACAGACTGTTCACCCAAACAGTTTGGAGAAGAAACTCAAGTTCTGAATGATTCATTCACAGTGTTATTGGACTCCAGGGAAAACCTAGGCTCTCATTTTTCAGTAGTTTCTCGTAGCTGTTTTAACATCCACAGATGATCTCCACACCTATATTCTGATTTCATATCTTCAAATGTGTTGAGCCAAAGTCCCACAGAAACTACTCGGAGTTGCTTAAATGTCCCAAGGTCAAATATGTTTTACTTGTTTTGCACCTGGTTTCTAGATTCTGGAGTACAGTGAGGTTGCACATTCTAACTTTGATTGGCAGGTCTGAAACTTGGGATCTGAGACTTGGGTGCACAGGGACTTGGCATAGCATAACTGAGCTATAACAGCAGATTTTGCCAGATCACTGTCTTATGATAACACAGTGGGAGCTGGCCATGTGGTATATAATTGCAGACATTTCTGTGGCAACCTTCTCCTTCATATCTAAGCCTGTATTCTATCCACACAATATTCCCAGAAGTGTGATGGGTGTTTATAAAACTCACAGATAAGCCTGTTTTTCTTTGCCAAACAGATAGCAAATGTGCAAACAGTATTTTTTGTCATATCAGTCAAAATATATCTAAAAACAGAATTTCCTAACCCTGCCTCCCTGAGAAAAATGACGGCATAAAAATTAACATTGTCAAATACATAATCTAAGATAACATAGGAATTCATTAAAATTTTGACTTTCAAAAGAGCCTAAATTTTTGTAAGCTAGAAAACTTAGATAGGAGTCCAAAATAAGCTTGCATCTGCCCTACTATCTCACCTTTCTGACAAGTATCTACATAATACATAGCAGTGACACATTCATTCCATTGCATTAAGCATGTGTTTCTTGAAATTTTTCTAAACACACATTCATGATACACCTGAATAGGTTCTAAACTTGCCATCACCAGCTGTATGGAAGTGTATGCTGAGAGGGTCATTAACTGCCAACAGTATACATCTCTTGGAAGAATGAGGCCAGGCTGGAAAAGCCTTTTATTAGTTGGACCAGAATTGTTCTATAAGAAATAAGGAGGAATTTGCCATTTGCCTTACCTGTCTATGCTGCTGAGAGACTGGATACTGCAAACCTGAGATTTGCTGGCTTTGCTGCATTTTCTGAAGCATCATTTTTTGCTGCATTGATAGGGTTACATTAGGTGGCCTCTGAAGAGACTGGTTTGGGAGAGGTTGAGCAGGCTGTGACTGCGGCTGTTGTTGCTGCTGCTGCTGTGGCTGTTGCACGGGAGTTGAACCCTGTGCCTGCTGGGTGTAGTGCAGAAGGGCAGGCTTGTTTTGGGAACCCAAAACTGAAGGCATCTGCTGGTTTGTTTGCTCTGAGTTAAAGTGAAACAAAGGCTTTGTGTTGCCATGATGCTGCTCTAGAGGTGGCTGAGCACTGTTGATAAAGTTCCTGTTGAGGTCCTGAGGCTTTTGTTGCATGATTATATCCATTGGATTGCTCTGGGGAGTGGTTGGTTTATAAACGTAGTTGTTCATCCCTTTTGACTGGTTTCCATTCACTGGTACCCCAAGCATTGCTGAGCTCTGCGGGCTGAACTGCTGCTGGCGGAAAGAAGGACTGGGGATTTTCTCTTGCACAAAGGGTCCAGGGGAAGGTCCTGATGGAGACAGTGCGGACCAGTTGGCTGTCTGGTTCTGCTGCTGCTGCTGTTGCTGCTGAATCAAGGCATGCTGCTGCCGGTTGGCTGCGATCTGTTTGAGCTGCTGTGCATGAGACACCTCTTGCCAGTTGGGCAACGGCCGACTGGACGCGGAAGAAACCTGTGATACCTGTGTTTGATTCTGAGGCACCGAGGGGATGGGTGAAGAGGTGGACATGGCAGTGGTGGCCATAGTGAAGGCTGAACCTGTAGAAGAAGGCCTCATCTGTGGGGAGCCCACAGGAGCCTGATTCATGCCTGGTGCATATTCACTTTTTATCACCATCTTATCCATCTGCAGAGATCTCACAGGGCCCCTCTGGCTCTGCTGCCCAAGGTCAATATTGAATGGCTCGTCTTGTTTTATCGTGGCATTTATCATATTCTCTAGCTCAAGATCAGTCATTGGTGGCACTGATATATTAGTCAATTCATTAAACAGTTCCTGAAGCTCAAGATCCATCATTTGGTCCCAGGAGTCTTCCCCATATCTGTTAGGGAACATGTTCTCATGGGACGTCTGGCCGTCTGAGTGTTTACTGCAGGACATCGTTTCTCCGGGCTCTTTCTTTACCTCTTTCAAAGTCATATTAAACATGCCATTCCCACTAGTATGTGTACTGTTTGCTAGGCTGCTGGCCTTTCTTTGTGATACTTGCCCCACAGTCATAGCTCCTGACATTGACTGGCTTTGGCAATTGTTAACATGTTGTCCACCTTGTCCCACTGCGATACTGTCACCCACTCTTATCCTCTTAATATCAAGGAAAGAGCTCTCTGAAACACCATTGGGCCTCTTGTTGTTGACAGGTGACAGATTTACCACCAACTTTCTCTTCAAGGAGCCTTGGAGCTAAAAGAAGCAGAGACAAAAAGAATAATCATTAGATAATACTGAAGAAACCATCCATAGTCCAGTTGCTTGAAAGGCAACAGGCAAGTAAGTACTGCTTAGCTCATAAAGCTTCTCTGGGCTTTTTCAGTCAATGAAACTGTGCAGAGCTGTAGGAAAATATGCTTTAAGTGATGAATCTTCCTACCACCACCACCCCTGCCACCAATCGCTGCTGCCTCCTGTTGATCCCAGACCCTCTTTCCCCTATGGATGTGAGGGAGGAGGCAGCTGGAGCTGAAGCTGGTAAAACCTAAGCCATATCTGTCCCAGATTTGCTCCCATCTAGCTCTGCCAGACAGATCTAAAGTACTTTTAGATGGCAGAGATGAATGTAGTAATGAAATCTGCCCTTGTGCTTCTCCAGTGCTGCACTCTCCTGATTTCAAAAAGACCATTTTTGACTGCCACGGAGTCCAAAGGTCCTAGGATATGTTGTAATGGCACAAACAAGATTGAGGCATCCTGAGTTTACACAGGTTTATACTGGCCACAGATGTGTATAATTAAAGACGTGAGATGCTAACTTGTTGAAAACTGAGAACGAAACCACTGGAGCCATGTCAGGTTATGTCAGCCAAGGGTCTGGCTCATGATGTACTGATGGATTATTTCCCAGAGACGTATATTAATACATTAAGCCCTAATTATTTATGTTCTGAAACATCTGCCATAAAACACACAGTCCACATAACACTGCTCTGACAGCTGTAACTCTATTTCCTTTTCCTTGGATATTTACAGCAATACTTTAATTTGCTCACCAGCCCTGTGGGCCTACTGAAGGAAAAGAGGTTCATGGCTCTGCCTGCCTGATTTACTCTCATCTGCTGTGGTTGTATGCACAAATTCCCACCCCGCACACAGAAAACAGAGATGTCAAACCCATGAGCTGAAAAGTTTGGACTTGGTGCACATGTCCTCTAATAAGATGCCGACACCCTCAAGAGGAATTGCTCCGAACATCATTTATAAAGGAACAGACCACTGTAAAACAAGGGCAGCTGTCCTATATTTAGCGCTCCACTTTTGTTCTTAGAGGTCTTTTCCAACCTTCATGATTCTATGATTCTATGACCAAAGGGGTCACACGTGAGCAGCAGACAGACACACACACACGTACAGCCCTCACTCAGCGCATGCTGTCACTGTTTCAGCCGTGAGCAATGCCAGGAAACTAAGCAGTGAAACATGGCTCATCTTCTGCCTTTCTGCACCTGGGTAGAAGTGCAATGGCCTGGGAGACATCAGACAATGCCATCTGACAAATACCTGTGTGTGCCAGTGAGAAAATGGTGCCTGTACAAACTGTGATACCTTGGGAGGCTGTGATGGGCAAAGACAACTGAGAACTCTAATTTTCAAGTTAAGTGAGGAAAGATGATTTATAAGATATTCCAGTCACATTATTTCCATCATAGTGTTTCACATACAGAAGTCCATGGGCACGTAATACTCTGTTGTGGCTTCTATGCCCCTCAGCTCCAGGCTTATCTATAGGTAATAGCTCTTCCCAGATAACTCCAGGTGTGAAAAATTTTATTCTGATGTGAATACCAGTGAGTTGCTTGAAAAGAGGTCAGCTGAGAAATACGTATTTCCTCCATACCCATCTACCCTTCTATTGCATCAGAAGGTCACTGTATTTAGCCCTTAAAAATAAAGTTTGTAATTTCTCTCTCTGACATTGAAAATTTCATCTCATATCTCAAGTTAAGTTTCCAGCATAGCTTTCGAATCACAGATTCACATTTTCATTTCGTAAGGATAGACATGTTGGTGCCTATTTGTACAAGTCCACAGACCGTATGTCTTCAAGAGTAACTGCTTGTCACTTGGTGTCCCTCAGCGGGGAGAGGTTTGTGTGGTCATTGCAAAAGGCACAGGCTGTCTTTGGTTAGCATGTTCCTTTCTGGCATATGAGTCACTGTACTTTCCTTTGGAAAAAAAAAAAGTAAGCTGCACTTCCTTTTACCATCATCTTTGCTGTCGGTGTGTTTATTAGAAATCATTCTTGTGCCCCCAAATTCATCTTCCTGGGAAACGGGGAAGTTCCCAGGTCATCAGAATACATGATTTGGCAGCACATTTTGCTTTCAGAGTTGTTGCTGACAGAAAGACTGAACAGATGAAAAATATATTCTCTGCATACGTATACTCTTTATGTGGTTAATATGACTTTCTGAGTTAATTTCAGTTTGTTTGACATTTTGAAGCAGAGGGAGCTGTTTAAAAAGTCTCCACATTTTCAGGGCACCTGCAGCAGGCTTTCTGATACATATAAAAATGCAGATGTTACACTGCTCTTTGAATAGCAGCTGCTTTTCTCCTGCATTTGAAGTAGCTGCTAGCAGATAGCAGGGTGAGCTGGGTGAGCAGATAGGGCTGAGCTGGGAAGTGGTTTGCCACACAAAAGTCAGCAGCAGAGCCAGACAGAGCTCCACGGTCTCCAGACACATCCCTTAACCAAGCACTCCCTCCCTCGACATGGGCTGGAGGACTCCTGGTTTCATGACATCTGCTCTGCTGAAGTGCCTCCCAAAAGGAGCACTGTGCAACTTATCACATCTCCTCAAAACCTTGCAAACATAACCCTTGGAATGCTGACAACACCGTGGTCAATAGATGTCCCCACATTAAAGCAGAAATGATAGTGAGTGAGGCTGCAAGATGCAAGGGGATTAGGGGACTTCACTGAGGCTGCTAAAAAGGTCCTGATTTCACATCCCCCATGAGTCCAGGATATGGAGAGCAAGGGCATGGGAAGGATGTGAGCAGCCACACAGGGATGAAGCCCCCTCTGCCTCCTAGCAGTGAGCAATTATATATTGGGGGGGTTGCAGGGGACTGGTCTGTGTTCAGTGAGATAAGCAGTGTCCATCACAAGCCTCTCCATCTCACTACTTCATCTGAACTCTGCCTTTGGAGGAGCACTGGTACCCCAGCCTTACGTGTGGTTGTTTTTTTTTTTCAGAAGGGATTGGACCATGGTTCCATGACTCAAATCTTTGTAGTTTTCTAGCAATCACATTTTTTAACTACCAATTGGAAGTCACTACTCAAGCCCTTTTTCCCAAAGTAAAGCACAGACTCTTCAGAAGAAAAAAAAAAAAAAGAACTTGCCAGATTTCAGGCTCCATCTCTTCCAATTTGCAAACCAGGATTAATTTGGGTCAGTAAATGTAAAGCAAATTCCTATAACACACACAGAAACACATTCATCCGATCAAAGAGGCTTGCGATTACACATCTCAAACTGCTTGAACTGCATAATACTGAAAGACTCTGTGATGGGAAACAAGTGACATGACAGTAAGTGGGAGAGGACAAAACCCTCCATACCCAGCTCCATCCCACAGGTTGGTGCGTAGCACTGGATGAACCATCACAGAGTACAGGCACTTCCTGGCAACCTGTGTTATTGTGAGACCTTTTGCTGAGCAGGCTCTGGTGAGTCAGAGTGTGTTCACGCACTTACAGCGAGGCAGTGCTGGATGATTGATCTTCTGAAGTTAAAACTGCACAGGCTGAGCCTCTGGAGATCACGTCTGTGAGACAGCCCAGCACTGTTAGTGGCCAAACTGCTTGGGGATGTTAACAGCGGAGGGCAAAACTCTAGAGATGGCTTGGTCTGAACGACCCAGTATGACACCACGTCCTGTGCAGAGGGACATATATAATATTTATAAGTTTTATATTTATAACTTATTCTGAGTTTTAAAGGGATTTAAGAGAGGCAGCTTCTTCTCTAATGCTCCTTGACACCAGGCCAAATCAGCAGGAGGCCTACTGAGCTAATACCAAGGGCTCATCAAATCTTGGTAACAAAGAATTTCTCTTTTGGAAAAGAAAAATTCCTACACCTTTCTTTTGGTTGAAATTTTTTACTAAATGTAAAACTAGAGGATTTTGCTGAAAATTATTTTTTTTCTGTCTCAAATTTTTTTCAAAAAATGGAAACAAATGATTTTTTGATGCCAAAGCAAAAATCGTCAATGAGAAATTTTAGAGATTGTTTTCTCCAAAATATATATACTTAACAATATTTTTATCACATATTTGATACACTTCTGACATTACTCATGTGTATTCACCTTGCATTCCTTTCTGCAGGGTCTGTTCAATATGGCCAAGAAAAGAATTGTCTGTGTCAGCAGGAAATTGCACAGTCTATCTGGTTTCACTTTCAATGAAAGTCTTATTTTTTGTGCACTTTATACAACTTCTGCAATTGAACTTCCTTTAGAATTTGTTTTTTATCTCATTTAAAGCTGTGTAGAAGCACAGTGCTTGACAGAAGTCCTGTGTTAACTATCCAGCACCTGGAGTTTCACAGTTCTCAGGACAAGTAAAACACAAGCTTGTCCCTCTGACTTGCCTGAGTGTCTCCACAGTGCCTGTAGATCTCAAAAAAAAAAAAAAAATCCCAGTGCAAATGTTAGTAACACATCTGACTGACATCTTGAAATGTTTATAGCTGGACACTTAAGACTAGACCAAAACACCAAAATGTTCCACGTGACCTACAGAGAAAATACCAGAGCATGATAGTTTTAAGTCCCCAGTAATCCTTATTAGCCGAACACATAAAAAGAAGATTCCTACCACCTTTGTTCTCCAACTCTCACAATGTCCTGCTAAGGTCTGCAGCTTTCTTAGCTTGTGTGGTGGAACAATCAGAACGAAACTCATAAGGTGCTACTAACTTAAACCCCACATGATTGTCACACTTTGTTTATGAACCAGGCAGCATGGCAGCATTAGTGATTCTGGGGAGTGATACTTCTGATGTTAAAAAAAAGGCAGCCTTAGACTTTATGCTTTTAATACAGAAGCAGCAGAAAAATCCGCTTTAAAAGGTCTCTTTTGGACTACCTAGACTTTCTCACAATATGTGCTGACTGTATCTATGGCTGCACTGTAAACAAAATCCTTCACGTATCTGGGGAGGCAAAAGGGAAAAGGAATTACAGGAAAAATACGAGAAATATTCAAACAATGAAAAGAGGTCAAAAAGAAATTCATTCCAAAGGAGGAAAACATGCTGAATCCTACTTCTTATTTATGCTGTGAAAGCACCTTTGCATTGCAGGGTTTGACCCAGCAAGCCACCCCTGGGGGCTTAGAGCCTGATCCTGAAAAACAGTAACTCTCGTTTTCAAAACAGTGGTTTGCAATGTTTGTTTGTCAGTCTTCTGCAATGCTACCTCCTGCAGTGCCTGCGGCTGTGCCAAGCTGGGGAGTGCCTCTCTGAGCAGGGACTGGAGCTCACCAGAGCAGAGCCTCCCAGTTGCAGGCATCCCAGTGTGCAGAGGGACCAGGTGCCTCTCTCCTTGTTTTCTTACCCCTTCAGCCAGACACAATAGGACAACAGGATGGTTATGGTGACTCACGCTGTGGCCAGTTGTGAAGCCACAGAGGCACCCCGAGGCTGACACAAGGACAAGGAGAGGCCATTGCCCTGAGATGCCACCTCTGGGGCCATCACAGGTCCTAATGCCACAATCACACATGCATCCTCAAAGCCCGTTTCTGACAACAGACTCACGAGGGCTCCTGTTGCCTCTATTTCTACATATCTTATAAAATCTGATGGCTCCAGCCGTTCCCCCTCTTTCTCACACCCAGTGGCATCAGGTTGACCCTGACATCTCTCCTGAAGACCTCAAGAGCATGTTTCTCTTCTGAGTGCCTCTCCCTAGCCTTTCTGCTCTCTGCACAGCATGACTATATTTATTTTTAATATTTGTCTTCATTTGCAGCATCTACCTGACATGGCTGAGAATGCAGGCATGACAGTTGTCTTCAGAGAGATTTTAGCACTCCAAGTTCAGAAAGTCCAATCTGTTGGATGATGCTGGATCTGGGAAGCAGCATTAATTTTTCATGTCAGACGGAGTGATAGAAAAGAGGCTCTGGGCAGAGTGCACAACGGGGGGCAGAACTGAAAGCTGGTGTGTCCTCACAGCACCGCACAGCACCATGGCTGGGTCAAGGTGGCCCCTCCATGGGTGCAAAGAGCTGTGCAGGAGTAGCAGATGCTGTTTCTTTCTCCAGTCTGGTTTTGCACAGGCTCAGCTCCAGGTGCCTCTTGCCGCCCCCTCTGTCTTCCCAGGAAGGGGACCCACTGTTCTCTCTGAGCAGTGAGGAGGAGGAGGCACAGGTGCCTTCAGCCTCCCACTGTAGGTTGAGTGCAGGGCACTTGAGACAGCACACCTCCACTCTGCCTCGCTCCCCTCCTATTTAGCTAATCAGTTCCTGAAATCACTTCGATGACCAAAAGCAAGGTTTACTGCCATGAGAATTTTGTTCTGTACATCCCAAATCTTCCCACTGCCGATCCCTGTTTTTTTTATCACAAGCAGTTTGGGAAGAGACTTGGTGCCTATACAGGCCTCTTGAAATGGTGTCCTGACTCTGGTTGATCCTTGGGCATAAGCACCACCAGCAATAATAATGCTGACTAAGAGGCTGCACAAGTTTTCCTCCCTGTTTACTGTAATAAGTGCCACTAAAACTGAATTTGTAGTAATAAATAAGGATGTTCCTTGGCTGACAAGTATCCACTTAATTCTCATTAGCTGGAAAAAGGCTGGAATAGTAATCAGTATGTTAGAAATCCCACAATTTACCTTCACTTATGGAAAAATTATGTATCTTGCCAACCGAACATACAAATCTAAAAATGCATCCATATTATTCACAGTGTACTGCCTACAAACATAACATCAGGGCTCTGGTCCAAGTTGTTGAAGCACAATAATTATATTTTTTATGCAGATTTTACATCTGATGGATTATAAAATATCATGTCTAGTCACAGTCTTTGAGAAGAATAGGAACACAGAAAAACAATAGCACTTTAACTAGGTCAAGATTGCTAATCAGAATGTAGCAGTCATTACTGTGTGCAAAACAAACAGGCATGAAAGATCTGCATTTCTTATCTTGCAAACTGTGTATTTGTCTTCTGGAGAAGTCTTTTCTGTTGTGTGTTTGTTTTTTTTTTTTTTTTAATGATCCTTTTCAACCATGAATAAATTAACAATCACTTTGTGTGAAATCTACAGAAATTTATGTCAACGTTTATTACCATGAAATGTGGAACAAAGCCTAATGCAACCTGAGCTCTGGGAAATACGACTGCTTAACTGATCCTATCCTGATGAGAAGGAAATATCAAATGTATTATAAATGCTGACAGGATGATCAGGAATATAAAAGAGGTCATCCAACACCACCCTCCACATTGTTTACCAGTTTCATAAGTCAGCTTAAAGTATTAAAAACACATACTGTCTTGCACGGGAAGCTCCTAATCCTTAAAACTGTGGCTGCTGTTATTTGATTTGCCTTTTAGAGATCAATAGCATAGCAGACTTCACCTAAGGAAAGACTGCTGAGAGCAGTCTGGTCCTGACATTCTGTTCATTGTTGCTCCCAAATTGTCTGTATGAAGGTTCTGTAGGCTCATTAGGGCAGATATCCATGCCCACATATGGGTTTTTATTACCTACCTAAGCACCTATCTCCTCTGCAACACTCTATCAAAAGTTCAATCAGTGGAGGAAGACAGTAGCGTCTATCTAGCCTTGGAAAATAAGGAAATATTTAGACTGTTTCTCTCTTCCTGCAAATCAATGCGTCACACAGGATGCTCAAGCCAACTGTTTGGCCTTGAGGTCTTCTGCAGGGCAAGTTACAGTTCACAGGAGATACAGTCATCACTTGTCAATGGGAAAAGAAAGATCCCTTCAGCATATTACCCAGTCATGCTTCCAGCATCAGACTCTCTCAGCCAGGACAAGGAGGGCCCACGCCAATGAGAACTGCCCTTCCATCAGGCATCAGCTAATGCTATTAATGAGCATCTGGCAAAATGGCTTCTTGTTAGAAGGAAGGAGTGCTGATCCTCTGCCAAAAACTTCAGTGAAGAAGTGATATCTAGTATCAAATTCAGACCTGTGGTAAAAGAATGTCTCTAACAAGGTTGTTGCACTTGCCTGATGGCTGTGTTTGACCCGTATTAGCATCTTCGCCCTGCCTTTCCCCATCATGCATGTTCACCCCATTAAGGACATAAAGTAAGAGCAGTGCTTAAGAGCCACTTTCAAACCCTTCAGCTTAAACATGCAGTGTCAGGACAGGCCAAGTGCACCTCACCAAGGGTTTGATCTATACGAGCAGAAGAGGCAAAGATTTAGAGGGCTTTGGAGGATTTCAAAACAACAATTCAAAAGCTTTGAAGAAGAAGATTTCTTCTCCTATCAAGAGAATGGACAATAGAAGGGACAAATAAAAGAGAAAATGATGAAAGTTTATATAAAAAGACTCTAACTGATTAGCTGCAGATCAAGAGATTATTTAACAAACTTGATCCACAGTAAATTCAATGCCAGTGAAACTATACACTTTTTCATCCAAAGTGGATAGAGTCTGAGGAACTGCATGAGAGATTCAGAGCTCAGCAAGACCTAAAGAGAGACTAAACATTTGTTTGGAAATGGGAAGGTGCTGACTTATGAAAGGTGACGATAGCATATGTAGCAGGGCATGAAAAATATTAAACATCCCATTTCAAACTGGTTTATGGTTCCTGGGGACTGGTAGTGCTTGTCAGTGGGCAGGGGAAAAAGAGGCAAAGGGAGGAGAGGTGGTTTTTGCAGGCCTATCAAGGTGGTTGTGTATCTTCCCCTAATACATTTGTCATTGCTATTGATGAGATGCCAAAGGGTTTAGAAAGACACAAGTCTGGAAGAAATCTGTAAAAATGGGATTCATTTGACCAGTATCCAGAAGATGATGAAATATGGAAGATCGATTTGAAATTATAATCATTATGCAAGATCATTAGGAGGTTACAGGAACCCCAAATGATCTGTTGTCTTGGAATAGCACATGTTCAGATGATTTTTCATTATTTGGTCTTTCTTTCAGTACCATCTTGATGAGAAGTTTAAGAATATCGAAACCCAAGAAAATGGCCAAAGAGGCTGAGTGGAGACAAGCACTCACTCAGGAAGGAATGCTCCACGAGGTGGAAAAGGTCAGTGTGAATAGAGGTATCCAGGAGCAGTCCAGGATAAGAAAAAGGAACCTTTAAGATGAAAAAAATCCTGCAATTCAGGTACTGAAAAGCTAACAAGATCATGCTTAAAAGAAATGTGAGAAATGTGAAGAAGAGTGGAGAGGATGAATTTGCACAAGAGAATGAGAGGAAGTTCACACAAGTACACAAGTCAGACGCATGGAGACATCTTTGAATAAAGTGAAAATAAGTTTTCTGTTGTTCTTTTTCTCTCTGGCTGGCAAAGAGAATATTGTATCTAGCAAAAGCCTGGCTTTTGTAAAAAGGTTTGCTTTGGCAAAAAGGTTCAAGGAGACCGCACCTAGGTAGGACTTGCAAACCTTCCCAGGGATGAGGTGATGCCATTTGTACACTGCAGCCCTTCAGCTCCTTTATCCTGCCCCTCTGAGGCACAGCCCTGCTGCTGAGCACACACCGTGGTTTGCGGCTTGGAGCAGCAATGCCACTGACCAAGACTGTCACTGCAATCCCCTGCTGCAGACGCTCACGCCCCTGCAGCCATCCAGTCTCCTGGGAGCCTTTGTACTGGATGCCTTTATCCCGCCTACAGCTTTCTTCAAGGGGATCCTAGACCCACTGCTGAATCTCATGAGACACAGCGGGGTGCTAAGCAGCTGATGAAGATGCTTCTAGTAGTCCTGGTCAGCAGCCCATCCCAACCAGCTATGGTAGTAAATGACAAAGGGTCATCACAAAACTTTCAGGTATTTTTGGCTGCTATGATAGTTTTCAGTTAATGGAACACAAGTGGCTTCATTACAATTGATGCGTCCTATATGCCTTATTTTCCTACTGATCACTTGCTGAGTTGACTTACGCAAATAGAAATGGTACTGAAAAATTAGTAGTTCTAGGCGTCTCAAATATAAAAGCCATTCTCAAAGTCATATTTTCCTCCACAGCAGCCTTGAGTCTGTTTCTAGAGTCAACTGTGATTGCTGGCTTTGAAATTTCAAAATGAGAAAAATTCTCTATTTGGCAATAACTGAGTGGAATAGTGTCTCCTTCCTGACACAACACACAGTGACAAGGGGACACATTCCTACAAGAATGGACACAGGTACCACAACCCTCCCAAGAAACAGAATTCCTTGGCACAGCCAAGGACTCTAAGGACCTCTCAACTACAACAGAGATTTGTTGCATCAGTGCTGCATCAGTTTTGTAGCCTACACATCAAAGATGCCTCAGGTGTGGCCACAAGCAGAACTGTTCAACTGCTCTGCTGACTTGGGTAAGGAGATCCAGACATCTAGAGTCAGTCCCCACCAGGAGTCACGCAGTGGAAACCCTCTGCAGTTGTATAGCTCCATAGGCACATTTCTTAAACTCCATCTCTGTAGACCACTAACACAGTAGACTTCCCTTGCTACTTGTCCATTTACCATGTTACTCACAGAAAGATAATTAAAGTATTGTGGCAGAGGCCTTAGTGGAGAGTTCCTTAGAAGACCTTTAGGATAAAATGACAGAGGTGTGAAGGAATCTCTGGGCATAGAATCAGAGAATCAGAGAATGGCTACAGCTGGAAGGGACCTTAGAGATCCTCTAGTTCCAAACTCCCTGCCCTGGGCAGGGACACCTTCCACGACACCAGGTTGGTCAGACCTACACCCAGCCTGGCCATAAACACTTCCAGGAATGGGGCATCCATGGCTTCTCTCAGCAACCTGTTCCGGTGCCTCACCACCCTCACAGTAAAGGATTTTTTCCTAATATCTAATCTAAACCCACTCTTTTTTAACTTGAAGCCATTCCTCTTTGTCCTGTCACTACATGCTCTGCTGAAAGCAGAGCTACCAACGAAGTTACATCAGATTGCACAGGACATTGTCCAGGCAAGTGTTGAACACATCAAAGGATGAAGACTCCACAACCTCTCTGGGCCCTGTTCCAGCTTCTTTACATCTAGTCAGCAGTTTGTGTTCCTTGCCTCTCATCCTTTTGTTGTTCACTTCTACGACAGACCTGGTAAGTAACTGGAAAATTCTGAATGTAGAACAAATGGAGGGAATGCATAAATTTGACTTATCTCCAAGTCAACGATATATATGATGAGGGAGGAGGAGGAGATGAAAGCAATAAATGACAATGTACTTGAGAAATGTCAGTCTCCATTTCTATGCATATTCCTTCAGGGAAGACATCAGATCAGTACTCTTTAAATGACATAAATCAAAGGGTTGACCGAGCAAACTGATGCTGCATCAGATGAATTTGAGTTGCTAAATTATGCTTTTCTTGAAGCCTGATCTTAAGTTCATTGAGATTACACAAGTCTTTAAATGGATTTTGCTGGCCTTTTTTCTCTCTTCTTGATTATAAGGTTCCATGACAAGGGCTTTATCTCTATATATTTTTCTGAAAAATACTCTTCATGCATTTAGACACTGTCAAACACATTAATAACGAGCCCCATTTTCCAGCTAGATTCCAAAAGACATCAATGCGCATTCAGCGCCTCTGAAAAGCAGACATCTATTTAGGTGTCAAAATATGGATCCCAACATACTTTTGAACATACTAGCCTGGATAAATATAATTTTATAACTAATGTGAAACCTTTCACCTTTACAGAACTAGTTAATGGTGACTAGAAAGCGTTACAGTTGAAGGGCTGGACAGCAAACTGCTGTATTTGAAACTCAGACGTAGTAGACTGGACAAATGACCACATAATTCTTGGTGCTCAATAGTTCCTTTTGCCCTTCATATGCTTCCCTTTCTTTCATAAGCCTTACCTAGGATGTTCTGGGTCAAATGTGCTCAGAGGGCACTCACCAACTTTCCACTCTCAGAAAAACCAATGAAAAACTCAGGGTTATCAAAGCATTTCAGTGAAACTTTGCTTGCATATTTTACTTAGACTAGGCTGGCTTTGGTAGATACATATTTATTCTCATTTATGGAGTTGAAATAAGCATTTTATACCCTATTAAATATCTTTAAAAAAAAATAATCAAAGGTATTTCTGTCCACCAAAAAAAGTCTATCTTTTCATGCAGACTTCTGTCTATAGTGGTCTGCACTTGGAAGAAGCCTTTGGAAAGGCTAGTCATGAAGTCTTGCTTGGGACATGGACCAAATCAGAGCAGTCTCCAGGGCAGCTGTTTACTGGAAGTGCAGATTGCAGCAGGAACTTTTGTTGGACGCCTATTGCAACAGACTCCTCACTTCTTTTTAAAGTGCCTCTAGTGTTGCAGGCTTTTACTGAGGGAACACAATGGATCTGGCAGGAAAGCCACAGCTCTTCACCATCTCAGAAAAGAAAAAAAAAAATCAGCAGTCCTTAAGGATACAGCAATGCTAGGTAACTGGGACAGTGAATTAACAAGGGCTGACTTTTCCCTCCCTCTGTTTTCAAGGATAGTAAGTAACAAAATCTGGCAGGCTGAAAAGCCCCTGCTCGGAGAAGAGAGACAAAGAGGCAGGGCTGAAATTCATCGTGTCAGTTTAAAAAGGCAGAGTTTTGCATTTACACAATATGCCCATTCTTGTTCTCCTTGACTCATGGAAAAATATTGAACATCGGACAAGAATGTAGGAATGTGTCTGGTGTCTGATCTCCACAAAAATCTAAATGCCGTTTGCATTCACATAAGAAATCAAGACTGGCTGTCCAGGCTCTCTTGATGTGTAAAAAAAATAACAGTAGTGATAGCAATATCATTATAATAACAGCAGTAATGTAATTTTTTTAACTGGCTGTGTAACTAGTACAAATAAAGCACAAACCCAGGCACTCCTGGCCCTTAATCTCAAACACAACTCAGCAGAGCTTTCTCTACCATTTGTCTGTCACAAGCATCACAAAGGCTCATCTCCACTGATGGCATCTGAAACCACTGTTTGTTTTCCTGGGTAGCAGAGGTTAAAGCTTTTATTGCTTTTTTTGCCTTCAGAAGCCGTAATAGTTGCAGTGCCTATATTACCATCTATGGCAAACAGGCTGCATGTCTGCCAGCTGTCAGGCAGCCTATTCATCTCCAGTTGCCTTTTGCCTACTTTCTGCAGCAGAAGAATTTCTCTCCACTTGATTTCATGTGCTGGAGTCCTGTGCCTGCCGACGTTCCTGCTGCTTGTTTTTAAACACAGTCTGACTGTAAGCGCAGGGAGCATGGGAGCACACAGCCCTGAAGAACTTGGGGCTCCTCTGTCACATGCAGCTTGCCAGGCAGCCAGCTATGGCCCTGGGTCTAGGCAACATCATACAATGGGCAGGATGTGAATGGAGGATTGCTGGCTAAACCCAGCCACTGACTGGAGGAAGAGGCAACCAATGGGGTCACCATGGCCTGCACTGATAGGCTACTCTAAGACACCACAAAACACCTTCTTTCTGCTTGTTCCATGGCAGAGGTGTGGAATCTGGCTACTTATCCTCTGTCCAGAAACCTCTCGTCTTTCCCGGTCATTCTCATCCATCTACGACACGTGGTCTCTGTGGTAAGGATATTGGTACACATAATGTCTGGCCACTCCTGACACAGCTGTTCCTGGAAATCCCCTCAGGCACCTGCCAGCATCATTAGGCAGCAGTATATCTCTAAAACATCCAATACTGTGGGGTATTTTACAATTTTACCAAAGCCTGATTATCAGATAGGACTATGCAGGAAGATAGGATGGCCAGGTCTCCAGGTCATAAAGACCAGATCCTACAATCATACCCTGTGCTATATCATTCTTTACCTAAACAAATCACGATCCCACTTATGAGAGGCCCTGAAATCACGAGAGGCAATGCTGATATCTAGTGGCTGCCTCTTCTCCCCAGTAGGTTAGTGATCTGAAAATCTGCAGACTTGTCTATTTCTTGACCCATGACATGAGCTAGTGACTCACAGGAGGTGGAGAGAGGATGAACATCTCTGCCAGACCTTGTGACAGGGGTAAAATAGATCACTCAGTTACATGAGGTTTGCCAAACTGGTGTGTTTATTTTACATTTTCCTAGGTGTGACCCAACTCATCGCCTGCTTACCCAGGCTGGGAGAAGCCTCTTGAAATTTCACTTAAAATCCTAACCAAAAAGGCTCAGTCTCATAGCTCCCAATTACCAAGGTCCGACTCATGAGTTGCTCTTCCTGCCATTACTGCTCTATGAAACTGCCTACAAAAAAGAAACAACACTTTACAAAAACCACCCTCACACAGGCCAGCCAGAAAGCCCACAGCCAGAGGCATTTGCCCACCTCTCTGGTCCCCAAGGAGCCTAGGTCTCAAACTCTTGAAGTCAACAGAAAGAGTGTTGTAGACATCAGTGTGTCTTGGATCAGGCTCCAGCTACCCAAGAGAAAAGATGGGCTTTGCAGCCCATCCAGATGGTTAACAGCTTTACATATAACCGCTGCCTTACTAAATCTACAGTAAATTAAATGAACACTTAAGACACTCAACTGAAAGTGCTATTGACTGCTGTAATTAAATTGCAATACCCAATTAACCACACCAGAATAGGAAATGAATATATCATGGGGCACCACTCTATAGTGTCTGAGCCAATCAGATGCTGTCTATACCTTAATTTGGGATGAAATAATTTTTAAAGGGAGTTTATGATTATTTAAAGATGTGTTTCTATAGTGCACGCATATATATGTCTCTATATGTGTATGTGTATATATATATATATATATATACATACAGACACATATTATATTATTATATTTAAGTCCTCTGTCTGAGCTCTAGCCTTACATTGGCAGAGACGTACTTTCAATTCCAGGTCAGCCACCATCTTCCAAGATAAACTCCCGCATTATTAAAACATCTAAATCAGAAGGATTACAAATGTCACGCAGCGGACATTTTTTTTCTCTTTATTAAGAACTTTTACATGAAGGTGTCTGCAGTTTCAAAGCCATTTCAGACTGAGGCCAAAGTGAATGTTTGGGGGGAAAAAAAAAAGAAGAAAGAAAGTCTTTTTCTCTCTGTTTAGCCTGTGCTGTCAGGTCTCTGCCTGCTGCTCTAACCACAGCCACCCCAAAGCAAAAGTTTACCTTTAATTAAGACATCTAAGTGTTAGGATTCTTAGGCTCTGAGCCTCTCTCCCTTTCCTCCCCCTCCTTTTTTCCATCAGGAGTGGAAACTTTATCTCAGCTACAAAGGCACACTTTTCCCAAATGTTAATAGACTGCAGTGAAAAACCTTCACTCCAGACGAGTCTCCTGGTGGAAGGTTTTCAGCCATTCCCAGTGACAGGGCCCCCTTAAAAACATGGTGGGTTTGGGGCTGCCTTTGCTCGGAGAGAATTCAGGCATGGCCACCCCACCCTGCTCTCCCAGAGATGTGCATGAGGCCTGGTCCTGTTTTGGCCTTTGTCTGGAGGGGAATTTACTCTCCACAAATCATGAAACTGCAGCCTCATAATAGCAGCACTCAGAATGACAAAAAGTCAAATTGGGTTACAGCCATTCAACCCTACTGAGTTATTTGGATAGTGGCAAGAGGAGTTATTTTTAATGACTTCATGTCCCAGCCTCATCGACAATAACCAGAGAGTGTCTATGAGCCTGCAAGCCTTCATCATGTATGTGATCCAGCAGATCCCAAGAAAGCAGAGATATGACAGGGTGGGAGTCATTTTCCTAATTTGGGGGTTTCAGTAGAGAACACACTTCCTTCCATTTCCTCAGTCATCTCACTCATCCTGACATTGTCCACAGCATTGCCCCTGCCTTGTCCTGGGGTGGTGGCCAAGTCCTATTTCTGCCTGATGCTCCTAATGGCATCAATATCTCGGTGCCCAATGGACAGAGTCGAGGCAGGTGCCTGTCCTTGGTGATGCTGGGCCCTGCCTCCCTGTGGGACCATGTTCAAAGGGTCTGAACTGCTGCCCTCCACCCAGGCTGTGGAGCTGGGGAAGGCACTGGTGGTCCTACCATGGTTCTGCAGTATTTTGGAGGGGTCATATAGGTACCATTTCTGTAGGTATTTGCTTTACTTGAGTCATGCCGCCCCTTTGGCCACTTCCATACGTTTTCTGCACCAAACTGATCTCTTATTGTTGCCCTCCTCATAAGTGGAATTGCAGGTCCTGTGGCCTTCTGCCACTGTTTATGCTGGCAGAGACCAGTGGATGTTGGCAGGTAAACTTAGATGGGATTCAACAGTGAGAGGGCAGAGAGGGAAGAAAGGGCACACTGTGGCCCTCAGTGCCTTTGCCTGCCTTTCAGAGAGCATGCACATGGATAGAGGGAAAGGAGGTCACAGGTAGGGTGAGAGCTGTCCTTGCTGGTCAGGAGACTGGGCTGAGGCAGGTTGCAAAATGCTTAGATCTGAAAGGTACCTTGGATCCTGTCAGGTATCTGTAACATCCTCTCTGTGGAACATGCTTGACTGGCCCCAGAAGCTTTCTTCTATTTATCTGACAGCACTTCTAAATACATCATGCTGCCCACCCTGTCTCATGAAGGAGAGGCAATACGGTCAAGTACAAAATGTGTGCTGGAACAGAGATGCCTCAGGCTTCAAAATGCATGGAACATGCTTGAGCAGCAGCAGGGTGAACTCTGCTTCCTTGGCCATCCCTCCTTCACTCCACTGCAACAAGAGGTAGGAGAAGTGAGTCTGCTGTTGACTCACCTTTATGCCTCTGAGATGCCCAAGTAACCCAACCCTGACTGAAGTCAACAGAAAACTCATAATGGGCCCCAAAGCCTGTCCTTAATGCATCAGAGCCCAGAAGAAGAACCTGGCTTGTACTGCCTGGCTACTATTCAAAACAGCTCTTAGTTATAAAGAACAAATTGTAAGTTCTCATGTAATGTCCCTGGCAGAATCCAAACTTGTAAAAGAAAAGCCTGTAAACATCATTCCTGCTCAGGAACTGTGCAGTGTTATTTTCTGACCCCAATGCACTTTGACATATAGCAGAATTACGCAGGTCGAATGTCCCCCCGACGGTCTTGAATGAAAAATTTCAAAGGGTTTCTCTCCTTTTCTTTCCATCTCTGCCTAATACAAAGAAACATTTCATTTTGCTCATGTAGATCTAAAATGATGACATACGGCTTTGAAATGGCTTCAAGTACAATAGGCAGATTACAAGCAAAAGCAGTTCATGAGCTCTAATTCTGCATTTACCTGCTGCGAGGAGCAGGTCCCAGAGCCTGCACCTCTCCACTGAGCCCTGGGAGCATGTGAAGGATTTGTTTACATGCTGGAGGAACAAAGTCATGTAATGGAAATTCTGAAAATGGTTTTGCTGAATTTTACTTTACTATTTTCCAGCTTAGTTGAAAGGAAGCACAGCTCCTCTGAACCTGAATCCTCCTCCACTGGCAGATTATTTATTAAACAGCAATAGTAGGCTGGAGCTGTTTTCACTTAAGGACAATTCTTTCAAAGCCTAACAGAGAAGCAGAGTTGCCATAGTTACCTGAGCAAGCTCTCAGCAGAGCACAATTCCTTCCTAAAACCCAAGAGTTTAGGGCAACTTGCAAGTTTGTCAGACAAAGCTTAATGATTTGCTATTTCATGCAAGTGCATTGCATTTATCCAATGAGAAGCTGATGTGAAGTCTCAGATAGGATTGCCCCCCCCCCACCTCCTTCTTTTTGGTGTTGATCCAGAAGCCCATGGGGTTCACACCAGCTGAAAATTCTGCAGGGTATCTTGACAGCTGGGGAGGAGTTTGGAGTAAAAACACATTTAGATCTTGGCACTGATTTAGGCCATCCAATCCAGCCCATCATTAACAGCTTCTGTACAGCACTGGTCTTCCTCCAGGGGCTGTAAAAATGAACAAAACCTTTGTTCAACCTAAACTTCCTTTCCTTGTCTGCTGTTCCTGCAGACTTTCCATTCTAGTGGTCCTATTGTTTCCTTTGGAAATGTCAGAGAGCTGCACAGTGTGCCCATTTTATAAGGAATATGTTCCATTTTAGGAGGCCAAAATGGTACACTGTGCTGTTCCACAATTTATTTACTTGAAACTTGCTTGGGCTTACTATTGTTTGTCTGAAATGGTCTTCTTTCTCTTTCTTTATTTATTTTTTTTCTTTTTTTTAGGTGCCAGTATCTGTATTTAGATTGGTAGCTACTGCAGACACTTACTTTGCACCTGAACAAATAGGATTGCTGAGGACAAGATTAGCTCCTTTGTGCCAGCTAATTTGGACACTGGGCATCCTAATGAATGGGCATTTTGCTCTTGAACATCCCTCACTGGAAGCAGCAAAAAAAGAGTAAATACCCTGATTGTATCATCTGTTAAGTGGGTCATTCCTACAAAGGGAACTGGAAAATCTGCCTTCCCACTCACAGTTTCCTTCAGTTCTTCTTGTTATGGTGTTTGTTGGAGAGAGCAAAAGGGAGAAGAATGTGCATAGAGACTTAATTCTCCTGAGAACATGGTGAAATCAGGCAATCCACAAACTGACAGTCCTACATCCCCACAGAGCCTAGGTTTCCATATTACTCTGACCTTCTACCCTCTTGGCTTCTCACCCCAGCAGCCTTATATCATGGTTTTAGGCATAAGTACATCCCTGCCAATCAGCACAACTGCGATTTAATTAGGAAGCAGGAGTGATGACATGAGCACAGTGAAAAGTGGCCACATACATTGGCCACTTCTCTCATTAACAGCATAAGTTTTGTGAGGGTCTTGCTAAGGGGCTGTGATGTGGAATGGATAATGTTGCTGACCTGGGACCAGAGGCTCAGAGGGATTTAGACCCCTAAATCCTACTCAAAATTAATGGGGATTAAGTGTCAAAGCTGAGCAGCTGTTTAAACTCCCCTGGAAAACCTGAGGCTGAGTGCCTACTCAAGCAGTACTGCTGGCCTCTACTCCCCTTTCTGACAAACATGGTTGACAGGCATTTTAGAAGACATGAGTGTATGCAGGCATGGTGCAATTTCAAGTAGAAGATAGCAAAGAGAACAGGGGAAAGAGAATAAAAGAATTATGAAGCAGGGAGATAAAGATGAGACAATGTATGATTTAGTCTGAGGAGTAAAGGACGGAACTCAGCAAAAGAAGAGATCTCCAGCAAGACCCTTCAGCAGGCTTCTGGAGTGTTAAAGAAGAAAGAAAGAGGGAATGAAGCAAAGGATGGCCATTTCTTTCTATTGCGGAGACAAGTCTTTGCTGCCCCTCAAGCTTTAAGGGGCCACTCATATGTGAAGCAGCTTGTCACTATTGAACTTTTGCAGGACACACCCATGTTATGACCTACTTTTAAGTAGATAGTTATTTTAAAGATGCTGTTTAATAAATATCATGTTTCTGGCTGGATGATTGACATAGGGGACATTTGACTTCCGGAGACAATAAGCATGCAAGAGTACTATGCCACTGGAATTTTGGTTGCTGAGGGTCTTTGCATTTTCCTCCTTTCCCTGCCAACACTGAATCCATTCCATTTGGATTTGACAGAATGGTTGGAGTCTCAGAGAAATAAAGCTCTTACAGGTTGCATGAAAATTAATGGCTAGGAAGGCAGAGGTTGGCACAGGTACAAACTGACCCAGCTGGCATCTAATGTCTTTTGCCTGATGAGGATGTTACAGAACACAGGAGAAGGAACTGGGTGTGTTGTGGTTGCTAAGAAAAAGGAGTGAAAAGGGACAATGACTCAAACCCATAAGAAGCCCAGCTTCTTTTTCTGTTTCTTCAACATCTCAGTTTTCAGAGGTAAATTATCCTGGATGATTTAGGCCATAAAAGCTTTTGAGTCATCTTCAGTATTTAGCTGTGAAAGATGAGACAGTTCAGTTCAAATCACTCATCTGAAGACATGTTAAATAATTAACAGTGTATGGTTCGCAATGCTATTTACCATCCCACGGGGTTGCTAGTCCTCTGACCTTGTAACAGCCTTATTTCATAAACAACACTCCACAGGACTGCACACTAACAGAACTTCTTAAAATAAGGAACTGTAATTCAATATCAGCCCAATACGTGTGGTGGAGCAGGTAGTTTGTGCTGGTTCTTTTGGGCCTCAAGTAAATAGAGTGAGTTAAACAATAGGGAAAACTGCAGAGGAAAGAAAGGGAATGTGGTATAAGCCAGTGCCAAAGCTTGAATACATTTGATGTAGTAAACTAAGGTCACTGCCTTTGTTAAGAAAATCTTGGCAAATGGCATCTGTTGTAGAGGTCAGGCAATTATATTCTCAAGGAAACACAAACTTGCATGCTATTTAATATTTCCAGCCTCTGTAGCGCAGTCCTACGTCAGTTTAAATATACAACATCCCCGATGAGTAATAGATACTGCTGGACATGCTGCTTTCCTCCAAGCTCAGTTTTAACAGTGGTAGAAACATTTAGGGTAAAGTTGGGTTTTCACTGAGAAGAGCAACCTCTTTGAAACAGAAAAATATTGAGAATGACTCAAAATAAAATTGACTGCTTTATTTTGCCTCTTTCCAAGTTTTCTATTTTATGTGAGTTTTATTTAGCTTTGTTTCCAGTTTACTGTTAGTTTTTTGTGGTTGTCGTTTCATTTCATTTCATTTCATTTCATTTCATTTCATTTCATTTCAGGTTTTCCAGTGCTTGCAGCATAGGTCAGCTTCTCTACTCTCTGACTGGCTAAGTGTCCTTTATCACAATATTTGTCAAATAGTTGAAAGATAAAATAGCAGATAATCACTGAATGTTATGGGTTGACACCAGCAGCAAACTAAAGTGCCAAGTCATCCAGAAACTTGCAAACCTAAACTCTTTTCCAGGAAGCAAACCAAACCAAAGAAAAACAAAAACATGAAAACAAAACAAACAAAACACAAACAAACAAAACAACCAAAAATTAGTGGTTTTTCCTACTTCCATCTTGATTCAGCTGAACTGTTAACTACAGTGTGCAGCTGATGGTTAAAAATTATCTTGGCATCGGAACACTGGCAAGTGGCAAACGTGGCACCAATTTTTAAAAAGGCTCTAAGAGAAATACTTAAACCAGGCAAAATGTATATATAAAAAAATTTCTAAATAATATCTTTAGGTGACACTGGGATAAATAGGATATACTAGAGAAGTTCAGCTCAGCTTTTGCAAAGGAAAATTGTACTTCATAACTCCAGTAACGATTTTTGAAGAAGATAAGCATGTGAACAAGAAGAATTCATTGACATAGCTTAACTGGAAAGCTTGTGCCCAAAGGCACTCAACAAGATCACTTGCTAGAGATGCTTAAAGAAATTAAGCTGCTGTGGGTAAGAGGGAAGCTCTTCACATTGGTTAAAAGGCAGGGAGATTACCAGCATCTAGGTGATAGAAGAGCAGATGGAGTTCAACATAAATTGATATAAAATCCAGCACATATGAAACAGTCCTTTCTCTACCTACAGAGAGGGGACCTAAACTCCATCTTACTCCTTGGGAATGAGATCCCCAAGTCAAAATATACTGTGCTATAACACCGTCTGAATGCCCAGAAATGCAGATGTTCAGACACCAATCTGAGTGATAGCAAAGGAACAGAGAGCAAGGCAGACACATCACGCTGGTAGCATCTAAATCCACCCCCGTCACAAAAGGAACATAGGAGACAGAAAAATATACAGAGAAGGGCAAAAAGGACAGTCAAAGGGAAAAAAAAACAGCTTCCACAGAGGAACAAGTTAAACAGGCTAAGATTTTTTCAGGCCAGGAAAGGAAAATTTGAGGGAGAAATATGACAAGAGATCAATGAATCCTCAAATGCAAAAGTTGGACAACATCATGTTAAATGTGCACACGACAAGGTAAAAGCAGACAAGGAGGCCCTGATGTGAGAAACCACTACAGAGCTATTTTTAGCAGGATGTCATTCATGCTGTAAGTTTAAATAGATTCAGAAAGCAACTAGATAAATAAATTGAAGTTGTGTCAGGGGAGGTTTAGGTTAGATATTAGAAAAAGGTTCTTCACCCAGAGCACTGGAACAGGCTCCCCAGGGAAGTGGTCACTGCACCAAGCCTGACAGAGTTCAAGAAGTGTTTGGATGATATTTTTGGACACATGGCGTGACTCTCGGGGTTGGTCCTGTGCAGGGTCAGGAGTTGGACTTGATGATCCTTGTGGATCCCTTCCAACTCAACATATTCTATCATTCTGTGAATGCAAATACTCCATTTATTGATGCTTAGCCAAAGATGGCTGGAGGCTGGAAAAGCATAGTGGGGAAGGCTAACATTTGCTTATCTGGATATTACACTGTTATAATAATGATCATTAAGAATGACTCCATACAGAATCAGACAAACCTCAGCCAGTCCAGATTTCATATCTGTGCTTGCTCTGAGATTTAAATCCCAACATTTCTAATTGTGTATGAAATGAAATGAAAAATTGCTTTTTTCCACTCACTCTGTTCATTTTGAACTGCTCTCGGTTTTGAGGGTGAGCATATAGGAAATACATTGGGAAGAAATGCAAGAAGTTTTTTAAGGTATCATATCTTCTGCTGTGCAAATGTCATTTATTATATTTATATAATATATTTATATTTATATATTTATATTTATATTTATATAATATATTCATATAATAGTCATGAAAATGGAGCTTTCATGTGGTAGAGATCATTGCCTGCTGGTGTAATAAAACAAAACACTAATGAATGCTAATGATGAGATTTGTTTCTGCACACACAGGTATTTCTGTCCCATACTGTTTAAAATGAAGCTTCCAAACTCCTCTATCATCACTAAGTCCAAATTCATCCACAAAGCATTGAAACAAACTGCTAGAAAATGTAGGCATTGATCTGTCAGAAGCATCTCCTTACACAGCTCTGGTGTTGCAGTCTTCACCTTCTAGAGATGAACTCAGTCAAGACTTTCAGAATAAGCTGGAATGTTATTTCCCTTGAGTAAAATCTGTTGAAACTGATGAATATATTGCTATTGGAAATCCCCGGGGGGCTGAGATTTTACTTCCAGTGCTAAAGTCTTGAGAACACCAGATGATTTAGTTGTAGTTGTGTAATTCTGAACTGGAGGCAGGGAATGAATAATCTAAGAACAAGTTTGTCACCTCCAGCCACTAAATACTGACATGGAAAATGTTCTGCACTAAAAATGAGCAGGTAGATTGACCCAGAGGGGGAGGGGTTGCCCAGACTTATCCAGTCCTTGGTCTTTCTGCTTGCCTCATGTTTTCATCATTTTCTCTCCCTGTTTCTCCTGATAAAGCTAACAATGTCTCAGTTGTTTTGCTCCTTGCCACTGCTGAGGGCTCTATTTTTAATCACAATTAATATGGAGGCCAAAACAAAGTAAAACTTATCTCTCACTCCCATTGTTTGTAAAGGGGATGTTTAGTCTGAGGTCATGGGGCATGCCTCTGGCCAGGCATGCCCCAAAGTCAAGCCATGCTCAGGGCCTGCATGACTCCTGTCAATCAAAACTGCCCTGCAGTTGCTTTACACATTATGTTTTTTTATCATTTGAGGTCTTCTAAATACTCCCTGCAGCTCTCTGCGTAGGTGTGTGGCGTGGCATGGCATGGAGAGATGCTGGGGAGACAGCACTGTTTCTTGGACTGTCTGTCAGTGCCATGACCATCCCCGACCTTTTGGGCAAGGGTACATTTTTAAGTAAAGACACCTGACCTAGACATCAGCAGCTCCTCTCCTGACCATGGGTTATTTTGGCAGGAATGAGGCCACCTTGACCACTGTGGACTTAATGTACCTGACCAAGAGGGATCCAGATGGGTTAGCCAAAGTAACAACTAACTCATGATAGTGCCTGAAAACAACAGCTGATGCTCCTGAGAGCCCATTTCCTTGAGTACCAAAGCCTTACGAATATGCCCCAAAGAATCCTAGCGTATACACAGAAGCAGAGATCTCAGCACTATCATGGTTTCAGAGGGACTTCAATTTTCTGTAATTCACTAGAGAGCTCCTTTCAGTTCACATGTTCCAGCCTTCCTAATCTACCTGAGCAGTCATGAATGCAATACAAGAGATGGTTTACCTATGGCAAACAGCCTTTACAGTCCTTCACAGTTCACCATGCAGGCAGGCAGCTTTGGTACTGCACCACCTGAGTGGGCAGCTGCTGAATGTCATATTGCGACCTCGGAAGAATAATATTGTTTTCTTTTAATCTTTTTTTCCAGGATTAATTCCTAAACTGCTTGTTTATCTAATTTACAGGAGCTGGTTATGTTCCAGTTTTGCACACAAAGAAATAATAAAACCATCTTGATTTCAAAAGACCTTGCTTATCAAAGGCATTTTTCATAGACAAGATATTTGTTGAGCATTAGTGTATCAAGGCAGTTTTCTGTGCCTGTGCCAATAGCCACTTTTCCCTGAAGAACTGAATGTGTTTGAAATATTTTGAACCCCCACTTTCTGCTTCACTTGCTAAATAATTTCAGATTTTTTCCAAAAGCTGATATTCTTTCATCAGATAGCAATCCATATTATCGCAACTTCCTGGAACAGAGGAATGCTACTGACAGAATGAATATTTAGGTACAGAAATAATTTTTTTTTTGCTTATTTAACACAGGAAAATGCTAAATTTGCACATTTCTAACCAGCATATGTGTAGATGCACTTCTTGCTGAAGCTGTCCAAACCAGGTTATGTTCTGTAAGCATGCTCAACTAGTCCTCAGGGTTATTTTTTCCTACTTGCTTTTAGCATATCAACAGACAAAAATGCAACTGAAGGTCAGCTTTTGCAAACTTCTATGCATTCGACTTTAATGCATTCAGGCAACCTTATGTCCATCACTAAGAGATTCGAAAGGCATGCAAACATGCACAAGAGAAATTTTATTAAATGCCTATACTATTAACTGCTTGCAGCTGCCCTATTAAGAAACAATATCATTAGCCTCAAAAATCCTGAAGCTGGTTACTGAAATGGTTACAGACTAAGCTGTCTATTTAGTTTGAGTATATATTTTATTTGAGCAAATGAAGTGAATAACCATGTGTGCAAATGATCAGACATGCTGATTTGTGTGTGATTACTCAAGTCAAATGTTTAATTTGCATAACTGAATGCAAATTAGGTACAGAACTGCAGGCTAATGTGAAGCATGCCATTTGGCGCCTGACAGTTTTAAAAATCAGACTCAAAACCTCCATGCTTAGTGAAACTAAATCAGAACAGTGGAATTCAGCACAGCAGATATCTATCATTTGATTCTGCTTGTAATTATTTACCAATAAAGGAGGATGGCACGTAAGCAAGCAGCAGAACCACAAGTCTGTTTCATTTTTTATCTCTCCAAAAGAAACCACTATTCTGAGCTTGTAGCATATTCTTTCTGGTCTTATTTCTTAAATAGAAATCTCTGACAGAGGAAAACCTACAACTGTCCAAAAATATGCAAGGGCTCCCCTCTCAGAGTAGATGTTTGGTAGTTTTTTTGTAAGTGGAAGGTTTCCATTGTACATGGTCCTCAAATTATTTTTAGCTTTGCTTGTTTACAGTCTGGAATGACATATTCACTGTGATTTGATGTTTCCTAGTATTCTTGATCCACTCTTTTCCAAGGGAAGCAGTGGAAAGTCTAAGATGTAGTAAACTGAATGCAATACCTCGTATAAGGAAAATATTTATAGAGAACAATCTGACAGGGATTGGGAGTCGAACTGGATGATCTAATGGGCATTACATTCCTGGAGCCTAATGATTCATAGTTGCAAAATGGCAAAACAGCAATTCTCATACTATTTAAGAGCACAGTGAGTAGGGTTTTCTGGTGTATTTGAAATTCTGGTTTAATATAATATACAAGAGACCCCATTGACTCTGCTCAGGACGTCTTTCTATAATATCTATAGCTTGGTTATAAACCCAAATACTTCAAAAGCCAAGCTTGGGAGCTGAAATATGGTCAGGAGATCAAACAGTGGCTGAGGATATCCCGTACTCCAGCTTACATATATATCCCAATTTGTTGCCCTACATTTGAAGATGCAGCCCAGCTGAGACTGCTGCTAAACATGGAACTGCTACCTTTTTAAACTGGGAGCTACAAAAGAAGGTTTGAAAGAAAGGCACCCAAAGCTCCTGCAACCTAGGAGGCAAAAGACACAGTTAAAACCCACAAGAGCCCTAAAAAAGCCCCAAGTGACATGATTTTGCATGCCCAATTAACAATTTCTGAGTGACAGAGGTTGGCAACACTGAGGAACTGACTCGTGAATACTCTGCTTTCTCCATCAAGGACAAAAGCAGAGGGAAATGTCAGGGCTGCCCTTTGGCTGTCTTCCCCGAGGTGGGCAAAGCCCCCTGCAGCCCCTCTGTCTGGTACTTAGGGGACCAGGAGCGGAGCAGCCTCGTGCGGGGCACTGGTGCCGCAGCACACACTTGGCCTTAAAGAACCGACAGTTCATCATCTACGTGGAAACTGAAGGTCTGTGCATGTGCCTTGTCCACACGATGGCTCTGGCTGTGCAACCACTGGAGGAGGAAACACGAAGGAACTCTGGACAAAGGAATTCTCACTTATCTGCCGGACAGTCTCAAGTGTTGTCTACAAATCTTCCGAGACAAAACCCAAACCCTGAAGATAGAAATAGGCTCTGTTTATTCAAACATACTAAAAATGTCTTTTTCTAAGACTCTCTGTAATATAAAAACCTAGAAGAGAGGTAAATATTGATCATGTGTGATGCCCTGGTAAAAGTTATTTCAGTGAGCTGTGTGGAAGATAGGGCAGTGAGCAGATGAAATTAATGGAATTGCACTTCATTATAATTCAAATAAGAATCTGATCCTCTATCAATACAAGTACACTAGTAGATTCCTGAATATCAATATATATGTACATACGGATCACATTCAACCTGGAGACTGATTTGTCTCAATACAGCTTCCAGCTATTAAAGACCATTCTAATTCCGTCTGTGTGGCTGTGGGGCTTTCTACCCATCTATAGCACCTCACGCACCAACACGCAAGACTAACCAAGTCAGCCCTCACCCTTCTCTTTCATACAAAAAACGGAATGAGAAACCAAAATTCAATTCAGCAGTTACTTCAATTTCATGAGACGCAGTATGGATATGCTGGTTCTCCTCTGGTAGAATATATCCATATGAGTTCAGACTTATAACTGAGCTCCTGCAGCATGACACGTTGGCACGTGTCAGCTCAGTCATGGCAACTCCATGCTTGTGTGTTCATAGTCCCTGGCAAATGGGATATAATTCAAGCAATCCAGAAGTAAGTTACACTTCAATGACAGCGGGTTATGCTAAGTCACATTTCCATGTATCTGTCAGGAACTGGAAGTGTGCACATGGATTGTTACCACCGGTAATCAGAAGAGTACAACTACTGAAGCTGTGCTAACATACCCGAGAGTCTAAACTCTCTGTGTGCACAGACCATGGAAGAGGTGTTTGATGATACAGGTCAGATTTCCCTGTCTTGAGGACTACATTTTTCAGTGATACTACACAGGACTTCAGCAGTTGCCAAATTACAAGCACTGATTGTAACCTCACTTAACAGAAAAAAAGAAACCAAAACAAACAAAAATTCTTTTGGCCAGGAACTGCTAACTGAAATAGCTTGATGATTTCAGTGTACTTCGTTAGGATTTATTATCTCCAGGGTAAAACACAATCAGCATTTGCAACACAATGTAAGTATAAAAAAAAAAAGCAAGTAGAAATAGGAATATTCCCCCAGCCAAGAATTCTCGCAGGCTGGATCTGCTTTCAGGCGAGGGGCTTGCAGAAGAGCTTGCAGGATGTTTGAGCTGTGGGAACTAATAGACAGCCTGGGAGGCTCAGTAGAGGCAGAGTACCCATCCTGACATTTTCAAGACTTAGGCTGTGGCTCTGTAGGGAAACTATACTGATTTAAACAACAGTCACCACTGAAAATGGTCCTGCTTTTCTCCTCCCACTCTTCCTTGTGCACTGGCATTTTTCTGGCCTCAGACAAGCTGGGTTGGAGACCTGAGCCAGCTGCCGGCTCTCTGCTCGTTTCTGTAAGGCTAATTTTCTGCTGATTTAGCTTTCTGCACACGTTTTTTGGTGGGGGCAGAAAACTCTCAGTGCCAGCAGAAGGGGAGTGGCAGGGGGACAGCAAGGGGAAGGGAAAGAAGCTGAGCCCTACTTGGCTGCAGCAGCTGAGCATTAAGTCCATTTAGTGGCACCAAAGTATGACACCATTAGTATTCCTGTCCCATAAAGGAAGAACAATCAATTCAACTTCAGTTCTTAGGGTTTCAAATCTGATTTCTCTAGCAAATTGTTTGTTTGATGATAAGCTGCTTCCCATTGCTTACTGCAAGTAGTGCTGGCGGACGATGCTGCAGCCAGACAGCATTTTGAACCTTCCTTTTCCCCGATCCTCCCAAATGCAAACTGTCCCTGATTGCATTTGTGTAAGCTCTCTGGGAACAGTACCAGCAGCCAGTACCGCATATGGATGCATTTGGATGTCTTGGTCCTGAGTAGGTGAGCCCAGGGCTTTGTTGTCCCTCTGAGACAGTCTGAGCACAGCCCAAACCACCACAGACAAGGACAGGCAGGGGAAAGAGGACACAGGGAAGGAGAGGGCTGAGGTCACAGGACTGTGATGGGAACTCAGGCATCCTGACTGCTAGCATAGCAGTCTGGCCAAGGTGTCCAAAGGCTTCAGTGCAGACTGTGCATTCAAGTACAAATGAGTTGTGCTGTTGACCTGTCTTCTCATGGCAACAGTGACCCCAGAAAGCTGTTTGTAAGGAGTCTGGCCTCCTCTAAACACTGCTTTACACAGGTCCAAATGGCACAGAAAGTGGGCCAAAACTAACCAAACCCAATCAGGCAGTAACCATTATTCATGCCTTCCTCAGGCTAACCCAGTGGAAAGGTTTTCTAATTAAATTTACATGCCTAATACAAAAATAAATCAAAAAAATCCAGCTTCAGAAACGTAAAGGCTGTAAGTGACACAAGGCACGTGGAGCTCAGGTTTAATGCTGCTCTCTTCCCCATACTGCCATGCTGTCCTGATCTCACTTCAACATGTACACAATCACTGTGGGGGTGCCAGGACTAATCCATTAGTGCTGCATGCTGCAGTGGTCTCAACAGGATGAACTAAGAGAACATAAATCATCACAGAAGCTAATTAGGCCAGAGAGAGCCAAACAACCTCAGTGACAAACCACATGAACCACTTTGTCTTATTTTGACACTCTAGGCTTGTGAGGTTTCCTCAGCTTCTGCTGAGCTTTCCTAGATCAACACACTTTACATAGAACAAATGGCCCACCAGTGCCTGCATACCCAACAAATATAAAAAGAGAGAATTAAAAGCTCCCAAATCTCCAGTCTGCACCTTTATTCTCCCTCTCTCAGACTTTAATACTGGTTTTTGTTATCATCTGGTAATTTGCTGACCTCTCAATTCTTCCCAACAGCTGCAGCTGACAGGTTTTTTCTAACGTTATTCCAATGAAAGTTTAATGAGAAATTTGCTTTAAATAACCTAATGAAATAAGGGTACCAATTAATCCCTTTGGGCCAAAGTCAGTTCCTCCTTATTTTTGTTCTCCAAAAGAGGCTGTAAAAGTCCCTCCTGCAGACAGCGGTCCTGTGGAACTTCATGGAGATTAACCCACGAGTTTCAACTGCAATTGTGTTATGGGGAGTTGGAAATTTTTCAGTCAGGAAGGATTTTCCATTGCAGAAATGCTGATTTGTCAAAAGCAATATATTTTATGGAAAGTATTTCCAAAGAAAAAAGCATTACAGAATTTCAGGGCTACAAGAAACCAAAAAAAAATCTTCAAAAGTAAAACAAAGCCAAACATTAAAATATCAAAATTCACCATGACATGGAAATTCTGAGTTTCAGCTGGTTTAGCAGGAATTTTCAACTATGCAAATAGCTTGATGTCCCCCAGTATTTCTAGACAGGTTCTCAACAGTATCCACTTTAGGCAGCCATGCAGAATTCCTAAAACCAGAAAGGGACCTTAATGTAAAATCTGTGTACATCTTATGTGTAAAGTGAGACACAGCACTATTGAGCATGCCACTCAATAATTTCAATGTTCCTTGATGAGATGTTGCAATATGAGCTACATTTGCTCTTGACAAGGCCAGGGTGCACGGGACTTTGAGCAACCTGGTTTAGTGGCTGGGCTGCAGTAGCACAGACCTCTGGGCAAGCTCTTTTATTTTGCTGAGCGATATCAATCTGGGATCTCCCTGCTGCTGCTGTCGGATGGCTTTTGCTCTCTGAATTAGCTCATTTAATGTTCATGCATCTCAACACTACACTGTAATCTGCAGTGTAGACAGAGCATTATTTCTCATCTAAATTTATCCAGCTTCAGTTTTCAGCCACTGGATCCTGTTATGTCTCTGTCTATTCATTCTAAAAACTTTCTATTATTAGAAATATGCTACAGAGTTGAACAGATCAAATCCATCATCGCTTTATGATCCTCCCACTGTTTTCCTCATTTTTAAACCACAGTCTCCCATGTCTGCATACGGGTCTCCTTTTCTCAGTCTCTGTTTTACAGTGGGGAAGCAAGTGCAAGGCTGAGAGTGTGGCACTGGCTGGGGATGCAGCTCTCACTGAAAGAGGGCAATCAGAGGGCAGAAAGAACTGGTAAGTGCATCTGCTGTGTTGCTGGGTCCAGCATCACCGCGGGTACGCTTGCATTTTGTCAGTGTTTCACGTGGTTGATGGTGCCTGAAAGATTGTTCTGGCTTTGGCTTGATCTCTCACCTGATAGGTATTTAGCTTTTGTCATGCCCTGCTTTGTTCTCATAGTTATGTGCCAATAAAATCATCTTCTCTTCTCCCCCTAAACTGTCTTACAAACCTTTTAGTAAAGTACACTACATAAAACAGTCTCTGTCCTACCCTGGGCTGTCATATCACGACTGTTTTTGGAGAGAGCTCAGATATGGATCTCATCGTGCAAGATCAGGTTCACCCATAGAGATGAGGAGAATCCTTTGTCTGCAAAAAGCAGTTTGCAAAGTTCAGTGCAAGTTCTCTGCTTAGTCCTGACGTTTGTGCGCTGCCCACACAACCGAAAGGAACAATGAACTGTGGGAAACATTCCTCCGCCGCTCTCACCAAGCTGCCAGAGCAGGATGCAGAGCTAGGATTTATAGAGTTAAGAATTACACAAGGTTACATGGCTATATAAAATGCAATTAAGATGCAAAGAATATTTTATAGCTTGACTGCATCAGTGTCATAGAATTTCATAGCTGACTGTGTGTTTTTCCATTTCCTAGAGCACTCTTTAAAAGCTGAAGGAAACGCATTCAAAGCCAACAAGATTAAATTGTACATAGTTCCTATTACTTTGCTCTTATAAAAGGACCTCACATGGACACCTCAGCCTAAAACACAGGAATGATGAGGTTATTTTTGCCATAAGCCAAACATATGTCCTTTAGATTATGTAAGAAATATTTGTGGTCCCTGCTGGTGTTGTCAGAATGTACATCATGTATTAGATTCCCGAATACACAGAAATACCCTGCTATTAAAGCAAAACAAAAGGGATTTAACGGGTTAGACTAATGAATTTCAGGAACTGATTATCCGTGGCAGTATGATACTGCCTGACGTGTTAAAAACAGTGAAATAATGTAGGACCTTGCCTAAATAAGATTTATACACAGTGCCAGCTAGCTGGTAAAAAATAGCAATAACCTTTTAAAACATTAATTTAGGCTTTTATTAGAATACAAAGAACCTCCAGTTTTTGAAAGCAGGCATTGTCTCCCCTTTTAATTTCAACAGCACCATGGCTTGAATACAACACAGCAGGGTGTGTGTTTTCTAAAGTTGGGTTATTATCAGAGAGCTCAATGCAGTTTGCCAATAAGCCTTTATTTGGCAAAGCTTAAAACTGCTGACAAATGAGATTCTTCCTACAGCAGTAAAACAAGGCACAGTTCAATATGCCTAATTACAAAAACACACCGAGAACCACTGTGAACTATGTATATCGCTGAAAAATCAAATGATCTCTGCACCACAAGTGAGGGGTTGGCATCCCGATGCCACCTAACCTCATGGAGTCAAAATACATAAACACAAATGATCTAGGGACAAGATCTTGCCTGGTTTGTGTAATCCTGTAACACCCAGCAGACCCCGTCAAGCCCTTCTTCAGACTGCAGTGACCCACTGCCACAGGACATCCTGCAGTCATGCTGGCTTTAGGAGTTTTCTAACCATGGCAAGATTAGCACCCTGTAGGATCAGAAGCAAGTTTAAGTACACAGAAGGAGAAGTATGAAAAAAAATTCTTATCTTGAACCAGAAGTTCAATTAACTGATTTTTTGTCTACAAAAGTATGGCAGTGCTTTTTCTTTGGGACCTCTGAGACTTTCTCTCCAAGGGTGCGAACTGATGAGGAGTTGAGAACACAATTAAAACCTTAAAACTAAATGAAAAGATAAATCTGTTTAAAGTGAAGTAGTTCTTCGCATCTTTCTCCAACATAAGAGTAGGTAACTAATGGACTAGTTTCTTTAATAGTGTGGGAGAGTGTGCACTTTGAGTTCAGATGTGAACCTCATTCCATGACAATTATAGGTAGCACTGATGAGCTTTATTCTAACTCCAATGGAATTAGTATTTCATGAGAAATTGATTTGCCCACTTGGACTAAAGGTTGTTTCTAATGTATCCTTTTGTTAATGTACCTTTCATCCATGAGCATTTGAGTAGCTATTTGTGAGCAGCATTCTCTGACAAGAGGATATAAGCAATGAAAAACCTCAGTGAGCATGACTGAGAAATAGAAAATTATTAACAATTGCATTTTGACTGAGGAACAGAGTCCTTTTGGTTGACATAGGATAAAACTTTTGAGCAGAAAACTCAACGTCAATGTCAGGACATTTAATAGTATTCCCAGGCAAAACTCATGATAAACAGGAGTAAATCACTACAGCTATATGCACTATTGTTGTTTCATGTCTATGGTGCATTTTTTTTCATACTTTTAATATTTTAAAATATGTGCACATTTTAAATGTTTCATATTTACCATAAATATTTATAAAAATATTAAGAACTACAAAGAGAAATAATCCATTGCAGCGAAGGCAAGTACTCAGTAAAAATGCCAAATCCCCAAATCAAACATCCTATAACATAATAGAGTATCTTATTTGTTGCCATGTCCCATCACTTCCTTCAGCTACATTGAGTGAATAGGGATTTACAGCAGCCACCACAGTGTGTCTCAGTTACTCAGTCTGTGATTGTTTTTAAGCCAGGAATGAAGGGTTTTAAGTTTATTCCCATTGCTTTCAGGATAAAATTGCAAATTCTGAGCATTAAACTCAAATTTTAGCTTGAAAATTAAACTTGGTACTTTCCCAGTTCTGTGCTATCTGAAGTCTCATACATCTGCACCTAAATAACATTAGTAATATTGTAAGAAATGCCTGGAATGCTGAAGGAACCTGAAATTCCATTTTCAAAGGCATTTAAATCATAAGAAAGAACCAATTTAATAAATAATTAATTCACTTAGGCTACTGAGTGCACCAAGTCACTTTTGAAAATAAGCCCCAGCCTCCAGGGTCATGTAAGCTCTTTTGAAAACTTTACACGACAGCTCAAATTCACCTTAATTGTATTGATAATAGAGCTCAGGGTGAAACAGGATTCCTGGGAATCATGTATAACCAAAAAAGGATCCTGGTTTCATTGAGAGATCCCAGGTTAGGCTTGCAGAGCTGGCAGGGCAAAGAGAGGAGCTTTTTGTTGATCATATGTGATCTGTAGATAACTGAGACACAACAACAGAGCTCTAAATGCATATCTTTCTGAAAAGGATGGTTGTTAAAAGCATAAGGGGAAACCTTAGGAGAACAATAGGCAATATATTAGACTGTAAATTAACAGCTGCCCTTAGTGGAATCAGTATTAGGTGTATGGAAAGTGCACTGTTTGGGTCACTCAAAGCTCTGCTCATACCTGAAACTAAAGTCCTGTTTATAGTGTGATCAGAAAGGGCTGTGATGTGAGTGCATGGAACAGTGTTGCAGTTCATAGAGCTGAAGAGTGGGGAAAATGCAGGGAATTCAGAAGACAGCAGCAAAAGAGATGAGGTAGATGGAAGGACCAAGGTATGAGAAAGGATTAAGAGTTTACGTATAGCCTGCCTGAGCACTGAATTCAAGTGCTGAGCTGATATAAATGCCTTGGGAGCAGAGTTATTATTTACTGGGGTTTTAATCAGAGAATCATAGAATATGCTGAGTTGGAAGGGACCCATCAGGATCACTGAGCCTAATTCCTGGCTCTGCACAGAACTGCCTCCAAGAGTCACACCATGTCCTGACAGTATTGTCCAAATGCTTCTTGAACTCTGTCAGGCTTGGTGCTGTGACCACTTCCCTGAGGAGCCTGTTCCAGTGCCCAACCACACTCTGATATATATTTTCCTGATATATAACCTAAACCTTCCCTGACTCAGCTTCACATCATTTCCTCAAGTCCTGTCACTGGTCACAAGACTGAAGAGATCGGTACTTGCACCTCCACTTCCCCTTGTGAGGATGTTGAAGACTGCAATGAGGTCTCCCCTCAGTCTCCTCTTCTCCAGGCTGAACAGACCAGGTGACCTCAGCCGCTCCTCATACAGCTTCACCTCAAAGCCTTTCACTGTCTTTGTTGCTCTCCTTTGGACGCTCTCTAATGTCTTAATATCCTTCTTACATTGTGGAGTCCAAAACTGCCACAATATTCAAGGTGAGGCCACCAGAGCAGAGCAGGACAATCCCATCCCTCAACTGGCTGATGATGCTGTGCCTGCTGCCCCCCCAGGACAAGGTTGGCCCTCCTGGGCAATGCTGACTCATAGCCAACTTGCTGTTGACCGGGAGACCCCAGGTCCCTTCCCATGTCACTGCTCTCCAGCTCCTCATTCCCTAGTCTATATACACAATCAGAGTTGCCCCATCCCAGGAGCAGAATCTGGCACTTGCCTTTAATAAACTTCCTATGGCTGGTGATTTCCCAACCCTCTAATTTGTCGAGGTGTCCCTGCAGGGCCTCTCTGTCCTTGAAGAAATCGGCAGCTCCTCCCAATTTCATGTCATTGGCAAACTTCCTTAGTATTATTTCAAGTCCTGCATCCAAGTCATTCATGAAGATGTTGAACAGACCTGGGGTGACCAGTTAAGCCAGGGAACATCAGGGATGGATTTAAAAGATTGGACACATGTAAGGCATACATCACTTGGCAAGTTAGTGTGCGTTAGCAGAGCCACAGTAAGTCTTTAGCTGTGCGTTTTCAGCCCAAAAGTTCACTTGCCCTAGACTGCCCTGAAACAGGTTAGAGCTAAGCTGAATGTTTTTGTGTGCTACAAGCAAGCATGCAGCTACCACCAGAGATGAGCTCATCTGGGGTAATTTGTTCATGAGGCCAAGTGCTAAGGAAAAAAAGTCTTAATTCTGAGATTTACTGGCTTTATTGTTGTGACCCTGAGAAGAAGTGGAAGGCTTATTGCTTGGGTTATTTAAAAGTAGACTGACACAATAAAAGACAGTGTACTACAAGGAATAACTCTGAACCCAGCAAAGAGATTAGTTAGATGTCTCAAAGGTCTGGGCAGCTTTCTTATTTTTTAATTCTGCAACTTCCATATGAATTTCTGTGGAATACTGAGCGAAGGCATCTAAACAGAACCAAAGGCCCTCCACTTCTGTTTTGTCCCAAGACTCAGTTTACTAGACCACTTTTTTTAACCTCTCGGATGTTAGAATAAATGTTTTCCTACTTGCTATCTGAAACTGGGAGTGAAAAAATACCCCAAGAAAAAAACATTCTTATAGCATTTCCAGCTGGGACAAGACACAAAGGTTGCCAAAAATCTCATGAGAAAGTTTATTATCAAGAGATTTCCAACCGCTTCTTTCAAAGTTCTGCTCAGTGCTACACTGTTGCCAAAACTGACTCTAAGCTCTGCTTCTCCTGAAAGCTGTCCATCACTCACCAGTGCAATTTTAGGTGTAACTATCACATCTGCAAGAGGTGAGGCTGATGGGCAGCATCAGTGTGGGTAGAGGATGTGGGATCTCTTCCCTAGAAGGCAGGAGGAGTTCAGTGCAGGGAACAGGCAGGTCAGAACATCCCTCAGTCCTACTCTGCCTTCCCAGCATGGAAGCCCATGGTTTAGCCCATGCAACTGCACAAGACTTCACAGAATCACAGAATGGGTAAGATTGAAAGGGACCCAGCCCAACCTTCCTCCTCAAGCCGGGTCATCCTAGAGCACATTGCACAGGATCATGCAATTGCAAGAATTTCAAGGACTTGGTCCAAAGCAAAACACCTGACACATACAGATGTAGATCAAGGGTCCTTGGCATTCCACAGAACCTTTCTGTCCCACCACATCACTATTGCTAAAAGCCTGATCACTTGCATTTCTACTCAAGTAAGCACCTTGGTGATGCTACCCCTCTCTGTCTCACTTCATGGACTTAAGAGTTCCCCCACTAGTTACAGTCTTAAAGACCACCTTCCTGGAAAGTGCCTTTAGTTCTTCAAACAAAAGAAATCCTGAAAAATATCATGAAAAGACTGCAATTAGTACTGAAGTTCTGGTCGATGGCAACCTGACTATGAGTCAGCAGTGCCCTGGCAGCCAGGAGGGCCAACTGTGTCCTGGGGGCATCAGGCAAAGCATTGCCAGCCTGTCGACAGAGGGGATTGTCCCACTCTGCTCTGCACTGGGGTGGCCTCAGGCACGTGGTGTGATTCTTGGGGTGTCCTGTGAAGAGACAGGAGTTGGACTCTATGATTGTGGGTCCCTTCCAGCTCAGCATATTCTGTTTGTGACTCAGTGTGAGATATATATATATTTATATATATACATAAATTCCAAAAGGAAACTACGATCCCCCAAATGTTCTCATATTCAGTAGAATAACAAAGTTCTTTATTTGTTCAACATAAAGTTGTCTTTTGGTCTTCATGGTTTTTTTTTCTCGCTCCCCTTTCACCGAGATAACTGGGGGTGGGGCAAAAGAACAAAGAGGAGAAAATAAAAAAGAAAGGGAAAAAATAGAGGATGAAGAAAGTTCATTTATCAGCTTCAGATTTTTCACTTTTTATCTTTCCATCCCAATCAGAAAATGTAAGCATCAACTTTCTGATAAGATTCTTATTTCTGCAAGAATTTTTTTTCTAAAAAATTAGTTTATGCATTAAAAAACAAAATTAGCTATGGACAGCAAACAACCAAATCCTTGGCCTTGGGGCTTGCACAGGTTTTAGTTTACAAGCATGAGAAGTTTAAATAGAAGACTGTAAATGTTTTTTGATACAGGACTGATTGGAAAAATTCCAAAAGCCTTGAAGTAGAGAGGAAAGATATATATTGAGGAAAACAGCAATTAAATAAACAATGATTAAAATATTGCAATATAAAGACTGGGATGCTGAAAAATTCCACTGACTAAAGAATATATGAGAAGAGTGCTTTTTTTTTTGGCTCAGACCACAATGCCAAAGATATCATTAAACTTAGAGAAAACACTGTGGAAGAAAACTGTTTTACACCCATGTTAGTCTAACTTTATGATAGTGTGGTGATTTAGTTATAAGTGATTCCAGTGAAAATGTACTGGTTTAAAGCTAGGGGAGTGGGAAATCAGGTTTTATTTTAGGTTTTATTTCCTGGTAAGAAAGCACCTGACTTTTAAAAATGTGATGGGCCTGATCTGCTTCTTGTCTCTATGGGTTTATCCTCATGTAGATCACCTGCAAATTCTGCCCAATATACTTTATATCACTTGAATTTAGCTAAAGGCTGAAAAAGTAATGATCCATGTGACTGTACATGAACGGAAAAGTTATCGGTAGAAAAATCTGAGAAAAACTAAAACCTCAGAATCCTATTTGAACTTATAAGTTTGACAAGAAAAAATAGACACTCTCAGCTCGGGGCCATGCAGCCTTTGATTGCCAGCTCTGGGAATGTGCAGGTGTTGGATCATCCACAGAAGGGCTGCCCCACAGCCCCCCTGGAGCAAACCCCCTGCTCTTTGATCCCTCCCCTTATCTCAATGGGAGTTCCCCCCTCTCTGGGTCCAGGTGGACTATGGGAAAAGAAAATGTTCTCTCTGAAGATGAAATCCAGTTTGCAGAACCCATACCTCAGCCCCTCCTCTCCACACCAGTGAACCGGAGAGAACAGAACAATAGTTCCACCCATTTTTCCAGAGGTGAAGAATGATGTGCCATGGACAGGCAGTGGAAAGAAGATGTCTAGATTGCCTGTGTGGTACAGACCAAGGCAGATAGTGACATAAATTGGCATGTTCCCACTGTGGTCTTCATTGTAGGCCAAACATACCATTTATCACTGCTCTTTCCTGACAATACCTGCATGTCAAAGGTTTGCACATAAACTTTGACTTGATGTATTCTCCTAATGTGTTTGTAGACGCTGCCATGCTCACTGAACAGCAGCCTTTGTCAGGAAAGTATCTTGCAATGTTATATGACAACTTCACTGTAGTCTTTGAAAGAGCCCAGATCCATTTCCCCAGCAGGCTTGTGCAGGTCACTAAGGAGATCAGTCTCACGCTTTCTGCAGTACCTGTCCACGCTGCACTGGCAGTCAAATTCAGACTGCCTTCACCCTGTATCTATTTGAAGAAATTTAGAGGAGTGAGTGCATTTGCTACAGAGATGCCAGAGATGTAGGCACAGCACATCCAAATGCGACTAGGAAGGAAAGAAGGGAGGAAGGACAAGTTACAAGGTTTTACAGAGACCAGCAAGTCAACACCACAGGCTCAGCAGGTGTCCACGGTAAAGGTAAGGCCTATCTATGGCATTTGTAGGACATAGTGTGGGACTGACCATGCCTACAGAGTTACCTCTCTAGAACAATTTTGAAGTCTTACTCTTTTGTTGTGTTACTCTTTCACACAATAAGGGTACAGCATGAGCTGTGAACACATACCTCAGAAAAATGTCAAACAGCTGGCATAACTAATTGCTCAAGGAGAAAGATAGTCACCCCTGCCACGGGCAATTGCCAATGCTTAAGGTGCTCAAAGTTCCACGAAGACAGTAGAGCATGAAAATCTGAGATGAAAAAAAAGGAAACAGGAAAGGAGAGAGGTAAGGAAACCCAAAATCTAGTTATTTTTACATGCTTTGGGGATTTTAATATTATTCCCATTTTTGTGCTGATAATTTGTAGACAAATGAAGGCATACAATTGCAGCCCACAAGAAGCAAAAGAAGCTAGGAATATCAGCTCCAGTTTTCATTTGTGGTCTTCAAACAAGTTTGATGACTGTCACTTAAGACCAGCCATGACTGCTGACCAGAACCCCCTCTCAACTACCTTTCATTTCTTATCTTTTAATTCTCGCTCCTCTGAATTCTAAAATAGAACAGAATCAGAGTCCTGTATCTCTGAATGTGGCATCTTCCGTAGCAATTGATTCAGCGGTTTAATTCTGCTGTTACACTGCAATGTGAATAAATGTGGGTATGTGTTAAAGCATTCAGCACAAGGACCTTTCAGCAGGCTCACTCATAACTGTCTACCCTGAAGGTTATGCAGTTTGTTTGTTTGCACCTTTTCCTGTAATACCTCCAACAGTCACTGTCATGGAGAGGATGTTTCAGTAATCGTACGTTCCCCTGAATTAGCAAGTAAATTTCTAGGCACTAGAAAATGCTCTGACAAGCTGTCAGTCATCACCACAGCCCTTATAAAGGACAGTAGCAAAAAAAATAATAATAAAAAAAAAGCCAGATAAACTGCACAGCCAAAGACCCTGGAGTATTTTAGAAGTGAGTTGAGAGCCACCAGGGCCAGATCCTCCTCTCTTCTTTACATTTACATAGCAAACCACATCCTGTCATTGAGAACCTGGTGAAAGCGAAAGTTCGCCCAGCAGAAGAGCCCCTGTGCAACCATTAACAGCTCTGAGCAGGGAACTGATCCAGCTCCTGCCTGAGAGGGAGCAGGGATAAATACAATCCTCTCAGGAGCATGCAAGAGGTTACAAGTTGGTACCTTGAGGGCAAAGCTGCCCTCAGTTAGGACAGCTCAAATGTGGGAGATGACAAGAAATGCTTTTTTTTGGGAGATGTTTAGCACATCAGAAATACTTTTTTTGATACTTGGAACCCATCCCCAGCAGGGAGTAATGTGAAAACATCAATGTAAACCACAGGCAAGGGAATTCATCTGCTAGTGGTAAAAACCCATAGGGTTGAAAGAACCCGGCTAACTGATGCTTTGGGGGTACCTGGGACTTCTGTTTCATTTTAGTGAAAAAATAATTACTAATTATCACATAGCTTAGTGAGGATATTTTTCTGCCTTCCTCTTAAAGCAAATCTGACCTGGACTACGTAAAAGGGTTTGTATACACTGGAAGCAAAGCTAAATTATAGATGTGAATTTCAAGTAGATTAGTTAAAGGACATTTAATACTTACACGGAAGGTTTCATTCTGAAATAAAGTAACTGTAACTTGTTTTAGGAATGAATGAAGCAAACTAAAGGCTCCTTTACGTCTAGATAAAAACATCCACTTATGGGTTTAATAGGTATTACCTCAAACACTTTAAATTCACATTTTAGTTATTTCACTCTATCTTCCATGCAGATAAGCCCAAGCAATACCACTTTAACTGAGGTTTTGTCTCAGGTGCCAGCTTAACCTCTGCAGACACTCTTAAACTGAAAAGTGGGTATCTACACAGGGCTTTGCACTAGCTTTCCTAAATTGGTTTACAAAATAAACCTAATTCAGCTTCTGTGTAGAGATAAGGCCTAAATATTTGAAAGAATGGGATTTATAGATAAATGAGGAGGGAAGCCATAAGAGCTGCAGTGCTTCTGTTCTAAATCCCATTCTCTCCTAGTCTGCTACCTCTGTTCAAGACTGTTGGATCCCTTTTTTTTTTCTTTAAAACTTCAGCTGAGTTTCAACTTGCTTCATTAGACTGACAGTGAAGACTTAATCCCTCTTGGAATCCGCAAGATGTGAAAGACTGTGAGCTAGCCAGGTTTGACAGGATTCTGATTGGGAAAATTGCAAGTCCTCTTTGCTGGTACAGGACCTTCAGCCACAGTTCTGCAGAGCTAAGAGCACAAAAAACAGGATGGTAGTGGATGAAGCAATAAAATCCTTCCTTCTGCATTGAATCCAATCTCATTTCATCATCTGGTTAGATGCAGACTTCTATATGGCCACATCGACTCCATGGTTTGCACGCTCTGTGGTGTTCAGAAAAATACTCCAGCTTGACACCACAGGCTTTTGGTTTCTTGGATGGGACTTTGAGCAACCTGTTCTAGAGGAAGGTGTCCCTTCCTATGGCAGTGGAGTTGGAACTAGATGATCTTTAAGGACCCTTCCAACCCAAACTGTTCTATGATTATATGATAAACAGTAGAATAAAAACACAAGGAAAAACTAATCTGATCCCATTCAGACATTTGGTCATGCTTGGTAGAGATGGATTCCTCATTGTGAATGACCCCACAGCTGTTAAAGCGTTTAGCAAAGCTAAAGACTAACGACAGTGACAAACATGTTCTAGGAGGACATAATTTGCAATCAACTAAGGCAAATATTTACACATGCCATTATCACTTCCTGGTGGGATTACTGTAATCCATTATTTGCAGGTCTTCATGCTACCGTACTTCCTTTAGGGATTTGAATTTTTGCAGAGCTGTGGCTCCAAAATGCTCATCCCAGCCAAGATTCATTACTCACGTTACAGGGAATGCTCCACTGACTTCCTCTTCAGCACAGAACTGACTTTAAAGACTTTTTGCTTATATGCAGAACCAAATGGTGATTAATCCATCATGCCTATAGTGCAAAACTGGTTTGGATCTGAATTCCAGAGGTATGCCATAAATTTCTGTCATTTTGCAAAGGGTTTACTCACAATCTAAACATGTTAAGGACCGAAATAAATGTTGTTAACACAAAAATTGCTTCACTAGCTATGGCTGTAGAAAGCACCCAGAGCCTTTTAAAGGGACTTGATTAACTGAGAAGTAATTACTTTCTGAAAATTGGTGAGTAATTTCACATTTGTGGCTCTCGGAGACCAGTCTCCATTCCCTTTTGCTTTAGTACAGATAAATGCTAACCCTGTAAGTTTCCGTGGATGTCAGGGATTGCTGCTCAGCACTCTGTGAGATCACACTGCTCCCCGAGGTGCAGTTAAGTGCAATTCCAGAGCCAAGAGGCTTTGAGTCACAGCCACTCAGCACACGGTAGCAGGAGTTTCAAGACATTACCACCAGCTTTTCTTATTCCTCAGCCACAAACTACTGCCTCTGCCCCAAAACTGCAGACCAGATCACAGGAGGGGTGTTCAGCCTGAAGGACAGAGCGAAGCCGGTCTTATGCAGAACACTGCACTGCAGACGCTGAGCCAGAGGCTCCAGAGCTGCCTCCTGCCAGTGCTGAACCGAGGCTAGTAATCCTGAGACAGGAGTCAGCAGAGAGCTGCAAGTGGGAGATGCTTTAATTTTTGCAGTGAACTTCATCAGGGCTTTGTCTGTCAGCACCTTGATTTTTGCAAACCTCAGCCTACAGAAATAGCTGATGTTGGGCAAGACAGCCCTGATCTTTCATTCTCCTCAGCAGAGGCCGACCAAGCATCACTATACCACCTCACCACCTCCCAGAAGAAGCTTTGACAAGGCACATTACAAGCTTAACAGGGAGGGGTTAATTTCCAGGCAACCTCCAGAGACAAATACGAGGCTGTCATCAGCTCAGTGCTAAGCAGATGACTCTGAGAACCTTAAAAAGAAGACACTATTTCTGTAATAGTGGCAGGGGGATAATAGCATAAAGAGATCACCTTTAAACTGTAAAACATAGATGACAAACAACAATTTTTGGAACATCCTCACTGACATTAGCTAAAGTGGGATGAAAACAACATCACTCATTATAATGAATTTTGAGTGACAGTCCCAAACCCCATCATTCCTGAAGAACACATAGTTTTGAGGCTGAGTAATCATTAGAGCACAACAATGTGATAAACAAAGCTCTTCAGTGCAGTCGATGCTGCCAGCTCTGCACTGCAGAGCAGTTTTATGTGAAGTGTGGTTCTTAGGGTAAAACTGAGTCCTTCTGACAACTTTATTCCTCTACAAGGTGTGGCTTTTTACACAAGCACATCTGAGCAGAAGACATCATGTACTCCAGGTCCAGTCCAAAGGGTGGTACAAACCCTCCCAAGAGTCATTGAATGTCAGAGACTCCACCACTGTCTGTCCAAAGGCATGATGCCGTTCTTCAACCTAATCTTGGGAAGATGTTTAATGGATGTGTTGGCATGTTCATTTAACAAATATTTAATTAAACTCCCTTCCAAGCTCTCAGTCACTGATAGTTTTCTCTTGGAAGATGTTGGCAGAACAAATGGTGTGTGTCCAAGGGACAGTCCCCGTTGCACAACACACTACTCAAAGGCAGTCGAATGGGACAGCAATGGGCACACAACTGCTAAGAAATGAGCAAAGATAGACTCTAATTAATTTGCAAGCAATGGTGATGTTCTGAAGTTTTCCAAAGTCTAGTTCAGGTCTGTATCTTTCTTCAAAAGAAAAAAAAGGAAGGCAGACCAAAACACCCAAGGGCTAATGTTACTGAGAAAGAAAGATGGAGCTGTAATCAAGCTGACTTTAGCAGCATGGAGAGCTGCATCACTGCTTTTATTTTCTACATAGACAGAAAAGGTCAGATTTCTAGCTACTAATCACTAGCCAGAAAGCAGCCTCAGGATTGGGTCTTGGCATCATTTCTGGAAAAGGTTAAGAAGTTAAAGTTTATTATTGTGACATTCTCATATAATTAACTTATGAATGAGACAAGATTTTTTATCAAGTATAAACTTAAAAGGCATCTTCTTGTATACTCAGCAATCCAGAGTCATAGAAAAGTCTGGGAAATAATTTCTACTGCTCTGGTGTATCAGAGTCCACAAGAAAATGAGGAAAGGGAAAGAGGCAAGATCTCTCCTGATACCTGAAGAAATAACAGAGCAGTGGAAACTGTGAAAGATAAATCTCTCTCCAGAAGGTGGAGACAGTTTGCAGATGTCCTTTTCCTTGAAGAAGGCAATGGGACAGGCGCTGGGGAGAAATGATTCCTCTTCAAAGGCCAACATTGCTCAATAACTCTTCAAATCTCTCACCCCAAGGGAGGAAAACTTTGGTTCATATTTAGATAAGCTAAGTAAGTAGCCTGAGATAGAGAAAGGACATCAGACATGGTGGCAGTTCTTAGCTCAGACAGCAGCAAAGAAGCAAGTGGCTGTAAGAGGGATTTGGTATAAGAGAGAGAGGCTGCATTGCTTGTATGTTGTTGATTTGGGTCCTTTTGGAAACCCTAAAAGCTCCCTCTGCATTTCTAAGAACAATTTGGAAGTGTAACTGACCATACTGATATCTAGTATTTCTTCAAAGCTAGGATTTCCTCTTCGTTTCAATAGTATAGCTTGAGATTTGGGCTGTATTAGCAACTTCTGCGTGCAGTCCTGCTGTGTACTCAGTCTTACTGTGTACTGCACTCATCTAAGGCAGAATTCAGCTGCTGGGCTTGGGGTAAATAAGATTTGAATGTGTCTTCATAAGCCTCTTTACCCACAACTATCTGGCACAACGATGACAAGGAGGTCCTTAATCATTAATTCTGGTTGCTGTCATTGCTGTAGTCAGTGACTCAAATTTTCTCCTAGGTGAAACCTGACAGCAAAGCAAGTTGGAGAATGATTTTTGTGTGGAAAACAGTAGGGGGGCATAGAGTAAGGTTGTGTATCACATAACATTAAATCATCTCCTGGTGGCAGACAGTGACTTTGTCTCATGTAATAACAGTCCATTTGGTCTTAAATCTCAATGAAGCAGTCAGCTGTGCTGACAGAAAAAACCAAAAAACCAAGAGGGCAGGTGAGGCAAAGCAAAAGTTCCTCTGACGGCCTGAAAATTAAGCCCATGTTTCATGAAGGCAACACTAACAGTTAATGCATAAGCATCGTTTCCTTCTCCCTGTTGCTCTTGACCTGGTAGCCAAAAAACACAGCGCACATGTGGCGAATTTGATCTCTAGATAACTGCACTCAGTAGAATTGTAACAGTGCATTAGCATGAAAAATAACATACTGCACAGCTGCGTGAAAGTGGATCTGGTGCTTGTCACATATATTTTAATAGAAGATGCCTAGAAGGTGATCTCAGAACAAACATGTCACAAAGCAAAAGACAGAAAGGAGAAAAAACACCCTCAAATTTCTGTATGTTCTTAAAGGGGTTTTGACATACAAAGTGTAGGTTTATAGGAGTTGAAATAAAATTGTTTCAAGCTAGAAATCTCTGTAATCTTTTTTATACAGTGACCCTCAGGCACCAAGGACTTTGGCAGATGGGCTCCGGTGAATCTTGCTGGGATGATGCAAGAGAAGCATCCTGCTGGCACCCCATCCCTTCCCTCTACCAGCTGATGGAGGCAAATGTGGGTCAGTGGCTTGGCCACCTACCTCCCAGTCTGGTACCATGGACTGAGCTCACCTTCGTCAGGGCACTGGGAGGAAGGAGGTGAGAAAAGACACTCCCTTCTGCAGACTTGGCTCCCAGGCAAGACAACCTCCCTAGGGCAGTGAGGCGGATGGCTAAGGCAGGAACAACTTACCATCCCAGCAAGGTTCACCAAAGACTATCAATACCCTTAGAGAAACAAACCCACTGGACTACCTTGGTTTAGACCAGATTTAGGCAGCATCCTTAAATATGCAGCGTTTTCTGTGAGTCCCTAATCACAGCCAATAATTTATGAGCTTTTACTTAAAACTCTTACAGAGTGATGCCTCCCTTGTAAAAGACAGAGGGATGATAGTCATGTGTAAATAATAAATATTGCTACGGCTCCTTATATTTGTAAGGTTTCAAACTTAACCTCCTCCAAGGTCTTCCCAGCAAATATTTTAGAATTGTATCTTCCCCGCAAGACCTTGCATTCCTGAACTGTTTATTGTCCGTGCGCTGATAACCTTGACAGTCCATTTTTACAAGGTCTCAGCTTTGAGGGAGGTTGGCGATCTCTGTGAGCTTTCCAAAACTGCTGTCTTCCACAGTCATCCATTTTCCAGTATAACAAATCACTGAGTTTTAAAAAAACCCCTTGTCATTAGCATTTTGGCATTTTTCACTTCAAGAAGAAGACAAGCCAAGAAAACTCAGTGATGATGTTATTAAGCTAGACAGGGAGCACCTGAGGATTTCAGCTCCTCTGCAGTATTAGAGGGGGTTTCTTTTATTGAATGCCATTAGTATATTAGGATGAATACCTCTCTATCCTCGAAAGCTCCCGTGTCTACCAGACTATTGGTTAAAACAAAGGCTCCGGCAACTTTAACTCAAGCCCCAGTAAATATTTTTCATGGGTAGAAAACTAAGTGTAAATGACAGATTTAGCTCAGGGGAGTTATGGTCAGGCCTGAACCACGCTGACAGAGCTCTGCTGGGAAGCCTGAATGCTGCCTGTGTATAGCCAATATAATCAGCCCTGTGACCTTCTCAGTTCCTAGCATTTGACAAGGGGAAGAAAGTACTGCATGAAAATCAAATTTCTAAAAGCAAAATCCAGTACTCTTCCTCAGGTGCACATGACCAGATACTTCTATTTGGTGGGATAAGAGCCACCCCAGATGGTTTCTCTCAGGGACACACACTCAGACACTGGGGAGATGGGTGATCTCTTTAAGAAGAAAAAAACCAAAACAGCAATAGCCCCAAGACCTACGTCATTTAGCTCACTTTACGGCTTCCTGAAAAAACCCTGATCATCTCCCCTTGCTCAGGGAGATGAAGGGGAAAGGAACTTCTCCCAAGGGTCAAGGTTCTCTTACAGAGGACAGGAGGGGCACATGCCAAACTTTTCTTTCCAACAGGGAGAGGCTGCAGCTGCCATTATTCCCATGAGACAGGGGCAAAAAGACCTCTGGAGCAGTGTTTGCAAGGGTGGCTGAGGAAACAGCAAGAGAAGATGTGGGGGAAGGAAGGAGGAAGCATCCCCTGACTGTACCCACAGTTTTCCCCCTTTGAGGAGGTCTAGTTCCCCACCAGACTGTCAACATGATTAAGTCTGTCATGGTGGCTGCATGAGAGCCAGCAGCACTGATCAGCGTGTGAGTCCTGCCAAACCTTTGCCCCTTCAGGGCATAAAGCCTCTGAAAGCTGGGCTGAGCCCACACATCACAGCGGCAAGGCCCCACCCTGCGTAGTGTGGAGAAGAACGGGGCAGCCCTGGGGAGGATTTCACTCTTTGGATTTTCATAAGGGGTCTAAAATAAAAATCTATGCTTTTCAAAATGCTCCAGGAGCTGAAGCTGGGCTGTGGGGCTGGGTGGCATTCATTGCCTTGGATAGCCTAGGGTAGGAGAGCTGGTTCTGTCAGTACTGTTGGTGAAGTGGGAGAATGAAAGGTGAGCAGGCTGTGAGTCCATCACATTCCAGCAGAACCATGTCAAAAGCAAAGCTTCTCTGCAAGGCTGCTCATATTCACTGAGTCAGCAAATTCCAACAGAAAAGCACCATTTCCTGTGTTTTCCTCTGACCTGGGCAGTGCTGAGCTCTCTCACCCAAGATGAAAGTCCCACGTAGACACTGGAATCAAGAACATAGTGCAGAAAAGACAACCAGTAGACAGTGCAGGAAGAAGAGGACATATGCAAAGAGTTGTCAAAGAGAACAGATGAGTTGTACTGCTGGAAAATCAGAATAGTGCAAGCCTTGTTCCTGGTTCACATGCTCATCCCTTCCTTATACATAGTACACAGCCGATGCCAGCAACCACCCAAAAGTTGCCCAAGAGTGCAAACTTCATTGTTAAATAAACAGCAAACTTTTATTCCATGCACGGCCATGAGTGTGGCTGTGCAGGGAGATCCTGCACTATGCTGAACAATTGAAGCATGGGAACCTCTCTGAGAGTAGGAAGACCAATTCCCCTTGCCCCTGAGGAAACTCACAGCTATACAACACCAGAGCACAAATCTGTGGGGTAGAATCCCCCTGGTAACTTGGACTCTTATTGCAGTCATAAACGAGACCTTTTAGCCTCCGGAAATGAACCTCAACTACTTCAAAGCAACAGTTATTTTATAATATATCATATTATAAAATATATATATAATATATATCAAATAATGTATCATTCCTTGTCCCCCTTTCATTTAAATGTATTTGTTTTCAGAAGGCAGCAGGGAATCCTCGCTAGATGAGTGTGTGATAGTCAGCATGCTGGGACTGAGCTCATTTAGCAGTCGGGGTGATTTCAAAACCAGGCTTCACAATAAGCAATAGCATTGATGAAGGACAAGGTGTGGGAGAAGGGGACGGATCTGTGTTTACTGAACACGCCCAGCAAGAGCAGGCCTAGCTTTCTGCACAAAGTGGGACAAGTCCCTGTGTTGTACATGCACTTTTGGGAATGTGCCATCCCACCAAACAAATACCTGAATCCCAGCTTTGCAGACCTTACTCAGGCATGGAATTCCTCACTGCTCAGCATCGTGCAGACTCATGGGTAAAATATTGCAGAGGCAGCTCATGCAGTATTAAGTGGCATCTACAGTTACATGGCTATCATGTAGCTGAGTAACAAATTGTTTAATTTCAGAATGGATGCAGAAACTATTTGCTTCTGGAAAACCCAAACTCATATCCAGGTGTAGGACATCACACTGACTTCAAGAGAAGGATCATGCCCTTCTGATGAGCAGGCAGGCCCGGCCCCAAGGAGATGCTGGGTTTTGAAGTTCTTCCTCCCATCAGTGACCATAGACCCATCTCTATATGCAGGGGCCGCCCACCCAGTTGCAGGCAGCACAGACAGCATCAGCCTTTGCTGCAGTGGGATAAGTGTTACTGCATCCAGTGCAGAGCTCACCAAAGTCGTTTTACAAAATCTCATTAAGCTCAGCTCAGTTTATTTTACAAATGAGGAACTGACTGAGGAGACCTTCAGATCCCTCAGATAGCATAAATCAGCCCTTGACTCAAACAAGCTGGAGGTCGGTCTCCCAGATTTTTATGACACAAAAGGCACTGGAGCCAGAGCAGGTATTGGGTGAAGGATACCCTGGTACCATTGCCTTGCAAAAGCTGAGACTGGCAAGCTGCTGCTGACTATCGGGCTGCTCACCAGTGTGACCATGCAGGTTGACACAGCTGCTGGGACGAACGGCAGGTCTGCTGAGCCCGAGGAATTTTGACATGGACACTGCTCTTCAGTGGCTTGACTACCCCACAGGTTACACCAGACAGCTCCCCCAACCCCCGGCATGGTCCCCACTTGTGTGGTGCTCAGATAACACTTTCATGTCACAGCCAGAAATAGTTTAATTTAAATTAAATGTAATTGAAAAAATTTCTGTGACAAAATAGACAATAAGTGCAAGACAATACCCAACTCCACAGTTAATTGTGACTCCAGCTGCTTCTCACTCACGGTAGTTTAAATTGGGGCTGCATTTTAAAGCTATTCTGTAATTAGTTATAAATTTGACAGTGACCCAGAAAAATGGAGAAGTTAATCTCTTCTCTTAGAATGTGGGAGGGGGGTATCAAGTTCTGGGATTTTCACATATTCTTTTTTTTCTTGTCACCTTAATTCATTCAAAAGTGATAGCTTTAAAACACAGTGATGAAAAAGTTACGCTGTTCTGGTGTCTTTTAAAATAAATTTCACATGAAATACAGTATGTGTTAAAGGCATTTGGATTCCCAGGGAATGTGCGTATACATTTCACTTGTCCTGTTACAACTTCCTATGAATTTATTCAGCTGGCTTCAATAAAAAAAAAAAAGAAAAAATAAAGGAAAATCTGTGGGAATCTTTCTGTGTGTACATTACAAAGCTACTAGGCCTTTAAACTGATAATTTAAAACCAGCTAAGCACATGTGCACAAATGGAAAAATATGAGTAATTTGGTTTCATGTGCTTTCCAGCTTCTTGCTGTATAGATGGACGCTGAGCCCTGAATGCTGAACTTCTGAGTTTAGCAGAACCTCTGCAGGGCTGATAGACCTTCCCAGGGACTTAGCATGGCTCTTGCAGAAGATAAAGCCAGGCTACAGGACGCTCTTATGGCAGGACCTTTCTAGGCAAGGAACCCCTAGGTTGAAAGCTGCTGCTGATGTTTATTCCCTTGAAAGGGTCCAGCCAAGTGCCTGGTGGAGGCACATAACTGAGTGATTTCCCTGGCAGCAGCATTTTGCTCTTGCTTTCAGATGAGTTTTCCAGTGAGGGAGCTGTTGGTGCTCACTGTGACAGGAGCATCCCTGCTTGCTGTGCTCCAGGAGGAAGCCAGCACATGTGCAAGCGGAGCAAGGCCCCTTTTGTGAGACCCAGCCAAGCAGCCTGATTTTAACATTACAAAAGCCACAGAGTGCTGTAGGAGCTGGGGTCCCATTTGCAAAAAAAGGAGCTTTCAGCTTTGACTCTGATAATTCGTGAAGGGGTGATTTAGCACAGCCAGCTGTCTGCACAGCCCCTGAGTCAAGGGCTGTGGCTCTGAAGCAGCATTGGTGTGCCTGCCATCCAACCAGCCCCTACTCCCTGCTCAGTGCAGGGAGTTCAGCTACCCTGGGCTTCACTTAACACTAATGGATGGACAGGAAGCTGGTGGTGCTGGTGCACTCTAGGTTGGGTTTAATCTGTATGGCTGAAGGGGTGATACTGCCCAGCTTTGCTGGTTAGAACTGTTCTCCAACCATTTCTGTTAGGTCAGATAGGTGTCATGGATGACATCCCTCAGGCACATAGGGTCAGGCTTCAAAAAGATGTAGGAATCTGCAATGTAAATAGGTGACTGCACACTAAGAATTGCTTTACTCTTCTAGTCTGGTGTGCACTGGCTTCAACAGACTTGGTCTTTACAAAAGCTCTGTGCCAGCTGGCACCAAGAACCCCTTGGCATCAACAGGATTTGACTAAAGACCTCTTAATCCTAGTAGCTCTCTACACCTTTAGGAAATTAAACCTCATTGCAGATGTAGACTCGAGGAGGTTAAATCTCATGGAAGGGGAGTCCAATTGCCTGTGGAGCCGATGTGGCTAGGACACACCGAATTCTCTGGCTGGTGGCAGGCGGGATGCTGTGGTTAGCATCACGTTGACTGGCAGCTGGCTCTTCGCTCCTAATAAGGAGGTGCAGCTGGGTTAATTGGAGGCAGCTTTCAGCACCGAACAATGCTTGAACGTGCTCCATGGTAGCTGCTGCGAGACAGCACAACTGCTCTGCCCCACTCTGTGTGGGTGCAAGGGACATTACCATTAATGTTAGGAAAACAGCCTATTTATGATCAGCCTATTACACAACTGGATGACAGCTGCCACCTTGCCAGCACACTGAGGACCACAGACCTTCAGAGAAGAACCTGGGAGGTAGTTATGCTGCAAGCCAACAGACTGTCTTCTTGTGTTGGCAGCTGCCTTGCATGGAAACCTACAACACACAGCATCTTGGCAGTACGCTGACAACATTCTTCAATGACCTCTGGTAATGTGTTTGCAAAGGGTGAAAGCACATCTGTAAAATGTACTGCCTCTGGTTCTGTGCTGTGGTCCAAAACAAGCTATTGAGCAGCTGAAGCTCTTGAAGGATCACATAACAAGGTACTAAGCTCTCCTTTAATAATTTTTCAGGCCTTAAAAAGCTATTTATAGATCTCCCATTTACCAAATGTATGATTTCACTGCATAGAGTGGCTTCCACTGGTTGCATTACCATTCTCACCCAGACATCTACAACTGTTTTACAGTCCTAAACCCTCTTGGAGGAACTCGACTAGGCTTGATGAGCTTGGGGAAGGACATTCCACTTCCTCAGATATTGTTGCAACATTCATGAGTTCTCTATTCTTTGTGGCACTTGCCCTCCATTTTGGGAGCGTAGGAACCTGAGATCCTCTAAGCTTTAGGAGACTGCACCATTACTTCTTGAAAAAATAAAAATAAGCTTGTAAGCCCCAATTACATATTTTTAACAAGTCAGTGACTTATTTGTAAGGTTTATGCTGGCTTTTTAAATTAAGTAACATGTACATTAGGAAGAAGATCTCATATACCACAAAACAAATGACTTCCAAATTTTTACATCTACCCATTTCTACAAGGCAATGTCCTCTCTCATTTTAAACGTGGAGGTACTCAACAGAATAGCAATAGTCTTTTTCTAAAAAAAAAAAAAAAGAATATTTAACGTCTATAAAGCACCTTTCTCGGAAAAAGAAAGGATACATTTTTCAGCCCTGTTTAACACCTTACGCAAATAATAGGAATTGGTCTTTTATTGGTCTCTGTCTTTTTGAGGTCCCTAAAGTGTTTTAGCTGTCATTTGCTGAATTGGAAACATCGGCTTTGACCAGAGGCTGGGTGGTGTCACTTGTATGGCTGCAGATGTCACAGCAAGGGCCAGATTTTCACTACACTACCCCAAGGCAGTTCAAACTGCATTTAATTAGTGGGTACCAAATGCTGCTGCCTGCCTTCTCTTAAAAGCCCAGGACACAGTCACAGGTAAATGTTCCACCAAACAGACCATGATGAATTTGAGTTTTCATCAGCTACCTTAGCTGGTCCCTCTCAGCCTCCTGCACCAACATCTGGGCCAGCTGTACACCCTTCCTTGGTGCTGGGATAAGAACTGTGACGGCCAGGCTGAAAGAGATGGGCATGAGCACACCAGGTCACTCAACAATTTTGTCTTTCCCAGCTCTGAGAGGCAGCTCTTCCTTCCCCGTGGTGTCAGACAATGAAGAAGTTATGGTGACAATCTCCATGAGTTTGATGTTCCTTTCTTTCCACAGATATCATGTGCTGTCTTGCAACCTCCACATATCTCCAGCCTCCCAAGGGAATGCTAAATTGGGATTAGTCCTGTGGCCTGCAGTGATTACGGTGACCTGAACCTCAGCAGAGCAGCGAACAGCGCTAAGCCCTTTTGCTGCTCATGTTAATGAGTTAAGTCCCTCCCTCGAGTGCAAGGAGTGGTTCTATGTGAAACCCCCAGCTGAACAGCCAACACAGGATCATGGATTACTTTTGAAAGGTGACATCTCTCTAACCTGTGAAGCCATTCCCCCACCTCAAACATGGGGGAAACATGGAGAGGACAAGGGATATGTGGATATACAGAAAGGACAGTGAAGTGGATCAAAAGATGGAAGGGAAGGAAACTGGTGTTCTTCAGCTCGGGAAGAGAGGACTGGGGGAGCCATCTGCGAACATCAGCAAATGGAGTGGAGGAAGGCAGGACAGGTATCATTTCTAGTCTGTCGGGGTTTGATAACATAGTAGTAGAGCTCAAAGGCTGCTAATCTTTAAGATACACTTTCATTTAAGTAAAAAATGGCTTAACAACTGGTAACAATCTATCTACTGGCTAAAACTTCTGGAGCTGTTTGTGCAGGCCCCGAAGACCTCCTCCTTTTGCAGCAGCTTCCCTAGCACCCTCCTCATTCCCACCTCCAGCCATGTCCTCCATATCTCCTTCCCATCTCTGCTGGTTCTCACAAAAGTCCTGTTCCCAAAAGACAAGCTTTCCCCTCGAGAGACTTCTTCCCAGTGCTAGACTTTCATTTTGGACCAATAGAAGCTTTGCCCATGCTAGTAGGAGCAGGAGTCTATGAAACAACCATCACCAGCCACAGAGCTGATGTAACCCATGGGATCACAGCCACAACTGACAATCTGCCCTCAGTTTCCTGAGCATATAGCTGGTGGTTTCCTGAAAAGGAGGAGATTCAATCCCAAGTTTACTGACATAGCAGGGCTGGGGGTGAGTCTGAGAGCCATAAGAAAAAGAACTGCAGAAGCTGGCAGAGATCACTGCAGGGTTTTTTGGTTAAATCTGAAATTCCGTCATAATCACAAGAGGACTGAATCCTCCTCTGAATACCTTCTCCTCAAAATACAAAGATATTTCAAATACCTCCATGAAGGGAAATTAGTAACTTCATATACTCCAAATCAGAACCTGCTTTCATGATACTGCTAAGCAAAAAAAGGTGTGAGATTTCCAAATGACAGTCACAATGGTAACTTCACTGTATGTACAGGCCCACAATAACGTGCATAGCACTACACCAAACAGCTACCTACTCATTATATAATATCAACATATTTCATAAAAACCAGTGATCTGAGAATGTGCCTCCCAGGGCTCTTGCAAACCTTAATTTAACCCTTGAGAAACCTCAGAGGAAAGAGGGTTCACAGTATTTTCAAGCTCTAGACATAAAAGTGGGGACAAAAACCCCCAAATCACCAACTGTGCAAATCAACTAAATAATAGTCAAGCTGTCACCCAAGATTTTCAGTTAGAGGTGAAACCATTTGCATTTTTATCTGTCATGTATGTGCAAGACAAATAACTGTATGCATTTATGCTGTCCCTTCAGGGAATTAATAAATCTCAAAACACCTTAAAATGCACATGATCAGCCCCGTAGAAATAGTATTACAAATTGTCACAGTGAAGAGATGCATCAGCCATCTTTATGAAGAACAAAACCAACTAACAGTGCACAATGTGGGTTTGGTTATTCAGTTAATCTGTCTGCAATTGACCAATTTTCTACCACTGAATAAGAAACATATAACTATTTTTAGGTCAAACACTAACAATTGGGGCTACCTTATATTATGGGTGGGAAGACAACAGATCAGTTTTTAAACAGAGAAAATAAGAAACTCATGTTTCAGTCACATTATGACTCGAAGCCAAGAGAAGCCAAAAAATTCAAAGATATTGGCTAACTCCCACAGAATGCTTGAAAAGCCAACTTTTAGCCCCAAGTGAATTTCTTCACCGAATTATAAGTCCCTAAACTTGCCTTTTTAATGTTACTTGCTGACACAACTTTAATCACAATGCTGCAAAAGCTGTATGTACATAATAATAATAATTTTAAACTAAATGTTTCCAGTGTTTAGAACTTGTCAGAACTCCTGAAGATAGCTGCATCTGAAATAAAATATTTAGGGAAGAGCAATTTAACTTGGCTATGGTGAGTAAAGGTAGTATATGTAGCACTGGCTCTGTCTGAATACTGAACCAAAAAAAAACAAAGGTGAAAATACACAGAGTAAAAATTCAATTCTGATGAGATGAAAACAAAAACTTGTCCATTCGCAATGCTGTTAGTTAAGTGTTAGTGCTCAGAGCAAGGACCGTGTACCATGACTCTTGGAGTCTTTATCTCAGTCTCACACAGGTCTGTTCCCAGTGCTGGAAATTAATATAAAATGTTCTGAAACCTATGCTGGAAGGGTCCTACGTGCAAAGCATTACTGGGGTGGACTAACGTTTTAAAAAAGCCTAAGAGATTTGTCCCAAACAAGGAGATTGTAAAGCCAGGATTTTCTTCTTATCTGGATATGACTGAAAAACCTGTGCTCTGTTACCTTGATGCTCTCCCACTCTGGGATTTTCATGGTCATACAACCAATGAGAGACTTTGCACCCCAGAGCTGACAAATTTCTGAGCGCTCTTAATGCCCTGGGACTTTACTGGCGTCTTGATTCCCAGATATTTCTGAAAATGAGGCTTCTTTTTAATTTTCCTACAGCATTTCTCATGCCAGAAACATCTGGGAAAGGCGAGAGCTGACAAAAAAGCAACAACTTTTTTTTTTTTTTTTTCACTCTCTTGCACATTGTTTGAAAAAGGTTTAAGGCTAAAATAAACTCCTCTGAAGCAACGTGCAGTTCACAGACAATGGCAGCAGCTGCAGATAGCAGAAGTTCATTCCTGTTTATTATATTCATTAAAACTGAAGGGAGAACCATGGCAGCACCAACTTAATGGTCATCTGAACATAATTATTAAGAAAGCATTGTTCTTTGGAAAGATGCAAAGTGTCAGACGGAACTTCACACCCTTCTCATAAAACCCCCACTTATTTCCTACCATTAATTGGATTAAATGGGCATTGTAGGATCGGAGGTGGAGGGAAATGGGTTAATGAGCATGTGTAGGAGGCAAATGACACTGGAAACTCAGTGTGTCTAGAGAGAGTGGGCAGAGGAAACAAAATCAGATGTGAGCAAATTTCTGGAGGGGAATTGGGCCGACAAAACTCATGAGACAGCACTTTGTGTTCTGATCATCCTTGAAAAGTACGAAAAGCAAAAACTCTGGCCAGTTTACACATGTGTTTCAAACAACAATTGAGAGACAAACAAAACCCAACCATGAATCAAGGGACTGCATCGACAGCCACAAAGCAAACTCCTTTTGGAATCCAGCCACATCCTTGTATCCTACAGCCTGTGCCATGCAGGAGTTCCCACGGTGCCTTTTGGTGCCATGAAATTCCCTCCACCTTGCTAAAAGCAGGGCAGTTCCTCTTTGTAAGCACCAATGAGCCCACTCATTGTCAGTCTGTCTTTTCTTTAGTTGCCTTTCCCTTTCCAAATTGATGTTCGCTGCCTTGTACTGACTGCCTGATGTTAAAGGTGGATGCAGTTCTCACTCTCCCTGTAAGCAGGCTCAATGCCGAGAGCACCATATGGGTTGGACTCCACCCCCTCCTCATGCAGGCAGTGGGTGAATTTGCTCTTCAGGCTATTTTGGGTCAGTGTGAGAGCTCCTGTGGCTGCATCTGAAATCTGGGTGTCCCTCCATGGGTAGGTATGGATGGTAAATAATTTTTGCATCTATAGGCCACCTCTCAGCTTTTCCATCAACCAGTGCTCTGCAGTGGACAGATCTATGGGGCAGCAGCGTGGCAACAGCATTACTCTGTACAGACCACCACATCCCATGGTTTAGGATCTGTATGTGAATCATGAAATCCATCCCATGGCCTCTCCTGCCCAACCACAGAAATGCAGCATGATACGTGACAGAGCGTTGTATGGGGCTACAAACTCAACCAGGAATTCCACTCCCTTCTCAGCCAGGACCCCCACTGATTCCTGTGAATGTTTTATGCTTCAGAGAAGGAACTATTGAGTTGCTCCTGGGCTGTAAAACTTATTTTCCTTAGCTGCTAAAAAAAAATGACCTTCAGACTCGAGCTGGCCAACACCAATCTCCATTCCACAGCTATTCCCAATGTTCACTGGTATATGACTGCAAAAGCAAATTACTGGACCCTCTGGAAAAATACCTTCTACCTTTCAGCAGAAAGAACAGCAATTCTTTAACAAAATGTACTCCCTTTTTTTGAGGCTGATCTTCCTTTGTGCAAAGCTGTCTTTTCCTGTAAGTACCAGGGATTTTTTTGTACAAGGATAATTGTTCTCACCTTTCACTCTTATATTAGCTGGTAATTTATTAATTTTTTTAAAAAAATTTAAATTTACTCCTGCTAGTCCTCACACACACTATTTTGTGTATCTAAGTCAAGGGCATCCAAAACCCTCTTCTTCAGCCTGGTCTCCCACTGGAATGATTATATGACTGTGCTGCCCATGTGACTGTCCAATTGCCTTTTCATCCCTTCCAGGAGCTTTAGAGAACTTGGATAATTTAACGTTAATGGGAGGCTGGAGTCTCAGTGGTCACAGCTGAAGCTGTAGGAGGGCTTCAAGCTCCTCTGAACGACCATCATGGCCCCTCCTGACAACGCACCTAGAAAAAACCTAGGCACGCATTACTGCCCACTCTGCTGCTGATCCCCTGGCACCATTGCAAGGGCCACAGGCTGTTCCCAAACAGGTCCCCCATCAGATGGCTGGAGAGGCAGGACTTCAGGGTGGCTCCCAAGGTACTTTGGAAAATCTGATCAAATGTAACTTTTGCATCTACGTTTGCTTTGAGTTTATCTTGTCCGTCCCTTCAGACAAAATTCTGCTTGCCCCAGCAATACGAGGGAGGAGAATGCATTCCTCCACTCAGCTGGATTTGCAGGGAGCCTAGCCGTCGTCACTGTTTTTGGCCTTCTCACTGGATCTCAGGAAGTTGTTATATGTTATACAAGTAATTAACTGTGCTACAAATGCCGGGTGATCCCTAATTCCTTGCTGCCTTTGCTTACTGAGTTGGGTGTTGACAGTACTTGAAGCAAGAGACCCACACACAGAATGTAAAATTAAACCAAAAGCTCTGGTTAGGGTTCAGATTTTAGGAAATTACAGACTGCAGTCCAAAACTTTCTGCTTTGAGCTGCTCTGTAGTCTGTGTGTTTCATAGCTCTGGGGAATAAGAGTTCTTTTGCCATAATTCTTTCATACATGCAGAAGTGGGAAATTCACCTTTCAGTCCTTCTGAAAGCACCCACTGTGCTCCACATGCCAATTAGTGCTTCTGAAGGCTGCTATAATGCTGGAAAATTGCCAGTCAGACTCAGAGAAGGGCATCACCTGTATAACACTCTCAAAGTGACCAAAGTTTGCTGAAGTAGATATGTACCTGTCTTCCCAGTCAAATGCCCTTCTCAGATTTTGTCTTACGGTCTCCACCAAAACTAATGCAAGTTTTTCAGTGGCATCCAAAAATTTCTCAATGACACTGTGAAAAGCAGAAATTTATCAGGTTTATTTTACACCATTTAAAACATCTCGCTCACAAGCTAAGTAAATTGTGTGCAGAGCTGAATGGATGCCAAAAGAAGAAGTGGTTCAAAAAGCGAAGGGACTGACTTGGTGGTGCCCACAGCTGCTCTCACTGTGCTGGCGACTCCTGCAAACTGGCAACACTCACCAAAGTAATGATCATCTAATCTCCTACACTCTGGTCTAAATATTCACTCCTGTCATTACTAGACATAGGGACCAGGTTAGATGGACCTTTGGCTCGCTGCCTGCAGGGGTATCCCTGAGTGCAGTAAAGTAAATCCTGCCGGAGGTTGTCATAGTCAAATGAATTCATGACTCCTTAAAAGAAAAAAAAAAAATCAAAGAAAAATCTGAAATTAGGGCTCACTTTCCACAAAGGTAGTGAGGGGAATGTTTTTCAAACTATCATCTGAATTCCCTCCAATAAAAAGTATTTTAAAATTTTATTTTTTATTTATTTTATTTAATTTTTTTTATTTTATCTGCAAATCATAGTCAAGAGGCCTCTGGATACTTAAAAGAAAAATTAAAATTTAAAAAATGTATTAATAAAATGAGGAGATACAAACTTCTTCACTAACTCACACGTTCCTTCTATTGACTTAAAGTAAAAAGGGACTACATTTTAAAGAATACTTTCAAGAAAAATGTTATTTCATTCTCTTTTTCAAAGGGAATATGTGGATTACTGAGTATTTTTGTTCCTTTATTCAGACAGTGTTGCTATTTTAATACAATTTAAATACAGTGTACTTTCATTTAAAAATAAACTTCTTTACATTACATTTAAAATCTTGACATCTTTTATGAGACAATTAAGCCATCTATTTCTATAAGTTAAATTAAACACAAATAGCTTTCAGGCAGTGCATGCTGCTAATGAAGTTTTAAGAAAGCAAAACAACAGGCTTCGGGGAAGTCACTTGCTGAGCACCTGGAACAAGAATTTGCTGAAGTGATAAACCAGTGCTTGACAGCTGCAACTTGTTCTGCAGGTGCAGAAAGCACTTCTTCCTCTCAGTTCCTTCAGCTTAGTTCAGTTCAGCAGTTACTTCACTGAATGCTAAGAAACCACTTGAGAAATAAAAAAAAAAACAACCTAAACCAATTTTCCCTCTCTAGTAATGGAATAAAAACTACATACAAGATATTTTCACACACGAGTTTGAGTGTGAAACTGAAAGACAAGACGGCCTGAAATAATCTGTCCAATCCATCCCTAAAGATACGCTTTTTATCATTTAATACATTAAGTAGGTTTTTAAAAATGAATTATTTTTACATACTTATTCTTGAATTATCTATCATATTACCTTAATAACAGGCAACATTATGACATTCTAAATGAATTTTTGTATTCTGACTCTGTGTATGTGCCATTTGATAAAATTACCAGAAAAATGTCCAAAATAAAAATGGCTTTATTTCATAGTGTTATCTTTTACAGATAACATTGAAATTTGAATATGTATGTGGTAAAGTATGCTATGGCTTTAATGTGTACGTATTAAATACCCTCTAAATTGTTAAACCACCTCTGATTTTAGTGTAAAATCCATTATTAGCTGCACATCAACATATTTTGTTTTGAAACAATGACTTGAACTTTCATTTTGGAAAATATGTAAATTATACAAAGTAAATCAAGACTTAAAAAAGATTATCTAAATTGAATGGGTTTATTTGATTATTTAAATCACAGTTGTGACCAGTACTTTAACTCATTCTGTCTTACATGCATACATTAATAATGGCAAATCTTTAGCTTATAAGAGACCGAATTTCCAACAAATAAATAAGACAAAATTTATAAAAAACCTTAACAAGATGAGCTCAAAATTGTTGTGTCTTACTTTCTACCACTGGCTATGAAAGAAATCCTTGAAGGAATGAATTTATCTTAATAGTAGAAAATACATAATGAATAATAATCAGGCAGTTGAATCTATATTAAAGACTTAAAAATTAAAATGAAGAAAAGGAGACAATAATGTTTTCAAATGTATTTGGGTGATGTGGAGATGCTGACCTAAGGGATAAAAAAACCTCTACATGGACTTTGCTTCTGTTGCATGGTATTGAGAGTCAGCTCACTGAGGAAGAAGAAAAGGTGGTGATTTGAAAAGCTATTTGCCCACCGCAAAACTTTATTATCTAGAAATGTGTGCATGAGAATTTAAAGCTGCTACATCTTTTCCTTTCACTGTTTCATAAATCACTTGCTTCTGATCTCACAAATACTTCTTGCTTCCTTACAACTTGCAGCACTTTTTTCTTCACTGCAGCTGCAAAATCTGTAACTCCAAAGTCATCGAGACACTGCCCTTTGAGGGGTGAAGGGGAGGAGGGAGGGGGATCCATTTGCTTTGAAGCCCTGTGCTCCAGAGGATGTCATCCTGGTTTCTTGCTGGCCTATCTCTTAAGCCTGTTAAAGGGTACTAAAAGAACTGTCAAAACTTCCAATGCACTGCAGCAGCACTTTCTCCAAATCCCATGAATGTAGCTGGTTTGGTGTGATAAAACAAGCTAGAAACAAAAATGCTCTTAGTAAAATTGAGCTGAGGTTGATGACGCTTCACATTGGCCCCTTTCCAGGACACAACCATAAAACCCTTTCCTGCAAGCACTGGTGATTATAAATATGACTCTTGAATCACCTGATTTGATCTTCTGGTTTATCATTGCCCAGATCCTCCTACACTGACCCCAAAGACTTCAGTTCATTTGTGTCCCCAGGAGAGATCAGCAGGTGCCCCAGGTGGAGAAGAAAGTCAGATGCTGCTGCTTGGTGACTCCTGAAATGACACCTTCCCTTGTGACTGCATGATTCAAAAAGCTAGTTACACCTTCTCAGGCTTGAGCATCAAGTGTTGCAAGTATTACACAGTATTACTTTAATCCATCTCCTCATCTCTGCTATGATGTCACATATACTTTATGGTCACCAGTTTGCAAGGTGGTCCCTATAGCACTCATGAACACAGCCATCAAGCAGACAGGTAAAACTCTGGGTTAGAAATGAAACATCATCAGGAACAAGTAGTGCCTAGCAGTATGATAGGGAAATCCATCACAAGGGAAAAGATATCCACTGCATAGGTAAAAAGTGGGAAAATATTCTCTTTTCCAAACACAGCACTCAGAACTGCACAGGAGGAATGTGGGAGAGAAAACACAAGGGCAACTGCAAGCATTTACAAGGTAAAGAATAAAGTCTCCAATGATAGAAAGATATAGAGAAAACCAAAGACCAAAGGTAGCTGCAGCAGGAATTTGGGATGTTTTTACTGCCCCCCTGGGACATATTTGCACAAAGATCAACTTTCAGTCATATTTTACCTCCTTTTTCTGCTCAAAACATATAGCTGCAATGACAGGCAGAAATCAAATGCTTCAGAGCATACTTTTAAATGCAAGATTCAACTCTGGTTTACAGAGTCAGGTTTCTTTTGCTACTCACACCTACCTATGGCACTTCCAAATTAGGTAAGAGCAGACTATGCTAACAAGAGCCTGATTTAAAAGTAAGGTGAAGATGCAGCACTGCCTGTGTTACAGCACCCAGTGCAGCACTATGAGGAGTTCAGCGCAATTTTGGAATTTAAAGCCTCAGTTTCTCATGGAATCAGCCTGAGGACTGGAGCAAAATGCTATGGGCTTTTGGATTAAACCCCAGCTGCTGAAAACACCAACATCCAGCCTCCCTTAGGAGCATTCAGCAGAGCAGCATGCAGGTCCTCTGAAAGGCACAGAATCTCCACTGGTGCCCTCTAGTAGCATGTGGACTGGTTTCAGCCCCCATTAAAAACTAAATGCTATTATAGGCTCTCCATAGCAGTGCCATGTTGTTCCTCCTCCTTTTAAATGACATTTTAGGCAATAAACATGTGGTGCTCACTGGGCTAAAGCCAGTCAGCAAACTTCCACCTGGATCAGCAGGCAGCAAGGCGTGCTCAGGGATGTGGCAGGCCACACCTCAGCACAGTGGGTTTGGGTCGTGAAGTGAAATCAAATTAGCTAATTAAGGAGGTGCATGGTTCCATTTCAGGGAAATTTAGTAGGCACCTCAGCTTCCTGCAAAGCTGGAAATGCTTTCATAAAAGTGACAGTGCTGATATCCCTACATTAGGTAGCGTACTGGCCATGAAACAAAGAAATCCATGCATTCTCCATCCTTTTATAGGGGAAGCAGAAATCTCTCAAAAGTGTAGTTAAGAGTTGTGGGGAGCGAAGAAGGGTGATTTTACCACTGATGTCACTGACAGCATAAGCCTTTTATGGTCATGACTTAATAGTTGTGTCTCTGCTTCAAAATCAACAAAGAGCAGAGAAAAAAGGCTCGCTTCCTCCTTGGGAAATGGTGTATGTTCAGAGAGGAAGCTGCCTTCCTGTTTTCTCCATAATTGCAGCTTTTCATGGTTTTAGCAAGTTCCACAATTTTAAGCCTCTTCCATATGGAACATGTTCCTCTAAACATCTGGCTCCTTTTTTATTGCAGTGATAAAACAGATTTATTTTCTACAAACCATATAAAATATTACTTTCTCAGTGTACAATCTACTGTGCCTTTAAAAATAAAAAATATACAAAGAGATCAATAGTCTGACATTTTTTTTTTACTAGTAACTAAGTTCTTTTCTAAAGAAGACTTAAGGAATAATTCTGAATCTGGAAAGAAAGAAAGTCTGGACACCTACATTTATTATCTCCGTGTTTCTTGGTGCAGACTAATGATATAAAACCAAATCAGAAAAGAACTACAAATCCAGACACAGTACATTTTTCAGACCCAGGACAGATTTGAATGTGTCTCTCTCCCACTGGTTTTTAGCCTATATGCATCACCTTGGAACTATCATTGAGAGAGAATGAAATGCTTTGATTAGCTTAGAAGTCATCTTTCTAATTTGCCTGAATAATATTAGAAAAGAAAGGCTTATGTCAAGAAATTCATCGGGATGTACAGTAACGAAAAGAAGAGCATTCTTTGATTATCTAATGGCAGTTAGGCTGCAATGTTAAATTTTAGTGGGCAAGGCACTCAAGCAATAAACCAGGAAAAAAGCCATTATAAATCAACAGATCATCTTGGCTTCCCCTTGCATTAGCTGTTATTTTTAGCTGTACTGCATGCATGGCTAAGCAACAGTGCTGCAGAGTGCTCCCCCAGAAGTTTTAATCTTTTTCTCTCTTCACTATTTCACCTGCAGTTGCCTGAAACAACACAAGCATTCACTGCATGCAACAAGCCTAAAAGTGAGCGATAAAAAATATTGTGAAAGATCTGGCCAACGCTTGCTACAGGGATATAGTCCAACAGCGGC
>NW_020955316.1:768280-776619 GCF_003031625.1 Empidonax traillii
AAAAAAAAAAAAAACAAACAAAAAGAGAGAGTAATTTTCTAGATGTTTTGACAAATCCTGAATTAAGCAAAGTCTGGCTTCATGCAGAAAAAATGGTGATGCTTTATACCTCAGCTTGCAGCTTGATACCATTTCCAGACTTACACTGCCCATGAAGCCCATCTGCCCCTGTGGGAAGTGACCAACTAGGGGAAAAGTGACTAGGATTGGGTCATTTATTTGGCAGAAGAACAGGGATAAGAAATAGTGATGAAAAGGAAGGTCGAGAAGTGGGAAAAGGCTTCATAAGGCATGCAAGCTGCGTGAGCAATGGTGTCTGGAGTGGCCCTATGGTGCATCCCTGTGCTGACCACCACATGTTACATCAGGACAGTAACCCTAACCAACTGTGCTCACTATACCACACATGCCAGACCTGCTCCTCCAGTAAGGAGAACCAGGACTGAGGTAGCCCTCACTAGCAGGGCAATATCTGGATGGGACAGCATCACAGGACTACCCTGTCAGTGCCCTTTCCAGGTCTTTCTGCACTGGCATCCACCATCTCCTAATAGAAAGTTTGCTTCAAAATGTAAGGGCAGGGAATACAGTTCTTCATTTAAATGAACGCTGCATCCTTGAACATGCAAGGATTAAATATGAATCTCTTGAGTCTACAGTCAAAACTAAATCTGGGTCACCCAGGCTAGAGACTGACTGGAAGCTGAAGTGAAATCAATTGTTCCGTGTCCTTGCTCAGCCTGAGAGAGGAGTAGATGTAACCCTAAACCAGTTCAGAAAGGGCTAAACCTCACAAGAGAGGCAGAGGTCCCATCATTGTGATGGCACCAAGGGTCTGCTTTCCCATCAGTTGAGAGACTGTGCATTTTTAGGGCCTGATGGTGGCACAGCCACAGATCATCTGTGCTCCTCAGGCCTCACTGCCCTACTGAAGGGAGAAGACAGGGCAGAGACTTTTGGCTCTGCTCCTCCACCATCACATGCCAAAGAGGATCCCTGATGACAGATACAGATCTGCAAGTGCTTATGTCCTGCCTAGAGGAATCATAGTCTCCCTCCTATACTCCCAACTAATCATTACCTCCCAGTAAGTCAATGTAAGGAAGTTTTCTTACAAATACTTGCTATTTTTTTTGGTGCCTAACAGTGCCTGCATAATGCAGCAGGATAATGTGAAAAGTAATTCACTAGAAATAAATAACACCCCTTCCTCCTTAAATGGTCTTTGCTACCTTCTCTATAGCTTAATTGCAAAATTAATACATATATTGCATGAAAGACTTATTAAAAACTGTTAGATGCCCTCTTACTAAACACACTTATTTGTAAAGCTACCTCAAATTCACTTAATTTCAGCGTAGGGACCAGGAAGCTGCTAGTGGAAAATTACCAGACATGAAGAGACTTCATTACAAAGTTTACACCTGTATTTGTCATAATCACTTTAGATATCAATGGTCCTTTTTCTAATGTCCACCATACCTTCTGATAAAGGTAAATGCATATACTCAGAAAAAAACGCTCTTACACCTTAATGGTTTGGAATCAACAATAGTTACAGCCTTGCTTCTAAGTGATGAGTACAACCACTCATAAAACTGCTCTCTGAAATGTAATATCCAATAATTTCTTTTAATCTGGTCCCAAGCCACTGAAGAAAACTGAAACACAGTAAGTACCATAGGACATTTTGCCTTCACAGTATTATGAATCTTGTTGCTGGAGATTTGCAGGAACAGGTTATACAAATATTTGATTCAGAAGCTGATGATTGTGCCTTGAGATAAGATGACAGAGGTTGGAGCCAGGCCTCTTCTTGAGGTCCTTTTCAACCCCATCTTCTATTATTCTAGGTGAACAGCTCTATGTTGATACAATCTACATGTCACAGCTAAAACTAAGCATATGCTTAAGTGTTCTGTCAGAGTGATGCACAAGTGCAAAGCAGATCCTGTATCTCTCATGGCTTTAAGGTATACACTTTCTTTTTGTAACTCTTGTTCGAACTCTCCCTCAGCAGTAAGAGGGCACAGGCTCAAACAAGCATGGCTCTTGGGAAAGCAGTTTCCTTGTGCCTGCTATCCCCTGCTGGAGGGGCAATGGGCAGAGGGAGATTTACATCTGTTGCACAGGACACATAGCTTTCTCCCAAACTGCATTGGAAACCTTTACTGTGATCAGAAAGAAATCACCCAGATTAATGAGTGTTTTGGTTTAGATTGTACAGTTTTAACCAGCAGCGGCACTAGAGAGGTAGCATCCAAGTTCCTGACCCTCTCTCAAAGGCAGATGTGTACGCTTCATTTAAAAAACAAGAAATACAGATTTAACTCCTGAACTTCCCCTTCTCAATCTGGGGCATTTCCTGAAGTCATACAAATTGTTTCCTACCTGACATGAAGCTTACATCCCAAGGGAAGGCCCAAGTCCTTTCCTTCCTCTCTTTTATTCTCAAAGCCCAGCACTGGCCTGAGTCTCATTCTGGTTTAGGCATTTCAGGAGCAAAACTACATTATGTCATCCTGAGAAGAAACTTAAGAAGAAATCACTCAGCTTGGTGTTCCAGTATGCCAACTCCTTGCTAGTTAAACATGACCTTGCGGATGAAAAGTGATCCTCATAAACATTAGTAGCATTGCCATAAAAACAAATAAACAAAACTAGCAAAAACCCCCAAACAAATTGAGAGCTATATTTGTGCATGTAGTTGTGTTCCTTTAGGTGAGGCAGTTTCTAACAACTAGGAACAAGATAGGTGGCATTTCCAGTTCAATCCTGGTCTGCACAGAAAGAATGTGGGTCAGTCTTTCAGGTTCTCCCTGCCTCATTTTACATTTGGGCAAACTTGCTCAGAGTGTCATGCTGATTAACTCATTAACATTAGAAAAGATCTTTGTATTCCTTGGATAAAATGATTGGGGAAGTGGGAGCATGGCATTATCACGTCTAGATAATGAAGTAAACAGTCCTCAGCCAGTGTCAATGGCAGGAATTAACTGGTATATGTAGAGCAACTGTTAAGTAAACTGGATTTTAGAAGCCTGTAGTCAGATGCTATAGAGTGCTGTATTTGAGATGTTTATTTTAATTCACATTCAATGAAATGCAGTTAAGAAACTTAGTTTAAAAGGCTGGATCCTGATTCTTTGCTGCAAATGCAAAAGGAAAGTCTATAAAATGAAGCCCTCCACTTTGCTAGTGCTTTGTGTTTCCATAGTACCAGCAAGTGAGCTGGGTTTTAAAGCCGAGTGAAGCAGCTGCCCAAGACTCAGATTTCTGAACACATAAGACAGTTTGAATGGGCAATATGAGCAGAAACCCAGCTGGTGAGACAACATCAAGTTGGCCAAGTAACCAAAAGATTACTGCATGGAAGAGGTCCCTGAGACCTGTCACAGTCTCTCCCTGTCCTAGGACCAGCTCTGCCCATTCTGCAAAGTAGATCATGGAGGAAGAGAAAGGCCAGTGTATCCTCAGCAGAGATGGACAGTATGGACCTCACTGTGACTCAGGGAGGAACAACTTTTAGCTTGGAGGAGACATGCTCCAAAGAACCCTTGAAAAGTCTACAGAAACAGTAGCAGTGGCGAGGCTTGTGTTAAGCTTCGTCATCTTGGCACCCTGCCTTTGCTGCTTCCCTGTTTCCTTTCCATAACTAAACAGCCATGAAGATTGTGCCAACATCTAGCATGGGATTGAACCTCCCTCCTTGCCCTGGACTACAGTCCTTCAGTCAGTGGTGAGAGAAGCACCTCCCAGTGTGGCAATTCAACCCATCTGAAGGACAGACCTTGCCTGTGCTTGCCTGTTACACTGACTGCAGAGATAGTCTGGATACGCAGCTGAGACAAATGGCCCAAGTTTCTAACCACTAAAATGAAGTAAATACGTCTTTCCGGGAAAGCTGAGGGGAAATCTGGTTTCACTGAAGTTCAGGGGGTTGCAGTGGACAGGGATTGCTTTCATCCCTATCTAGTGCTCCACACTTTGTAACTGTTCAAATGCAGTGAGTTTGACTTTAATCAAGCAAGATACATTTTGTACTGTTGCAGGAAAAAATGACTGTGGTTTTAACCATTTCTTTCCCTAGCAGACCATGGATTTTTATTCAAAGTGCTAAATCCCTCCTCAAATTAGTTGCTTTGGTGGTGGGAAAAAAAAAAAAAAAGGGTTTATTTTTTAGACGCTCCAGGATTTTACGAATGTATGCAAATTAAAGCACCTTAAAAATTAAGGCTAAAGAGTCCAAGGGAAGTCTGGAGGGCAGTCGAAGTGCAACATGCTGAGAAGTTGTGTTGGGTTTCCCCCCGCCCCCCTCAATCATTTTACTAGTTAATCTTCCTGGGAACAGACTGATATTTACTCATCCCATGAGAGAGTGGAGTTGTCAAGAATCCAAATGACACCAAGGGATAAGATTTAAGGAACTCTACTATTAGTCATCAAATGTGAGGAAGCAGCACAGTTCTTTGGTGATGGACTGTACAAATGAGCTGAATTTCTCTAAATTATGAGGGAAATATTATGAATTGTCTGTAGAAAAAGAAATTACAAGCTCAAAAAGGATCCCCCATCACTAAGTCCCATGGGAAAAGTCTGTGGCTACCATGGTTGTATGGCAGCAAACAAAATGACAATTATAAAATAATGTATTGAAAGGTTCAACCATCACATTTTCCATACTAGCTTCTCTGAAGACTCTCATGAATCCCAGATGGCTCCCAGCATTACTCCATGTTGTGTCCTGCAGACTCAACAGCATAGATCACCACTAGTCTGGACACCACTACGCTGCAATCTTGTCCAAGAGGAGAAAGTGCTGTAGCTTTTTCTATCTCCCTACAAGCCATGCTTTGCTTTCTTCTCATCTGGTTGCCATGTATGTTAAACTGCTCTTAAAGTAAGGGTTTAGAAGGCACAAGATCTGAGTTAATTTTCTTGCTCTGTGCTAACTCACTATGCAACTTTATGGACAACCAATACGCTCATGTCTCTACTAGGAAATGAAATACCACTGGAGTTGTCCTCTGTTCACCACCACTAACACATCACAGACCACATTCAAATCATTAGACTCTTCTAACTTCCAAACCAGAGTCTGAATATGCACTCAAACTGGGGGATGCCTACTCAGATATTGGGGATGGTGAGCTGAGCCAGTTAAAAGTTTGAGTTGGTTTGAGACAGAAATCAGCTGTGGGCTATTCAAACAGGTAATCACATTTGGACAGCCAATCATGTCCCACTAGCTTGGGTCATGATTATGTCATCACTTCTTATGGTGCTTGGTCTCTGGCCCTCTGCACTCCATCCATCAATGAAGGATCATAGCAGTTCTTTCCCTATGACATGGAGTTAGGATGTGATAACATGTCATCTCTCTGTAACAGAAATAATCACAGGTAGGAAAGATCAATATAAGTATAATCTTACGAAATGGTGCATTCTTCCAATACGCTTCTGATTTATTCTATCCCATGAGTCAACAAAGGCTGCCACATGGTCAAAATCTTGCAGTTTTGACCCCAGGGGTGCAAAGCACAGAGAGTATGCAGCCCTTTGGAAACAGATGAATGTGCCTTGACACAGTACTTCTCATCTGACTATCTCAGTGTATTTGATGCCCCTATCCAGGATGTATAGAGCCTTGTTCCACAAATGGTTCCAGTGGCAGTCACGCAACACGAACTGACACCTCAGAGACTGGGCAGGCTCTAACGTGCACAACATCTTAAGATGGATGAGCATAGCATGCATCTTTCAAACTAGATTCAAGTAGAAACTGCTAGGGGTAAAGTTTCTGCCTAAGTGCTGTGAAATATAGAAGGGACTTGCAATTCATGTTTCTTACTTGCTCACCAAGATTTATCCTGCTTATTACCACTTCATTGCCTTCCACAGAGTAATTATTAACTCACCGTAGCATATGTCAGAGAAAAATCAGGAGCGCTGTCCTACCCTGATAGTTCTCAGTTACTAAATCATTGGTATTAACCTCAGAAAGACAAGAGGCAGAGAAAATAACCCCTCTGTGAAGAATAATCTACTTGAGGATACCTGTATTTCATAATCCTGTTGTATCTGTAAGTGAACCTCCAGTAAATCAAGAAAAAGCATGCATTTAAGTTGGGAATGCAGTTCCACCTGAGAGAGAGAGGTCTGTACNCCCCCCCCTCAATCATTTTACTAGTTAATCTTCCTGGGAACAGACTGATATTTACTCATCCCATGAGAGAGTGGAGTTGTCAAGAATCCAAATGACACCAAGGGATAAGATTTAAGGAACTCTACTATTAGTCATCAAATGTGAGGAAGCAACACAGTTCTTTGGTGATGGACTGTACAAATGAGCTGAATTTCTCTAAATTATGAGGGAAATATTATGAATTGTCTGTAGAAAAAGAAATTACAAGCTCAAAAAGGATCCCCCATCACTAAGTCCCATGGGAAAAGTCTGTGGCTACCATGGTTGTATGGCAGCAAACAAAATGACAATTAGAAAATAATGTATTGAAAGGTTCAACCATCACATTTTCCATACTAGCTTCTCTGAAGACTCTCATGAATCCCAGATGGCTCCCAGCATTACTCCACGTTGTGCCCTGCAGACTCAACAGCATAGATCACCACTAGTCTGGACACCACTATGCTGCAATCTTGTCCAAGAGGAGAAAGTGCTGCAGCTTTTTCTATCTCCCTACAAGCCATGCTTTGCTTTCTTCTCATCAGGTTGCCATGTATGTTAAACTGCTCTTAAAGTAAGGGTTTAGAAGGCACAAGATCTGAGTTAATTTTCTTGCTCTGTGCTAACTCACTATGCAACTTTATGGACAACCAATACGCTCATGTCTCTACTAGGAAATGAAATACCACTGGAGTTGTCCTCTGTTCACCACCACTAACACATCACAGACCACATTCAAATCATTAGACTCTTCTAACTTCCAATCCAGAGTCTGAATACGCACTCAAACTGGGGGATGCCTACTCAGATATTGGGATGGTGAGCTGAGCCAGTTAAAAGTTTGAGTTGGTTTGAGACAGAAATCAGCTGTGGGCCATTCAAACAAGTAATCACATTTGGACAGCCAATCATGTCCCACTAGCTTGGGTCATGATTATGTCATCACTTCTTATGGTGCTTGGTCTCTGGCCCTCTGCACTCCATCCATCAATGAAGGATCATAGCAGTTCTTTCCCTATGACATGGAGTTAGGATGTGATAACATGTCATCTCTCTGTAACAGAAATAATCACAGGTAGGAAAGATCAATATAAGTATAATCTTACGAAATGCTGCATTCTTCCAATACGCCTCTGATTTATTCTATCCCATGAGTCAACAAAGGCTGCCACATGGTCAAAATCTTGCAGTTTTGACCCCAGGGGTGCAAAGCACAGAGAGTATGCAGCCCTTTGGAAACAGATGAATGTGCCTTGACACAGTACTTCTCATCTGACTATCTCAGTGTATTTGATGCTCCTATCCAGGATGTATAGAGCCTTGTTCCACAAATGGTTCCAGTGGCAGTCACGCAACACGAACTGACACCTCAGAGACTGGGCAGGCTCTAACGTGCACAACATCTTAAGATGGATGAACACGGACATATTCATATATGGGAAAAGGCAACACTGGGTCAGCTGAAATGCTCTCAGGACTCTACTGATTGCATGGCCCAGGTCTCCATTGAGTAAAGAAGGAGTTTAGATACTACAACAGTGTGTTTACAATCTACTTCATGGGCCAGTTGAGCCATGGTAATTCACCTTGCACTTACTGGAAGACTGCAGAAAGGTAATTTGTTCTAGTTCAGCCTGTAATTAGCTGGGGTTGAAATTAGTCTTTTACACTGGCTCCAGGCTAAGACTTTGTATGCAAATGGAGAACTCCACAGCTCAGCTGAGGTATTGGGGCTTCAGTCATGGTAATTTGGGCCTGAATATGAGCATAGCATGCATCTTTCAAACTAGATTCAAGTAGAAACTGCTAGGGGTAAAGTTTCTGCCTAAGTGCTGTGAAATATAGAAGGGACTTGCAATTCATGTTTCTTACTTGCTCACCAAGATTTATCCTGCTTATTACCACTTCATTGCCTTCCACAGAGTAATTATTAACTCACCGTAGCATATGTCAGAGAAAAATCAGTAGCGCTGTCCTACCCTGATAGTTCTCAGTTACTAAATCATTGGTATTAACCTCAGAAAGACAAGAGGCAGAGAAAATAACCCCTCTGTGAAGAATAATCTACTTGAGGATACCTGTATTTCATAATCCTGTTGTATCTGTAAGTGAACCTCCAGTAAATCAAGAAAAAGCATGCATTTAAGTTGGGAAT
>NW_020955316.1:776874-796378 GCF_003031625.1 Empidonax traillii
TACCCTGATAGTTCTCAGTTACTAAATCATTGGTATTAACCTCAGAAAGACAAGAGGCAGAGAAAATAACCCCTCTGTGAAGAATAATCTACTTGAGGATACCTGTATTTCATAATCCTGTTGTATCTGTAAGTGAACCTCCAGTAAATCAAGAAAAAGCATGCATTTAAGTTGGGAATGCAGTTCCACCTGAGAGAGAGAGGTCTGTACAAAGCCTGTGACAACTCAGACAACTCAGTCTTATTGCTACTCTTTCTGCATGTATATATGTTGCTCTTCCACATGTCTTTGCTGAAGGTGAAGAATATCTTTGGACATGTGTATATGGCTGTGTAAAGTGAGGCCAGTCCAACTGAGGGATGAAAGCCACCTCTAGTCCAGAATTATTCTTCAGCTAATGCGTCCTGCTGATCTGCTGACAGCAAGGAGGAAATAAACAAGAGGTGAAAAAGAGAAGAACTACAGAGCAAAGAGGCATTGGAGAAGGATTTCAACCTCTGAGACATGCACAGAGCCCTGAGTCTCTTCTCAAGCCACACAATACACCCGGACAGAGCTTGTCAGTTCCTACCTATGTTTGTCCAGTGTTCTCTAAAAGGCTGATAACAGATGGGAGAGAAGTAGCCACATGTCAAATGTATGTGCAGGAAAAGCAGCATGCTGCTTTTCCACAGCACAGCTGTGGAGATCCAGCATGAAGCTTACCACCAGGCCTTCAGTCTGGTACCACCCAAAGGCAATCAGGATGTGCACTGTCTCCGCAAATGTGTGACTGCTTTTCAAGAATCCCTGTGCTCACTATCACTCCCGAGAGGTCACTTTGGCAGTTCCCAGACAAGAAGGGTGACTTGAAGACAGAAGTTGCACTGCTTTAACTAGGAGGGAACACAGATAACCATTCCAAACGTGCATTACAGCAAGGGTTATATGTGCAAGCTGACACATAAGATGAACAAGTAGTTGAACACTAGAGAAATCCCACTCAGAGTTTAATGGACCCTGGGAAACATCTCACCATCACTGAAACCAGGAGATCTGCACACAAAATCAGCTTCCCTTGGGAGACAGAGGGGAGAAACTCTCAGCACACTGACAAGCACAAGGTCCACAATGCAAACAACAGCCACCTTCCCCTGTTCATACACACCCCAATACCCAGATCCTCGGGCAGGGGGATGTACAGGAAGCCCATACCAAGGAATGTCGGACCCTGGGGATTCCAACATAGTGACACAGTTAGGTTGTAACCTTGTTAAGCTCACACAGGAAAGTAAAATAACTAAGTGTGGCTGCCAAAACTATACAGTTGCACCCTTAGCTCATGAAAACACACCATCTTCCTCTTAGCACTCTCCACATCACTGCAGATGTGAGAATCAAATCCACCCTCTGCACTCCAGAGTTCTATTCAGAAAGGAGCCCAGGGATTCATTTTACACCATCATGGCATGGTAGCACACAGTTACTAATACTAAGCACATTATGATGATGTCTGGCCCTGTGTTTCCCAAACTCCTTACCTGCTTTTCATCTACTTAAGGTAACCAGCTCAATCTCATGGTGATGATAACATCACACAGATGCATGGAGTTACCATTACAGTCTTTTGTCATGGTCACTGCTTGACCCATCGTACAAAGTGGAATCCACACGAACATCAACAAGTGCCTGGAACAGGTTTTTTCTGCACAGCTTTTCTTTCACACAGCTGTGGAGAATGAATTTCTGTGGTCTGTTGTAAGGAAGCAGTGTTCTTCCAAAACAAACAAAAACCTCAAACCAAATGAAACCAAAAAGATGCTTTTTTTCCCCCCCTAAGTAAACCCAAACCTGGAAACTTTCACTGTCATAAAAGAAGTGCTGACTGCTTCCCAAGCAGGTAACAAAAATGTTTACCCTCCAGTAAAGCAGATCATTTTGATCATACAGCAACATAGCACAGCTTGAACTTGTTCTCAAGATCAGGTCCTTCCCTCCAGCATACTTCTGCTCAGGGCAGGTGTAGTATTGCCTTAGACTCCTCCAAGCTTTTCTGACAGGCCCCTAATACTTCAGAGTTATCTGAAAGGCAAACAATTCCCCACATTGATGTCTGGCTGGTGAGTGGCATGGTAGACAAAGCAGTCACCGAGCCGAGAGGGGCACAGTCCTATGGAGCACAGCTCCGTTGCCAGAGCACAGCCATCCCCTGCCGGCTCCCCACATCAGGTACACTTGAGCTCTCCTGGCCACACAGGAAAACCAAATTCAGCTTCCCAGCTTGCAGATGACATGTCTTGGAGCAGCCTGTTGGGGACTTGTGGGCTCTCAGTCCCGTGTCCCATTGACCTCGAGTACAGTCCCGACACTGCTCAGCATGAGTGTGGGCGCTGCTGCAGCCGGTCACTGCGAGCAGTCGGAGGCAGCATGCATTGTAAGGGCTGTCAGCACTGCAACCAGTTCCAGTGACTCTCTTTTTGATTTACATTTTCTACATCCTTTCTGAGAAACCTCAATTGTCTATTTAATCCCTCAGCACTGGAGCAAAAGCTTTCAGCTGTGCAGCCCAGTACAGCAGGCGTAAATTTGATACCCATTGAAGCTGAGAAGTTACCAGGCATAAAAACCCATATGGGGACAATATAATCCCTGGTGTAATTCCATTCATTTTCATGTACCAGTGATGAATCTGACCCAGGAATCAGTATTTCCATCTCACACCAGCTTCTTACATCCCTCTAGTGTGTTCAGTATAAGCAATTCCAGCTTGCATTTATATGGGTGTGAGCAGAATTAGGTTTATTCTACCGATGTTCGCCTGCATGCTCTGGTCATGAGCAGGGACCACAGCTTTGCTCTCTCTGTACAGAGTTTTCCATACTGAATAGATCCCTTTTCAACGACATAATTTTCAACTCTGCTTACTTCCAGAGTGTGATGGGAGCTGGGTTGGGGCAATGACACAAAATACTATGCAGATTCAATTAGGGCAGCCTTGGTGTGCAAGTCAAGCACTGCTCTCTGCAAAGGGCAGAGATGTCCTTCAAAGGACTGTCTCACATAGAAGGTCCAAAGGTGATAAACATGGGCCTGAAGGTTTGTAATATGCTTACCAGTGGGTGCAGTTGAGCATGTGTGTCTCTTGTGAAGTTTTATTGTCCAGATAACAAATTACACATCAGGATGTATGAAAGTCACAAGCGTTATACCCTGAATTTATAGGTCTGGCACTAATATATGCATTTGGACTTATAGCACTTTCTTGCAAGTTAAAACCCAGCTCTGCTAAAAATTGGGGTAATTCAATACTTCCTTTGAAAAACCTCACATAGGAAGATTAGAACAATCTTAGTGATTACAGTCTATCTGGGGTCCACAGATGCCACTAATCTATGGAAATTGTGAACTCAAAGGATTTATGTCTAAATGTGATTTAAAATCCACTACCAAATCTCCATCATGGTGGGGTTTTTTAATGATTTCTTTCTCTCTGCTCTCTCTCTCTCTCTTTGCTTTTTCCCCCCTCAGACTGGATTTTTGTAAGCAGTGCCTGTCGGGAGGACAAACAGGCACAAGCTGAACAAACGCCTGCCTCCTCTGTGGCCTGCAGTGTGTGTGCACCCTCCTCCACAGTAGTAGCAGCAATTGCCCCAGGCTGGGCCCTGGAGCCTGTCTGCAGCCCTCACCCTGATGAGAGGCAGCTGTGGACCGGTTTTGGTTTATTCTTCTTAAAGATCTATCATAGACTCCCACGTGAATAGGAATGTAAAGAGAAGTCACAAATCAAACCTGAACCATGCAGGCCACTTAGGTGAACGATATTTGGGCCATATGTTTTGCAGGTTCATTTCATCAGAATAGTAAATTGGTCTGAAATTAGAGCCAGATTTTAGAAGGCAGCACCAAAGATGTGTCCCTTCAGCATGCATGCACGTGAACTCAAAGGGACAATGTCACTCCCAACCTGCAAAGAGGCATGGTAAATGGACACCCACATGCAGGACATAGGGATGGGCATATCCCATGGACTTTTGTTTGGTGTGCTAATGTACAGCTCTTCCAGGTGACTCTTCAGGGCCTGTCCTTTGAATTGTGACCTTGGCACCATCTCTTCCCCGTGTGGACACAGTTATTACTTCCCAGCACTGGGTATTCCACACGCAGATCCTCACATACTTCGGTGGGCATACATCCACAAATCATTAGTACAAGCTTTTAAATTACAGGGCTTTCAAACAACAACAATAACCTTGTCTTCTCAGCCTGTTCAAATAAACTGTTGCAGATTAAGGGCCTCAGTTTTTGTCAAGTTTAAACAAATACATAGAGCACAAGAACTCTGCAGTATTGCATTACCGTGACAGCCAGCTCCCAGCAGCTCTTCAAGGCAAAGCAATGCACTGATGGGATTCCTTGCCCACCAGTTCCCCTCTCACCAGCTCAGAAGATGCAGATCCAGAGGGTCCTTAATCCAAACCAGGGTTTTGGCTTTCTAGCTTTGGAATAAGGAGGTTTTCCTTACCCCAAACCTGGCTTTAATTTTATCTCATTTCCATAAATAGCACTAGGAACCTCTGGCAATGTTTTGCCACATTTTCCAGTGGAGGACATGCAAAGACTCAAGGCCAGTGCTTTATAAGGGTATCTGAACAGTGTTTCTTCTGCCTCTTCGCACCCAAGAGCCTCTCAAACCTCCTGCCGACATGTTTTATCCTCTTCTACTTTTCAGTCCATATTTTTGAACTGTCATTCCCTTGTGTTTCACCTCATTTCCTCTCAGTTTCCACCTCCATTTTGTCACTTAATCACGTGGGCCTCTATAGCCTCTCATTTGCTTGTGGTAAATCTGGCATCTTTAGTAATCCAGACTGTTTCACTCAGGGGGCATATTTACAGGTAAATCTCCTTACAGACAGCTACCTCTGACTCAATAGTACATGTAATCCTGCAGCTGTCAAACAAAAGGTGATAAATCATCTACCTCTGATCAAACAAATCCTTCCTCTTCTCATTCAACCATGGAACTTCTCCCACATTACTGGGGATGGAGAGTTGGCTTGATTTCTGAAAGTTACGGACTGAACTTTTCAACACTTAAAAATCAGCTCCCTTGTCAGCAACATCTAAACTCCTGTTTGCTTAATTTGTGCTGAATCAGGGCCTGAAGAAAGTAAGTTTTTCTTTGTTTGATTTCTTTGGGTTTTTTTGGGTTTTTTAAAGGATCTGTTTTGGGGTTTTTTGAGGGTGTTTTTTTTTTGTTGTTTCCTGATGTTGGATGAAGGAAAACAAACCCAAAAGGCAAGCTTGGATCAAAATCCTACTGTAGAGCTAGGAAAGGGTTAAAGGCAGCCTGTCTATATCCCAGGGAGGGACTCAGGAGGCTGGGCAACCCCTGCCTCTATACAAAGCCCCATTGAGCTGGGGCAGGATGGGGCAGGAGGGGTGTGCAGAGCAGTTGTAACTCCACAAGCCCGTTCTTTTCACTGCAAAGACCCAGCAAGGCCTGTTGGCAGCTCCTGCCGAGTTCGCAGGCTCTGCCAGCCAACTGCTCCCTGTTTGTTCCTTTTTCTTAAAACAACAAGGCTCACAAGGAAAATAAATACAAAAAGCCCCCAGTATGTGCGTAGGATTAAGCTGCAAGAGCCGCTGCTCCAGGCCAAGGGTTTAAAAAACCTACAGTTTCTTCTAGTGCGCTAATTTGGCCGTGTTGCACCTGCAAAGTATTTTTTATTCCAGCATCTTTCTAAAACACAGATGTACATGCTGAGCCAGGAGCCCTCTGAAGTGCTCTGTGTTGACTTAACTCTTTCCCTCTGGCCTCCAGCGACTTCAATAAGATCACCCATGCCAAGGCTGAATGCTTTGAAAAACCCCGCTCTCAGGTGCAGGGCCCATGTGCTCCAGTCTGTGTGCCTAAATTTCAGCTACCTATATCTACCCCTTAACTTCCAAACATTGTCTGATCTGTACAGCCCATAAGTCCTGATTGCAATAAGGCTGTTCAGTACCTATAAAAAATCAGGCCACTTGTTTTGAAGTACTCAGACATGGATTTAGGCTCCAGATCCCAGATGCTCAAAAACTACAGCTTAAATTTAGACATCTGCATCTGTACCACTAGCAAAGTGGTACAGATTTATTTTTGGAAGCAGTGAGCCCCACCAGCTCCCATTAATTTCAGTAAGAAATGCTGGGAGCAGAAAGTCTTGGAAACCTCTCCTAGGGAAGCAGTGCTAACATTAGACTCTTGTTTTCAAAAGCATTGGCTTGAAAAGAAATAACACACAATCAGAAGGAAGGAAAATGTTTGTTTAGCCTTCCTATTTAATAAAGTCATTTATCAGATCCATGAGCAACGGATCTGGTAAACTCCAAGTTTTTTGAGGAACGGTGCCCAGTGTCCTCAAAATCCCACCACCAAAAAGCAGTTTGCTCAATACCCTCTAACATTGCCAGCCCCTTTGCTGGGACAAACTGATGTGGCCAGATCCTGATTACTGGCTGGGCAGTTGGCTGCTGCCACTGAAAACTGAGTGACAGCTGCCTTTCCTCCAGTGCCAGCTTAATTTCTTCCTCTTTCTTCTAACCAGACTAATTTTCATGGAAACTGCAGGAACTTATGCACTGCAGACCTTTCACCTTCTATCAAATTTGGTTGAAAAATTGCCCAGAACTTATTACGGGCAAGAAACACAACTGGATAAGTTTTGTTTCCTTAGGAACCAAGGCTAAAAGGAAAAATTAATCAGGTACTTGTGGGTATCTGAAAAATTCAGGTTAGACAACTGAGTTATAACCAGTTTAAAAAAAAAAATCTACAAAAGACAAAGCCAAAAAAGTTCATAAGGCTGCAAGACCTGATGGCAAGTAGAAGTCTAAATGCAGGCACAAACTTAAAAAATGCATACAATAGAAAATATGGGGCATTTTCTTCCATTTTGACCTGTCCCTGTGTGAGACAGGCAAGAGTGGAGGTGATCGTGTTTCCACTAAATGGAAAGCATGTGACTCACATGAAGTGTAGGATTCAAGGAAGTGTCACATTCAGATAAATCCCTGAGCAATGCACAGAGGTGTCTACAGCTACAAAAGCAGGAATTCACACCAAGTTGAGGATTCCTGCCTTGTGTGCTGCAGTAGTTGTGAACCGCATGCTGCCTGGGGAAGAAACAGCCTAACAGGAATTTTTGTAGATGACATTTGCTATGCTTTTAAAACAGTTATAAATACAATCCCAAAAGCCATAAATTCCATCTGTGTTCACAGCTGAAGGAGACACTCGGTCTCATCTTCCATAAGACAGGAGAAGATGTCAGGGGAGAACACTGTGATTTTCTAGAAAGAAAAATAAAATGAAGAAGAGAAATCCCTGGCAAAAGCAGTTCAAGTATTTTTAAAAGAGGATGCTTAGGAAATGAACACTATCAGGGCAGTGGAACTGTACTGAAAAATGTAGGAAATGGCCCATCTCAGGAAGGGAGGAAGAGCTGCCAGGCTGTATCATGGCCTTGTACTGCTCTTTGAACCATGATCACTCTGGCTGCGGTCTGCAGGACATGCTTTTGGAACAGGCACCCCCAAGCTGCAAGATGGCAGAAATTTTATTTTTCTTGCCCTCTTATCTTTCACGTAAGAAGAAAACTGTTGATACACAATTTTGCTGCTACATCTTTTGAACAAGATACAAACAGAAGTTGTGTATGCCAGACCTAAGGGTTCAGCTGCCCTTGCTGGCAGGAAATATCAGCCTCTGTGGCTGCAGATAGCGATGCAGTAGGCAGTTAACATAGCTTAGGGGGTGGCAGTGCCAACATGTTCAGGAGAGAAACACAAGGCAAGTCCTGGGGTGGGCTGGGACAGCATGTATGGGTTTCATCAACTCCATAAGTGACCATTCCAGTCTCTTTTCTCCAAGGATTGCGAGGAAATTCCCCAAAGACCACATTTTTACCAAGCAGCAATCTGGCAGCATTTCCTTTTGAAAGCTGTCAAATGCAGTGCTTCCAAAGCACGCTGTGTGGCTGCTGGGGATGGGTGACCTGGGCACTGGGTATCCCGGGTGCCCTGGCTGGTAGGTGTGATGCCTGCTCTTACAGGGTAGCAGAGAGGCTGATGGAGCTTCCCTCATTTCTGCCCACCAGTCACTGCATTGGAGGGAGAAGCTGAGAAAGCCTGTGGAAAAGCCATGTTTCTGATCATGGAACCTAGTGCTAGACCTGGAAATAAACCCATAGCAGACCTCTACGCTCCAGTTTCAGTAGCTGGCCATGTTTTAATTACTCTCTAGGCTTTAGGTTAGCAAATGTCACTTGAAACACGACAAGAACGCATTTTATCCCTATCTCCTCTCGGGGCAGTAAGGTGTTAGGGAATATGACTCTGAGGTAGTCCTGCCCCACTCAGTTTTCCTACCTGCTTGTGTTTAGCCAGTTTGATGGCAATATGTAACAAGTTTTGGCCAGTCTCATGGCACTAACTAGATTGCTGAAAGCTGTTCAAAGAAGGCAACTGAAAGAACTGACCAAAGGAAAATTTTAAAACTATGGCGCTGAAGTACCACAAAGTGGGAAAAGGGCTATAAAGCATAATTTCTGACAGTAAATTCAGAGTGTGAACCCAAGATTTGTCTCATTCAGGTTTTGTAGATTGTCCTTCAGAAACGCATAACATAGGGTTAATGAAGAGCACTGTAGTAAAGACCAATCCCTTCTTTCACTGGGGGCCTGCAACCTGCCATCCTGATTTATTCCTTATTCATAGGGTGAAAAACACCCATTGGTTTCAGAAGATATTTCAGATCAAGCACTGAAGCATTTGTGCCTAGATTTTCAGTCCATGTATTTTACACACTTCTGAATACCAACAACAATGCTGTGACTTTGTAGGGATACATGCATTTAAACCAGCATCAAAACTCCTTTATGGCTAGGATTTAAAATGTTGAATGCATTAGAGAAGAGAAACATTTGCACTGTGTTTCTTATTGTTGGTTGCCTTTCTGTAAGTGCTTTCAACACCACCAAATTAGTCCAGAAGTGGTTAAAAGCAGCTAAAGGGAGCTTTGGAGGACTCAGTGTCAGCTGGCATTCTAATGAGAATTAGACAATCGGAAATAGACAGCTCTGAGGCCAAACAATTAGCCAGACAATTAAAAGGCTCTACTGTACAGGGTTTTATGTGGGATAGGATAATGCAGCCGCAATATTTGTGCTAATAAGCTAGACGGATAAGAATGAAGTTAATTTCCCTTCTCAGTAGCTAAATGAACAGATTGCTCCATTTTAGTCTAGCCCAAAAGGACGTGATTTTTCTCTGGTCAGAAAAAAAAGGTGAGAGAGAAAGTAATAAAAACGTTAGTCTCTGGCTGGATATTGAACTGGTGTGGAGCTTGCAGGGGTCCAGCAGCAATGCCACCCTGCTCTGCTCTGTCTTCTGCCTTTTGCAAATGGTACTTTCACCCATTGTGGCTAAAGCTCTCCCCATTCTCATTCTGGATTCTTCCACATGTATAGGATAAGACTTTCACACATCTATTTTGACATTTTCCACTACAGAAAATGTTGCTCACTACAGATCAGAGATATGACAATTTCCTGTGAAAAATGAGAACAGGGATGAGTATAAACACAAACTGCCACTACCCCAAAATATGCACCTAAGCTTTTTGTATTTGGAGAAATTGCAGGGTGTGGCATCCCATGGGATGCAGAGGATGAGCCTCCTTCTGGGAAACCTCCCTTCATGGTGGTGCCTTCCTGTGAATGCTGTACACTGAACTATAGAAGTGGCGCAGGCTGGAGACCAGAGTAACCCCAGAAACACTCCCAACTCCAGAAGGGTTATCTTACCCTTATATCCTGAAATGCTCTCTAATGCCTCTCTAAACCCACGGTCTAGCAATGACATGCCACGAGATCGCCAAAAATCCAACTCTCATTACCCATCCAGTTTTGTACGGGTCAGGCTTAGTTACTGCAACAGCATCTTACACTGGTATTTCCCTCAGGGAAAAACCCTCTGAACTTTAACATCCACCTGGCCTATGTAAAACTGTACCCAAACCCCAAGGCACAAAGCAGATGCTACCAGTTTGACACAATGAATACAGTCCATTCCCTTGGACACGGTCCTGGGCAGCCAGCTCCAAGTGGTCCTGCTTGAGCAAGAGGGGTTGGATTAGGTGACCTGCAGAGATCCTTGCCAACCTCAGACATGTGTGGTTCTGTGATGTGCCATGCTCTGATGGTGGAAAACACCACTGAGGCTTCCAACACCTTCTCCTGCACTGGAAGTGTCACGTATGAGAATGAGGGCTGGGAGTTTGCAGAGGTGTTTCTAGAACCTCCATTCAAAGCACACACAGGCAGAAACATTGGAGGTTTCTGATTCCCCTCTCCTTCAGACAGTGCAGGCTGCTGCCAGAGCCTGACGTCCCACTTTTCATTAAATAACTGGCTTCTGTGGTGGACCAGCAGTCATGTGTTGCTATTTAGCAGAAAGCACCACCAAGACAGCGAAAATGAGCTATTTTGGTTTGGTGCCTCCTTGCAATTACAAAAGACCAGAAGCAAGTTGTCATACATGGGATAATTGATTCCCCAGGAAAACAAGCCACTTGGAACACAAGACACTTTACAGCGGGTCACACTGTTGTTTTTTCTGCTGCGATGGCAGCGTTTTTGTATCTTCGAGGCTTACCGCACATGCACAGGATAGGTCAGATGTGGGCAGCTTTCCTCACTGCCCCTCTCTCTCCTCCCTCTTCCCCAAAAAAGCCAAATGAATAGACACGTGACAATATCACACACTCAGAGGCAAATGTATTTACAAGGCATCAGCATGGCTCAGTTCAGTCTATAATTACCACATTATGGCTTCAGCCAAGCCATTTCTCCAACAACGCCCAGATGTACCAATTACTTCTCCTCTACAATGAAAACAGATGAGAAACAGGTGACAAGCCCTGTTTGTAGCAGAGGGACGGGAAGAAAGTTTTGACTAATGAAAAGATTGCCCTAATAAGAACCTTGTACCGGAACAGTGTGGTGAAACTGCCTTAAAGTCTTCGCTCTCTGCAGGTCTGATGTGGAAGATCACAGAGCGAACTATCACTTTAATATGTTTAATACAGGCATCTGCATTCGTAACCAAAATATCTTTTTGACCACTGAAAATGGAAGCATGTGTTTGAGGCTATGTTCCCATCTTGCCAGCCCTGGCACCATGAACTCTGGCCAAGTTCTGCTACACCAAGTGTCTCACTTTCCAGACGGACCCTGAGCAGGAGGCCCCTTTGGAGGATCAGGTGTACACTCAAGTCCTTACCCCTTCCCTATCCTGGTTTTAAAAGGACTTTTTTGTATGACTACTCCCTGGTTCTTGCTCTTTTTTTGAGCAGGCACACATGGAGTTGAGGAGCTCCATGTTGCAAAGATTACCGTCCAGTGGAAACCACAGAGCCTCAGTTGCCTCTTCCCTGGGCAACCTGACACAGAGACCAGGGAAGCGATGTAAGATGCAAATATCATCCCTCTGGATGACTGGAAATGCCGTTTTTGACCAAAAAGTCTTTCACAATAATCACTGTATCAAAACCTGCTAGGTAAGCAATTTTGTCCAAAAATTCCTGAACATATCAAAATCCCCGGAAAACAGGCAGTGTCTTCCTCCATTTGAAATCATTCTGCATTCATACGCTGCAACAAGGGAAATTTTACCAGGTGGACATATAGAATGCTCATATTGATACTAATACTTCTGCCTACAAACCACAGCAGTGGAAAAGCAGTAGTTACACAAAGCTTAATCAAAGAACTTCAAGGATGCATTCGCTCCGTCTGGGATATACAATGAAAAGGTACTTGATTTTGATTTTGTGATTCATGTAGATACATCCTCACTAATGACAACAAGGTACAGTGATGCAGCTGGTGGAAAGGTAAACAGATTTCCACTAGTCTGTAGAATACATTCTTTAAAACCATGCCGTTGTCTCCCAGCAAAGTGTGAGGGCTTGTTCTGCTATGACATAGTTAAGATTACGAATGACAATGAAGCACTTTTACTAGTATGTGGCCAAGTGTCGTCCATATGCGACTAATAGAAAGTTGCTCATAATTTACCTGATTACCATGTTAGTACTTCCCCCCACACCGATTCAGTCACATTTGTCAACTTGCTTTCATTTGTTTTATTTTAATCAGCTCTAGCAACAAGATGTGTGAAGCCTTGCTGTGGGGTTAGCAGCACAGTTATCTGAAGGGCTGAATCACAAGTCCTCCGTGAGCATCGCCGAAGGATTTCACTGGAGACGCCAATGCAGAGTTCAGGCCATCTGCAGTGGTTTCTGGATGGGTTTTGACATACTGCCTGTAACCAGCTGAGACCCAAGTCCTTCTGCAATCAATGCAAAGTCCTGCATGGCCACAATTTCACCCAGTGAGATTCAGGAATATCTGTTACTCCAGAATATTTGCTACAAGGAGGGCCAAGCTGCCCAGCTTTTATTTTCTATAGCATTTAAGCTAACATTTTCTAGGTTTCCCATTGTGTGGCTTTGGCTTCTGAGCCCATCTGCTACACTTCAGGGTATGTTTTCATTGTGTTGCGTGGGCTCTTGGCTCATTAACATGGTGTTAATGGAGTATGGCAGCTAGAGCCTTCCTTCACTCACTGATAAGACGGTCCTTCTGGAAGGAGGTTTGCCCACAGCGGATTCAGCAGCTGAAGCATTTATCTGCCATGGAGTGTTAATAACTCTTGGGTTATAATTACCAAATCTCAATATTTACATAAAACCAGAATCTCTATTGTGCAGCTAATAGCACAATCTTGAAAGTACAAAATGCCAATTTGCTATGAATGAGGAGCTGCTTGCTAAAATTCAAAAGCAATTAAACTGTAAGCAGTAGCTGACATTTAACAATTGTACTGTTTGCCAAGGAGTCACCACTTACTGGGTGCAATTCTGGCAGTGAAGATGCTTTATGGGACAGAAGGACCTGGGGATCCTCCTCCCCAGCTACACCACAGAGAAGATTAGTGCCTCAGCTAGAAGACTGGAAAACTCAAACCATTTTCAAACCTCTAGACATAAGGAAGAATTTTTTTTACAATGAAGGTAGTGAAACACTGGCACAAGTTGCCTAGAGAGGTGGTAGATGCCCCATCCCTAGAAACATTTAAGGCCAGGCAGGATGGGTCTCTGAACAATCCGGTCAAGTGGAAGATGTCCCTGCTCATTGCAAACAGTTTGGATCTATATGACCTTTAAAGGCCCCTTCCAACCAAAATCATTCTACAAGTCTATAACCTGAGTTGCTTCAAACACCTGGCTGGCAGAAGATCCCACTGTACCTTCTTTAGATCCTCTGATGTGGGATCAGGTTGTGCACTGAAAGATGAGGCAGCTCCTCTGTTTTCTGCTGCTGAAGAGAGGGAAGGTAAATTTTGTTCTTCTGTCTATTCTTTAGCTATTTTTCTTTATTCTTTGGTCTAGTGTGTAAGTTGTTAAATGTGTGGTGTGTCTTCTCTGCATGAGTGAGAGATGTGGTCCTCCAAATCTAATCTCCTTCATCATATCAGTAATTATACTGCACAACAAAATAAACAGAAGAGGCGTATATTTTTAATATTATTACTCCTTGGAAGATTTTTGTGCATGTGTTGTCTTTTTTTTTTTTTTTTGCTTTGTTTGGATGGCCCAAAGTCCCTTTCTTTTTTCTCCCTCAAGAAGCCAAATTGTCTATTCAGCGGGGGTTGAACAGAAAAATCTACACTTAAATTGAAATTTTGAAATTGAATTTATTTTCCCTGGAAGGATTTTTCTTTTTTACTGTTCTTTACTATTGCAAAGCTGAGACAAATTTCAAAATGAAACTTTGTTTCTCAGTGAAAAAAGAAACAGCTCATTTAAAAAACGTCAAGATATGTCCGTTCTCCTGTCAATAAAACCACTTGCTAAATTTCACAAGTATTGTTAAAAAGTTTTGGTTTATCCAAACCTCTATGATTTTTTTCAGCAAGAAAAGTCTGTGCCCTATAATTTCATCCCAATTTCCAGAAAGCAGCCTTTATCTTTAACCCTGGGAATCGTGACTGCAAGGCTTCCCTCAGTACATTGATATAATAAGAGGGTCACCTGTAGAAACTTTACAGTGGACTAAACGCAGTAGAGAAAGTCTGCCTGGTAATCACAGCAGATCGATGGATATTGTGATTAAGCCAAGGATCAAGGCCTGCACAGGAGACACTCAATGCAGGATGAGGTCATGACCCCTCTAGCAGCCAAGCCATGCTGACTGCAACCCTGCAGAGGACAAAACGTGGCAGAGGCTGCTTTAGTGTCCTCATCCCTCCTCCAAAAGCCTGGCCAAGGGGGATGGAGGGCAGCTGGTATTCTGCATGGGGCACATCCTGGTTACTGTTTCTCAGCTTCAGCCAGGTCCTGCATTTTCCTCGGGAAATACAAATCCAGGACTGAGACTCTGAGCTTTAGGCAGCTTTTAAAACCCCTCTTTCCCATTTTCCCTGCTCCTCTACAGCCTACAGACCAGTGCTGTGTCCCGGGAGTACAGCCCTTTCTGACAAGGAGTGGTGCAAGGATAAGCTGTTCAAAACAGTTCCTGTGCCTAGTCTAAGTTTTTGGATAGGAAAAAAATCCACTCTTGCTAATACTCATTACAGCTAGGGATAAAGTTCTCTATCTCTCAGCACATTTGGTAACTATTTACTTAACTAAATGGTGAAAAAGAGAAGCCTCAATTCTCCAGAGTTGCCTCCCTCAGCTTGTTTATCACTGTGTTGCAATGGCTCTGTGGTTGTGAAATCCTGAGCTGAAAACTCCAAAGGAAATTTCTAGTGACAAGCTTTCCTTGAGGCTGTAAACAAATAGAATTCATTAGGAGGAAGGAAAAGAAGCAGAAAACATCAAAATTAACACATGCGCGCGTGTGCATGCATACACACACACACAGACACACAAACTGCTTTTTCATAACTGTGATGAGGAAAAAAAAAAGGCTTACTTTTTTCCAAGGATAACCAGCTTGACCTAATGCTCTCTGCAGTCGGTAGGAAACTGAGCTTTCTCAGACTATAACAGAAGTAGGATTTTACTTTCAGGCAGCCTGTTTCATCTGCCATGCCCTGAAAGTGCTGTGTGCTTTCTACACCTGCTTGTGCAAACTAAAAAACGCAGCTCTCTAGGAGTTATCAGGTGTTTGCTGATAGACAATGTATTTGCTTAAAAGAAAAAGAATGAATAATGCATTAAAAAGAAGCTTCTGAGCCAACTGTACTAATGGCTTTTTACCTGTAGCACCAAGAGCTTGTATATTCTGGCTTTGTGTTAAAAAGTGTGCTGATTAAACCATAATATTATGTTTTGATCTAGCCTACAGCCGAATGAATTACTGGCAGGAAACACAGCTCATGAATTCAATCAAAAATCCTTTCATTTGTCACAGCCGCTTCCTGTCCGTCTTTTAAACATCTGCTTCTCTTGTTCACGACAGAAAAAGTCTTTGTTAAAATAATAAGCATTCACCGATCCTTCCCCCAAATAAAGTGTTCAGTTCCTTGATGAAACACGCTTTCTTCCCCCTTCAAGTTTATTTTATATATCTTTAATAGCTTCCTCACACCCCTCTCTTTCTTTCTGCTTCGAAATTCTGGAAAATCTCAAGCTGACAAAAGACCGCACTTCCAAAGCCTGAGCTTGAGCTGCCCCTGGCCTTTCTGCCAATGGGACCCGGCATTTGGGATGCTTTAATGCAATCCCTGATAAGAACCTCTATCCAGCTCCTTAAATGGAAACCACTTCCTCCCTGAGAAGGCCAAGCATCCATCTAGTGTCCAGGGAGAGGTGTTTTTCCAAGGTGCTCACTCTCCCGTGCATGTGAAGCTGCAACTGGGATGGGCATGCACTTCTGGGAAGTGTCACCAGTCCTTTCTCATGAACACTGATGCACCACAGTTCCTCCTGGCCAGAGGGTCAGGCTAGAAGAGAAACACAGAACAACTCCTTTCTTCCCTTTTCATTTCCAGTCATTGCAGTGAGGTATCTTGGATTATGGCTATTTAGTCAGCTATTAGTGAAAGTGGTGGATATCAGTTGTGCAGCCCCCTCCTGCTGTCCTTAAATGTCTTACAAATCCACAATCAGCATACTGGGGTTTATGTGCATATTTGGCACCATCAGCAGCTCCAAATTTCTTTACAAGCATCTACAGGGAAGAACACCAGTCTTCCGGTGAAATTTTAAATCCCTACTTTGAAGCAAACCACTTTCTTTGCTAATTACTTCCTAATAATTAATTATCTACTTCCTGCACCTCTTCCGAAAGCACTCTGGATGTTCACTTCTAAGCTTGACGATCCAGTGCTCGGCACCAAAATGCAGCTAACTCTGGGGTGCAGCCTAAGAGTGGTATAACAAACCTTAGCAGTGCTCAGAAAAACCACCACTGCAGGCATTAAGATGGAAAGTTTAGGGTTGGAGAAGAAGCAGCTATATTAGAAAGAACCTAATCCCTGCAAAGGATCAGCTTGTAAGTTTGCTCATGCTGTGTGCCAACCCTGTGCCTCTTCCTAAAGCTATCCAAGGAAGGATGCCCTCAGTGACTGCAGTGGTCAGAATAGGGACAGACAGCTATCCTGTGAGAAGTGGAATTGAAGTATTCTTCCCCGTTCTCAGGAGCTGGAAAAAATAAGCCAGTCCAGTTAGCACATTTTCATTGTTTTTTGCATCATGTGCACTTTCATAATGTGAGACATGGCTTGCAAGTGACTGAAAGCTAAGATTGCATGTGAAATAGGCTGATGATAGAAGCAGAAAATGGTTAGGGAGATTTGCATGATGCTTTTCCAGTGCTCAAATGACTACTTTTTTAATTTCCAATTTTCCACTGGGTGCTTATAAAAAAAATTATTTTAATGTAATCAGTTTTGAAGCATAGATTATTTTCCTTGCAGGAGAATCTTACTTTTAGTCTCATTCTTTACTACAATACAGCACTATATCTAAATAAAAGTGATATAAATTAGGATTATCCCAAACATCAGAATTCCTGCCATGGGTCAGCCCAAAAGTTAGTCTGTCCCAACATCCCATCTCCATCTTGGACTGACAGCAGGTACACAGGATGGGAATGGGATAAACACATAGCAATAAATCCTTTGTATTTTACACCAGCAGCCAGATGTTTGTAGTTTAGGGAACTCCTGAGACAGAGCCAGGTTGTTTGCATTTCATGGCTATCAATATTTTTTTTTCCTTCCTAAGATACGTTTAATTGCTTTTTACCTTGCCAACTATTAGCAACACAGAATCATGCGGTGGTGAGTTCAGCAGTTTAACTGTGACTGTTCTTTCTGTCTGTCTAAAGCCCGACACCACCTCATCATTTTGGATGTCTTGTATTGAAAGAAATAGCCTAAGTAATTTCCAGCAAACTCAATGGAGGGTATTCATGGTTGTCAGCATCTCTGTACTATTCTCTCACTCCCTTTTTGGACCAGGGAGTCCCCGACATCTAGAAACTGTCCTATACTTTGGGTTATCCTTGTAACTTTGGTGCCTTTTTATTTCTAATATACTTTTTCTGAGACGGAAAGGTAGAACTAGTAAATTTGTACAGCTCTGGTTTTCCTCTTTTTTCCTACTCACCCGTGATGTTTGATTTGTTTTGCACTGCTATCAAGGAACAAACAGCTGTTTTCACAGAGCTATTACAACTCTGGGATCTAATTCCTGAACAGACACAGCTAACTCACAGTCTATCAACAGGCATCTACACTTAGGAGTTTTTCCCATGCACACCACTCCATGTTTATCTAAATTAATCTTGTCTGCTCTTTTATTGCCTCACTATAGTGAGCACCTTCTGCAAGTCCTTGCAGTCATCTTTCATTTTTACTACTCTTAATAACTTACTATCTATCAATAGCAAACATTGCCACCTCACTATCCATCCTCTTTTCTAGATAGTGGGAGATAAGAGCTTCAATCTTGCCCTGAGCCATTTCTCCCCTTATCCCAGTTACAGTGACAAACTCACACTCCTATTAGTAGAACTTGTTTTGCCTGTGGAAAGAGGTTTTCCTGCTAGTGCAGCTTTGCCAGATGTGTCCACGCTAGGAGTATATTGCTGCATTAATGTGTAATTAATTTTGTACCAATATAAAAACCCCCAAAACCTTTCTTGTGGTTTAAAATCATCCCTTGGACACCATATGAAACCTGGGGGTGAAGTGCAACCTTCCCAAAGGAGGAGTGCAGTTTAAGTAGGGAGACATCAAGTTAATGCATAACTTGTGACATTTAACCTTGGCTTTGTGTTTAAATCAGGCTCCTGTGTGGCTATAAAATAAGAAAGAAAAAAATGGGAGCTGACAGAGAACGTAGGAGCGTAAATTATTTTCTGTAAGCAAACAAGCAGACAGTTGCTGTCAGAGCTTCTTCTACACATCCCCACATGGCCACATTAAGATATCTGTGATGGTACTTGGAGGGCATCTGAAAAACAGCTACTTCAGATATCTGCAATATCCTTCCTTTCCAGTTGACCCAAGCTGGGGCACTTCTTGAGCATCCCACCTTTCTGCCCTCTGCTGGAGTGTGGGGTAGGGGACTGAGTGCAAATGCTTGCATATAGAAAAACACTAGACAATATCGACTTGACCTTAAGCTAGAAACAATACAAGGCATTATGGAGCAAGATGGGAGCCAGAGTTGCCGCCTATTCACCTGCTGAACTGCAACAAGCAGACTTCCATGCAGTCTTTGCCTGCTGGGTGCTGTTAGTGAGAAGGTTGCAGTTCAGCAGACAGTGTCAAGGCAGGAGGCTGAGCCATGCAGTGATTGCATGAGGTGAAGCATGAGCTGGTTGTTTTTTTTTTTTTGGTTGGTTTTTTGTTTGTTTGTTTGTTTTGTTTTGGGTTTGGTTTGTTGTTGTTGTTGTTTTTGTGTGTGTTTTTGTTTTATTTTGGTTTTTGTTTGTTTTTTTTCTTTTCAAGAAAGGACATGAAAAGCAATTAAGAAGCATCAGGTTTCCAGCAAACCAAAGTAAGCATGTTTCTGTCCAGTGCAAATTAAACAGTGGAGATCATTGCCATCAGCAGTTGCTGAGGCCAGAACTTAAAAGAGAAATTATACAAACTTATAGAGGGAAAGAAAGTCCATTGGAATTATTAAACACAAAGATACTGTCTCCAACGGAAGGATTCCAGCCCTTTGACTGCACTGGGAAAAGGACTGTGGCATATTCAGCTATTTTCATATGTTTTTTTCTCCAGCATTCACTCCTGGACAGAACTAGGACAGGATCCTGGACTGGACATACCCCTTGCAGACCCAGTATAGTTGTTCTTCAGCCATGTGTAAAAGTCCTGTAGCTCATTTTACAATTGTGCGTGCTCCAAGAAATGCCTCTTGCTTTTGATTTTGAAGGCTTAACTGACAGATCCAAGAAAAGTAAGCCCCAGAAAATGTGATCTGTCTAATGCACAAGGTCCTAGATATATC
>NW_020955316.1:796582-808320 GCF_003031625.1 Empidonax traillii
TTGCAGACCCAGTATAGTTGTTCTTCAGCCATGTGTAAAAGTCCTGTAGCTCATTTTACAATTGTGCGTGCTCCAAGAAATGCCTCTTGCTTTTGATTTTGAAGGCTTAACTGACAGATCCAAGAAAAGTAAGCCCCAGAAAATGTGATCTGTCTAATGCACAAGGTCCTAGATATATCAGTGCTGCCAGTATTTCTCCTTCCATATTATCCCTGTGCTATGTATATTACCTGATTGAGAAAGGCAATGCAGTCCACTGGACTGAGTGCTGTGCAATGCCAGGGCCAACATGGGAGATTTAGAGAATGCAAGAGTCTGGCTTTTTGTACCAGATGGGAATATGCAGGCCTGAGGTCCAGAGGTGACTACTCAGACTAAAGAATCATATTCTTCTGACCTCTCTCTTGAGCATGTATTTTGTATCACTAATTGTTAAATGCCAGAAACTAATTTAATTTTAAAAGACCTTTAATATCATGCATTTTTAAAAAGGCTATGAAGCTCCTACGCTTCAGAATCACAACCTGACACCCAATTCCCATCTGTCTCCTATTAACAAAAACAACATAGGTAATCTCCAGTTGGATGTGGGAAGAGATGTGAAAAACTGATGAAGATGATACAGTGTAGACCAAATAGCAGTCAGCAGCATCTTAACAGTACCCATCAGATCTGGTGGCTAGTTTAAGGAATGACTGAATGAAAAGAAGATAAAATTAACAGATAGGGCCAACTATACACACTGATAAAGTGAAACTACATTTAGCAGGGTGTAGAAGGTGATTTGTTTGATTTCAAGGCCACTCCAAAACTCCATATCACTATATAAGGCATCAATTACATGAGCAATCTCAGCTCCAGATGCTCATCCTAAGTGCCTGAATGAAAAGAGAAGAGACATGCCAGGAATAGTCTGTATGAGGCAGGACACATGAACATGATGAAATGCAGACTGGACTACCACTGGCACTGCTGCCTCACAGGCATGCAATCCAACAGGGATTTCAGGTGAGCTTTGTCACTGGAGGGGATGTGAGCAGCTTCAGGGATTTCCTACAGAGTTTGTGTTGACTGGGGAGAGCAGACGTGGGTATTCTCAAGCCCAGTGGCAGGAGCTCTGCAGAGGTAATCTGCAGGGTGGGCACTTTGGGCTTGGACAACAGTTAGGAATGTAGCAGAAAAGTACTGGAGTCAAGGGGCTTATTGACTTTCAACACAGCCCATCCTGCTCAAACACCCAGGTGGCCTGGTGCTGATGCATTAACTTCAGGCCACCAGAGAAAGCTTTTGCATCCCTAAGAGAGCTCCCACCCCTATGTGTCCACACAACCTCGCCTACAGCCCACTGAGCTTTGCAGTGTCCTATCCTGGAGGCACCATGCTACACTGACTGATGAGGGGGAGAAAAGGACTGTTCAGTGGATGAAGAAAAGGCTGGATTTCTGATTTCTGAGATGGGACAGGTGCAGAGTGGGAAACCATGAAAAAAATCTGCTAATGAAGCACAGCACCTGGCAATATTTCCCATCAGGAACTACAGAATCACAGAAGCAGCCAGGCTGGAAAAGACCTCTGAGATCATCAAGTCCAACCCATGACCCAACACCACCCTGTCAACTAGACCATGGCAGTAAGTGGCACATCCAATTTCTTCTTAAATACCTCCAGGGATGATGACTCCACCACCTCCCTGGGCAGCACATTCCAATGCCTGATTACTCTCTCTGTAAAAAATTTTGTTCTAATGTCTAACCTCAACTTCCCCTGGAGCAGCTTAAGACTGTGCCCTCTTGTCCTACAGCTGGTTGCCTGGGAGAAGAAACTGACCCCCAGCTCTTTCCAACCTCCTTTGAGGTGGTTGTAAAGAGTGATAAGGTCTCCCTTCTACAGGCTAAACAACCCCAGCTCCCTCAGCTGCTCCTCATAGGGCCTGCGCTCCAGTCCTTTCACCAGCCTTGTTGCCCTTCTTTGGACACTCTCCAGCACCTCAGTGACCTCCCTAAACTGAGGGACCCAGAACTGGACACAGTACTCAAGGTGTAGCCTCACCAGTGCCAACTACAGGGGCAGAATCACTGCCCTGGTCCTGCTGGCCACACTATTCCTGATACAGGCCAGGATGCCATTGGCCTTCTTGGTCACCTGGGCACACTGCTGGCTCATGTTCAGCCTCCTGTCGATCAGCACCCCCAGGTCCCTTTCTGTCTGGCTGCTCTCCAGCCACTTTGTGCCCAGCCTGTAGCGCTGCAGGGGGTTGTTGTGGCCAAAGTGCAGGACCCGGCACTTGGTCTTTTTAAACATCATACCATTGGATTCAGACCACTTATCCAACCTGTCCAAGACCCTCTGCAGAGCCCTCCTGCTCCCCAGCAGATTGACACCCCCTCCAACTTGGTGTCATCTGCAAATTGCTAAGGGTGGACTCAATCCCCTCGTCCAGATCATCTATAAAGATACTAAATGGGAGCAGGCCCAACACCGATCCCTGGGGGACACCACTGGTGACCGGCCGCCAACAGAAGCAGTGGGGGGGCTTGCACAGTGGAAGGCAGCTGAGGCAGAGCCCTGTGGTGGCTGGCTGAGGCTGTGGGTCTGCTGAGCAAATGGGAGCTTTCCGCAAACACACAGCCAGTTCCCCACGCCGGGAGGATCACACGCGATTTTTGTGTTCAGAGAATTCCACTGCATATAATTATTCCTTTGATCATGTTAAAAGAGCCGTCACCGTGTGCTTGAATCATGGCTTTGCTGGGAATTACCAGTTTGGACAGGGAAAGGAGCAGCCCTCTCTTACAAGTTCCTCTTTTATACTTTTTCGGTTTTGTTTTGTTTGTTTGTTTAAATTTAAATTTTTACATATTTCAACCAAACTGTGCTGCAGTCAGGACAAGCAAATCATTCCAGGAACTACTTTCATTATCATTAGCAAAGTGGATGTCCTGTGCAGTTTTTGCTTTTGGCCCAGGCAGCTGCCCAAAGACTGCACTTCAAAGGTCTCTCCTCAGCTCACATTGAAGCACCACCTCAGTTTCCTAGACACAGCCTCCACCAGCTCAGGACCTGCTTCTCCTTGCATTTCTCCACTTGGTTTAGGCTCACCAAACATCAGCAACCTCAGTCGCGTGCAAGTATCTTGCAACAGAAAATGAAATGTCTAAGGCAGCTGACTTCCATTACCTCACAGAGTTGCTAATCCAGGAGGACAGCTTGTAGCTAGCAAGTGGCAAGAGCTGGGCTTTATAGTTTAAAAAAAAAAAAAAAAAAAAAAAAAAAAAAAAAAAAAAAAAAAAAAAAAAAAAAAAAAAAAAAAAAAAAAAAAAAAAAAAAAAAAAAAAAAAAAAAAAAAAAAAAAGCAGAATTTTCCTGGAGGATAAGGAAAGCTCCCTTCTGGGGCTTTCACCAAAGTCCAAAGGACTCAGAGCCAACAGAAGGTCAAATGCTACTGAATCTCTGCCAACCAAACCAAACTAAGTACCATTTGCCACCTCACATCATGATCTGTCTCAGGTAAACACTAAGACAGGAAAAGCTGAGCCTGGCTTTGGTGTGCAGTGCTTCATCCCACACCAAACCAGACTATTCAGCTGTGGGAAGGAGGAATCAGTGGCTCTGGCTCTCAGCGCTTGCCCACTAACCTCGAAGACTTGCCTCTCACATGCCAGCACTCGCTGCCACATAGCCACCGGAGAACAGTAAATGAGACAGGCAAGCATATTATAGCTCGAGTATGCCCAAATGCTGAGACAGGCTGGGTTTGACAAAGTAGCACTGACTCCATTAAGCTCTTAAGGGGGTTCAGAGGCTGCTTTCTCTTTTTGCTGCCTACCAACACCGCCACCATGGGGCATCAATCTGTTTTGTGCCTGTGTTTGAGCAGCTTTGCATGCGAAATGCCAGCGTGACCCTCTGGGCCGACGGGTACATGAGCTCTAAAGCCACTATGGCCTCTGCTACAGTCAGATCTCTACAGACACTGCTCTGCTACTGTGCCAGATCCCAGCTTATATTGACTCCAATAATTAATTGCTTTTTCTATTTTTAAATATGAAAGGGTCTCTGTTTGGCTGTCAAGTGCAGTTATCGCAGGCATGAAAGAGCCAGTTTTCAGCTGAAATTTATCCAGAGGTTGTTTGGGATTTGTAGAGTAGATCTAGGGACTGCATTTCTCTCCCAAGTGCAGTTCCTCCAGGGCTTCATGAAAATTTGCCAAGTCTCACACAATTTCACCCCCCCTTTCCCTGCAGCATTAGAGCTAGGATGGAGCACTGCAGCCCTGGGTGCTACCTTGGCTGGTCAAGGTGGAGCTCTGTCCCACAGCACTTGCCCACCTTGAGAGGTGGATCCTTCCTGCTCATAAATCACATTTCCTGGAAGAGGAAAAGTAGGTTCATTCCACCTCTTTGTGCCAGACTCCACTTGAGGGTCATGGAGGCATCACCCTCCTAATCTAGGAAATGTTCCAGTGGTGGGGAGGTAGCACAGGTGTCTGCTGGCGTCACAGCAAAACCCACTTGTCTTTACTGAAGGGAAACTGAATTGCCTCTACAGAAGTTTTAAACTGTTTTTTTTCTAATGGATCCAAGAAAATGTAAGCTGGCAACTTCAAAATAATAGTAGAAGCATGACCAGGCTGCCAGCTGCCAGTGTGACCTGGGTTGACTGCAGGCTGAGATGGTGATGGCCAGGGCAGCGCAGGAGCAAGGTAAAGCCTTCACAGCATCGCCCTCTCTGTTTATTGAAAGTGCTACTTGGACAAGTAGTTAAGGGTATTTCTGCTGCATAAGTAAAAATTATAGCCAGCTTGACTAATTTTTTTTTCTTTATCTTTACTTGCAAGGTGAGTTGACCACAGACTAACAGGCTATTTTCCTAGGCTACATTGACAATGCTGTTTTTTTGTCTGGATGAACACTGAATTTACTGCACTGCTGCACACTGGCCATATCCATGGACTACCACATCCTCCCACTGAGGCATGGGGCTGGCATAAGCCGTGGCACTTGTTTGTTAAAAAGCATCAGCTGATGGCTTGGTTATCTGTTTGGGTCACAGAAAAGCTGGCCATGACTTTTCATAGGGCTGTTATGGTGTGTCCCACTGCAGTGACTAAACTAGCTTCTGCTGGTAAGGTTTTGTAGTGCCAGCCAGGTCTTGCCATGGACATCCATCTGACACCACCTTTCAGCTGACGGTATCCTCACCCAGCCACTCAACTAGCTGCAAGTGCCTACCCCAAGGAAAAGGCTGAGGTTAAATCATGTTTGCTAGCTCATGTTTGCCAAACCTGATGGAAGACAGATTGACTTTTGGTAAACAGATGTGTTTGTTTGAGATATTACCACCCTGGGTGTTTGACTGTCGGAATCACAGCCCTTATCCAAACCGGTGGATAAAACAAGCAAACATGCCTTTGGCATCCCAGTTCACTACCTGGCATCTTACTGTGAAACAGCCTCCATATGTCTGTCTCAGCCCTGGGCTGCTGGAATGCCTGTGGCTCAGGCATGTGTTGCTTTCTGGGAGGCTGGGGATAAATAATCTAGCAGAAAAGGTGGTATGGATGGTACTATAGCACAAATCCCTGGAGCCAGACTTTTGGAGTGGTGGTGGTACTTGAGGGGCAACTCGAGTTGCTCAGATCTGACATTTCTCCCTGCATTCAGGCTACTGTTAGGGGAGAAGACAGACAATAAAGCCACAGTCATGTCAAAGGGACATTCCCAGCTTGCACAGGTACCCTTATTTGTGTGTGTGGCATTATGGTTCACCAGAGCATATATGATGGCTCACACCCACCAGAGCAGGCTCCAAGGCTCTTGCAAGGCTTTGGCAATATAATGGCAGAAAGTACCTCCTTCCTCTTTGAGAAACTTGGCAGCAGGGATAGGAAGCCAGACATGCCACAAAAGTACCAATCAATAGTTTTCTTAATCAGGGCTCATTTTGTAAGAGATCCAGCAGGCTCCTGAATTTTGCTGACTGTTTTGAAAAGCTGGCATTATTATTTCTCTGAAAATAGAAAAAAGCACCCAGCAAGTAAGATAGGTATGCATATTTCTTGAGTTATGTGCAGTACAAGGGATCTCTGCAGTCACAGTGGGTGGTACCTCACTCTATCAACATCTGCACAAACCAGGAGGGATTCCCACACCAGGAAGTGACGACCCATGGCCTCTCATTTTCTCTTTGCTTCACCCTGACTATTGAGATGAAGCAAGCACTGAGATAGCAATCCTTACATTTTTTCATGGAGCGGAATACTTCCTTTCCAAGACATTTATGCACCGACTCCCTCAGAAGCCAAAGCCAGCAGTGTAATAATACCTGTGCAGCACTGCTGAGCAAAAGGTCAAAATCAGGTTCACTGTATCATTCATGTTCCCTGTCTGAGGAACTAAAGGTAGTCTTATAGATTATGTTAGGGCTTTTGGAGATTTATGATATAATTCCAGGCTGTCCATGGGCTTTCCCCCCACCTTGTCTTGTTGCCTACAAATTATAATAAACTGGAAACACTGAATGCCTGACTATCCAATATCCAGGGTCCCTGACACAGTGATGACTGATATTTGGGGTCTTACTTTTAAAAGTGAGTAACATCAATATGTGACCACAGTCAATTTATCACTGTGACAAAGACCCAGCTATAGTGAGTGGGGAGAAGAATATATCAAACCCCAAAGGTTTAATCCTAAAAGCATATCTCCACTCTTATTTCATGATGTTACACTATTGTAAAATGGGAGAGTTGACTCTGGAGGCTGGAGACTGTAATTCCATTATTGATGTTCTCCTCCTTGTCTCCTCACTGGATTTTTTACAGGGAACATCACAAGAGTTTTGTGATTTTATGAGCTTTAGTGAGTTTTATGCATTTGCTGAACCAATTTATGCAGCATGTTTTTCTCTCACCTGCACCATGGTAATTCTGGAGTGATTCAATTCATTAACAGGGCACAGAAATCACTGCACTCTCCCCAATATTATTCTGCCTTTACGGTTGCAGCATGGTGGTTTTCAGTAGGAAAATACAAATGTTGACTCTGGTGGAAGAGTTTAATTTACTAAACAAATCCTCAGAAATTGATCAAACTTGTAAGGTACCAGAGAGAGAAAAAAAATTGCTTCTACATAAACAAGAGTGATATTTTCAAACATGATAGCTGTATCTGAACTGGAGGAAAAAAAAAGAAAAGAAAAAAAGAAAAAAAGAAACCAACAACCTCAGGAGCAGCACAAAACATCCTTTGTTGCCGGACGTGAGAAAAACACTCCAGTTCTAAAAAAAGCCATAGGAAGGAAGTGGAAGAACCTCAGAGGCGAGTGGGAGTGCGAAAGGAATGTGGCTGCATTTTTTACCCCTCCCTGCATGTAAGCTTGCTGTTTGCAGGCGAGAGAAGAGCTGTTGTGAGAGTTTTGCTACTTGGGAACTTTGCTGTTCACAAGCGCAGTGCATATTAAAGCAACTGACTCTTCTATTTTCTCTTCCTGGGCTTTGCAGTTAAAAAAACCCCAACACCCCAAATGACTACTGGGTTTAGCATCCAAGTTCTGCTCTTGATTCTACTTCTGAAAGTTCCAAAGAATCTGTAAGCCCAAAATGATCTATTTTCTTCTGATTACTACATTCTTGCATTGAGTTTTTACCACCCTGATGCCCTTACTCTTTTCAACTTCTTGCTACAGTCACAACCAATAAAATATGGGAGGAAGCAAACACTGACTACATCGGCACTGAAACATTTGGAAAAGCTCTGAATTATATTCCTTGTAGCTCCCAAGCCACTGAGATTGCCAAAAAACAAGCAGAAGAAAACAGAAGAGTCATTTGAAAACAATGTCATGAAAAGGAAATCAATTTCGTATGCATTTCTGAGATTAATGACCAGCATAAAAGAGAAAGAACATGTAGACCACAGACTTAGGAGGACTTTATGTTGCATTGTGGCAGAGACTTATGGGCAGAATAACAGGTACTCTCTGCTCAAAACTACCTGCATCTTTAAAACATCTCTCTGGACCACCGGGCCAGAGTAGTCCAATGGCTCTGAATAATGAATGACTTGCTAATCCACAGTTCCTGCTGGCAGGATGTCTCCAAGAGTCATGCATTTGCTGAGCAGTGCTATATGGGCCATATTTGCTTAATCTGAGAAAAGACCTTATCATTTCAGCATGGAAAAAAAAAAAAGATAGTAAAAATCTAATATAAAACAAATTTATTTGTTTATTTGTAAGTGACGATTGTCATCCTACTGCTTGGCTAAATCTTACAGTAACTGTGAAACAACTTGAATTTGTTTTATGAGGGAGTGATGTAAACTCTGAAAGGTTTCACCTTTCACATTCCCTCTTTGCAGCGGTGCAGTATGTTCTCTCTTTCCAAAAAGAAATACCATTTATTTTTACCATTTCTCTTCACTTGCTCTCCATTATTAATGAGGTTTGCATGAGAACATATTTTCTGTTTTGTTCCAGAGCTTGTTTGCTCCTCCACTGCCCACAGCCACACTGTATGTCTCTGTATGCTGATGCAGAAAACAAAGGCAGCCAAAGGGCACAGGGAGGACATTGAGTAGTAGCAACAACACTCCTGACAAGTCAGGCTAACTAGGGATTTGTCTCCCCCTCCCCAGGAAGGTGAGAGGGAAAGCAATTTTGCTTCTTCCTAAAAAACACTACAGAGCCCCCACATATCCCGTGGCTACTGTGGCTGCCATGCTTCACATTCCTAGTTGCTAGAGATTTGCTGTAATCTCAGTGTTAACTTGAACAAGCTTATCTCTGTGTCCAGCACTTCCTGTGGAAAAGCATGGACCCTACTGATGCCTTGCATTTAGCAGAACTCCTTACACTGGTGCAAAACAGGTGGGAAACTGTGCCCCACTGAAAGACTTCTCAACCCCCTCTGTGCAGCAGTGGGAATAGGAACCTTGTGGTTTTTTCTGACTGTGGTCTCCTCCCAAGTACTGAGACCAAGTAGGGATCCCAAAGATGGTTTGCTTAAAGCTGAAGTTTTTAAAGTTACATGCATAAACAACCATGAGAGACCCTGAAAATTAAAACAGACTATCTTTTACAGCTCCCTGGTGAGATAGAGTAAAGCAACACCTTCTATTTTACACAGGGAATATGATAAAGCTGAAGGATGTGCCTAAAGCACACGTGGGAAGTCTGGCAGAGCAAAATGAGCTGTGACTTCCAAACCAGCAGGAAAAGGCCTTTCTGACACAAGCCTTTCTTCGCAAAGCCCTTCCTAACAAAGGCCTGACTCAGGCTCATGGCTCTGGGTACTCTGCACCAACACATTCTTCACCCAGACCTTTCTCTAGAGACGGTCAGAGTTCTTAAGTTCTGGTGTGAACTTTTCAGTGCTGGTAGTTGACGGCAGCTCAGGGCATACCAGACGCCAGGGTGATGAGTTCCTTCCAAACACACCGTCTGACAGTTCCGGTGGTTCCGCTTTTTTGTTTAAAAATGCAAACCCAGCCCTGACTCTTCTTCATCTCCTTCTGCACTGACACACTCTCCCTAATGGCCAGGGAGAACCACAGGAGGATGGTTCCAGTGGTACATAGGGTTACAACACTGAGCTGTTGGAGGAGCTTCATGCCCTGTTCTGTCTTCATGTTCCCAGGTGATCCTGAGTAAAACTCAATGGACTTGATCCTGTTTTCCCTGCTTGCCTTCACAGTCTACCAAGTCTGAACTCAGGTTTTCTCTAAAGCTATGGGCCACTGTCATCATGACCATTACATCCTATCTGCAAGCTCAGGAAGAGGTCTGGACTGTCTGCAGACAGACCATTGGCCCCTATACCACTAATGGAAAGGGACAGGCTTGACAAATGAACATTTCCAGTGGGCAATGTGAATGCCACCTTCAGCACCCAGCTCACTTGCTCTACAGGGCAGCTTTCTCCCATCTCAGTTCTGCAGCTTTTCCAGGTAGGACCTCTCTCCTACAGCTTGTGGTACCACAGGGACTACTCCAAGGTGGGGGCACACCATTCGTGCTGTAACACAGAGACTTGTAACAGGATGCCGGCTCCATGGTGGGAGGCAACACCCACACAGGCGGGGAATGATGCTGGGAAAATTCCTTAGTGTTCCTCCCATGGCCCATGTATCCCAGCTCTGCCAGCAAATATCTGCAGGGGTCCCTGTGCAGCCTGTGCACCGCCTTCCCTGCAGCCCCTGTGCTCCCACCACTCCCTCCATCCCACAGTAAGACCAGCACAATGCACTGGTGAGGATGTACCCATGGTTGTATAAGGCTGCTCTGCATCACCAGCTCTTGTAGGATCAACAGCAACCAGCCAGGACACGAATGTTCCCAGAAATCATTCTGCTCTGACATTAATGAGATCACTTCTTATGAAACAGTGTGAAAAGTTAGATCAGATGTGTTTTTCTCTGTGGGAAATGCACTGCTATTTGTCATTCATAGGATGACAGCACAAAAAGCTGCATGCACTCTTCCCCTTCACTTTCCATCTGCACACCTGGGTGAGTGGGGTGTTTTCCCTGTGCCTTCCACCATCACCAGAGTTTTATTTTAACTCACTGACTGCCACTGTGCCTATTTGGTGACTTGAAGTGCTAACAAGAGCTCAAAATTGGCTGTTGCAAAGCTGATACTCAAGTTAGTACCAACCAATTCAGCTTTTGGTTCCTGCTCAGCAGTGCTGAGCGAGGTGAAAGTGCTGTAACCCGTTACCCAACCCCTCAGTCAGCCCAGGCCATTTTTTTTTTTGTTTGTTTTCTTTACAGCAATCTCTTGAGTGTTTGCAGAAATGCAAACAGAAAGCGCTCCTGACAGATTGAAAACAATTAGGAAAGACTCAGAGTCACTGGAGCAGAGATTTTGTTATGATAATAAAGAATGTTCTTTGCTGGTGTATTATTTTAAAAGGAGAAAATTAAAAAGAAATATATCATGAAGGAGCTGACAGTACTCAAAACCCACATCCTGTTGTTATCCATGAGCCTGGTACTATATACCGCTGGCAGCTGCAAGATGAACTTTCCCATTAGGCCCCTTCCAAGCCCTTAACCCTGACCCAAAGGGACCTTCTTTCCCTCTTTTAAAGGGAGAGAGAGAAATCAATCTCCCTGCTGATTCAGCTGTGGGCCTCTTATGTCCAACGAACATTAGCACTGCGAAAAGAAGAAGGAAAAAAAAAAGTGCAGATTGAGTTTTTTTTAATGATGTGGATCGGTGATATTTATGGACTAAGGTTCCTATCCCTGGGACCCATTTGATGCAATCAAATTACTTTCATAAAGCATCAAAGACTTGGATTCTAAACTGAAACCCCTTGTTTGGTCTTAATTCCTTCCAGCATGCTTAGAACTAGTAATTTCCAAGACCAGATTAAAGTCACGGATACTACTAGTCCTAGTTCTTGTAAACTTTCTCCTGAAGGACTGCCTTACTTGAGAATCATAGACACTTTTTTTTTCAGGCTTTTTAACAGCTACACACATGTCTTTTTAATTTCCTAAGACAAGGCTAGTTCCTTTCAAGATGTTCCTCTAGCTCACTGCTATTACTGTCAAGCTTGCTTGCTCTCCCTATTTTGTCTGTTTTTTCTCTATTTATGGGCTTCTAGGAATATATTAAGCTTCATTCTTTGAAACAGCAGTGTGTCCTTCTTCTTAGCTGCCTTGTTTAAAAAAAAAAAAAAAAAAAAAAAAAAAAAAAAAAAAAAAAAAAAAAAAAAAAAAAAAAAAGAA
>NW_020955316.1:808995-810304 GCF_003031625.1 Empidonax traillii
AGAAAGAAAGAAAGAAAGAAAGAAAGAAAGAAAGAAAGAAAGAAAGAAAGAAAGAAAGAAAGAAAGAAAGAAAGAAAGAAAGAAAGAAAGAAAGAAAGAAAGAAAGAAAGAAAAGAAAGTCCCACCACACTTAATCCTACTTAAAGCTTAAATCTTTTCGATCTTTGTAAAAAGCTAACAGTGCCTCATTTAGAGACAGAAGTAAAAAGTTCACCAGAAATGCCCCCATCTGGAAGCATTTACTGGCTTAAGGTATCTCTGTCTTTTGCCATGTTTCTGTGAAGTCACATTTACAAGCTAAGCCAGCCTTTCTATTCAGACAGTGGGGATATAGAGGCAAAATAAACTTTAGACCAGAGCCTTAAGTATACTCATAGTGCCTTGTAGTATGCCACTGTCACAAAAGTCCCATTAGTGAAGCACTGCCTGCAAGACATGCTCTAGAAGAAAACAGTCATTTTGGGAGGTCTTGTACCCAGCTGAAGGTCTGTGTTTGGTCGTGTATACCCAGGATGACTCCTCTGAAGCTACTGAGCATAGGTTTTGATGGAGGTACCTTAGCTTTTGCCAGGACAAGCTGAGGCAGGTCCAGGCAAGGATTCTGGAGGCAGATAAATGGGGGCAGCTCTCGGGAGAGCTCCAGCCCAGGTGAGCAGCCTTGACAGTTCAGTGAAGATCAGCAGGTTAGCACTCCCCAGTCTTGCCTCACCAGCTCAAGGAGCACCCCAGACTCCTTGGAGTCTCACTGACAGCTCATACCCCAGAATGGTCCCAAGGTAACTCACTTAACTTTGGTTGCTTTCACATGGATTCCCCCTGACCTAACTGTGTCCAATCCATCATTTTGTTTTGCAGATTCATAGCAACTCTCATATCTTCATATCCTCATATCTGTCTGTGAACAGGGACAGTTTCTTCAGTGCAAGAGCTCTGAGAAGTAGAAGGAGTGAAACCTGATCGGAGATGTCTCTGGAGCTGAAAGGGCTGAAGGCTCCAACATCTCTAATGGTTTTACCATGGTCCTGAACACGGGAAACCAAAGGGAGGGGAAAAGAGAGGGAAGAAGGGAGGATGCTACTACTTTGTACAGTGAGAAGCTCTCCCTTCAGCAGAAAAGTTGCCTACACTTCAGCCTTTTATAGGTAATTCTTCCAGGTAATTCTTCACTACTGTGACAGCAGAAGGATGGATAAATGCACTTTAAACCCACTACATTTGTATGTTATTTTTAGATTTGGTATCTAACATGAAATATCCAGGTTGGAAAACTCTGACCTAAAGGCTTTCTCCATTTCATCTGTGAATGAAC
>NW_020955316.1:810564-844156 GCF_003031625.1 Empidonax traillii
AGCCTTTTATAGGTAATTCTTCCAGGTAATTCTTCACTACTGTGACAGCAGAAGGATGGATAAATGCACTTTAAACCCACTACATTTGTATGTTATTTTTAGATTTGGTATCTAACATGAAATATCCAGGTTGGAAAACTCTGACCTAAAGGCTTTCTCCATTTCATCTGTGAATGAACTCAGCAAAGGTTTTCCTGGCCTGACTAGGAAGTGGTGAAATTTAACTCATTCATATGTCAAAACCACTTTAAAATCCTTGGTGATGAAGCATTATGGAAGAGCTGAGTGCTCAGAAATTGTGACTCAGCCTTTCCTCTCTCCTGTCCCACTCCAAAAAACTACAATCAGGAATTGGCTCAAAAAGTGCTTTTTTTTTTTTTTTTTTTTTTTTTTTTTTTTTTTTTTTTTTTTTTTTTTTTTTTTTTTTTTTTTTTTTTTTTTTTTTTTTTTTTTTTTTTTTTTTTTTTTTTTTTTTTTTTTTTTTTTTTTTTTTTTTTTTTTTTTTTTTTTTTTTTTTTTTTTTTTTTTTTTTTTTTTTTTTTTTTTTTTTTTTTTTTTTAACAAGTAGTACTGGAGGAGGGAAGTTTTTTATTGGACTCCTAGGTTTGAAGTGACTGTTCATCTTTCCCAGTTTGTCTCTGCTCCTGAAAGGGACAACTCTGGTTTTTGTTTCCTCTTGGTGCAGATCTAGATGTGAGCTACAGGATGTGACCTAGGAGGGGCACAGTGACTGAGGAAGGGCTGTGAAATATGTGTGTCACCTAAAGCATTCCCTCTCACAGGAGTGCAACTTCACAACTTCTCTTCTTGTCTGTGATCCCTGAGTGTGCCAAGGAATAGTGATGAGCTGAGCCTGATGTAATGCTCTCGGAGAAGGAGGCCACAGGGCTCCAGCTGCAGGGTTGGGATGGGCCATGGTGGGCGACACATACCTTTGGAGTAATCACAGCATTCAAGGACCTGGAGACTGAAGTGAGACAAACTCCAAGGCGAGACCGCTGCTGCAGTCAGGCGAGCTAGTAAGCTGCCAAGGATAAGCTGTTATCATTATTCTAATTAGCTGCTGAGTTACCATTCCTGATTTCATTGACTTGTGGGGTGCACAAAGAAGACTCCAGAGGGAAAGAGCCTTAGCACAATGCACACTTTCAACACAAAAACTGGACTGCCAGAATCACATCATCTTTTGGCTTGTGGACTTACACTGTGGAGGATAGGAATGTGCTGAAAAAGGAAAGCCCTCTCTACATCTGAGTAGCCCCTAAGGTTAGGCTAAGAGAGTTTTTGAGGGCAATGAAAATCAAAAAAAAGCTAGCTATTAATTTAAAAAGTAAAAAAAAAAAAAAAAAGAAGAAAAAAGAATATAATCATGTATAATCACCTTATTTTGTGAACACTTTTCTCTTGCCATCAGAGATAGAAGTTGAAAAGTGGACACTACTGTTCATCACAAGCCTGATAAAAATTGTTATAGGAAATAGGAAGAGTGGGTTTCTGTATGCTTCACATTTGGAGGGAGGAGACCTAGAGAAGAAAATGAGGAACTAGCAATAGAAGGACAGTCTGGGAGTTGAAAGTTATAACTATGCAACGTTGTGACCTTTCAGGCCTTAGACTTCAAATGAACCCTGGCAAAACAAGACTCTGTCCAGAGGCCCAGGCACGATGGCAAAAGGGTCATGTCACATGAAATGTGAGAAAACTCTGTATTGGACAAATAAGAGTCAGTGAACTCTGCAGCTGGCTTCATCAGCATAGCTTCCCACTCAAGGGTGAGCTCTGGCATCTGCCACCACCTCCTCAGACCTGTGCTCCTGTATATTGGTCCCCACAGCTCTGGCAAAGACTCAGAGATCTTTGCTCTCCTTTTTTGGTACCTTCTTGCCTTGCCCTAACTATAACCTGTGGTTAGAAAATAAAAGGTTAATGTAATTAGTCTTCCCTAGTGCCTGTCTGTGAAAGAAAATTAGTTTTCCTCAAGTATGCAGATATGACATCTTATCTGTCATTATGTAAATGGTGGAGCCTTTTAAGCCTGTGTATCTTCCCTGCAGAAATCCCAGTGAAGGTGGGGCCCTGGTGGTTCCACAAAGACACAGAGCACCTACACCAGAGTCCTCTGCTGCTCTATCTCGCAATAACCAGAGGAAAGGATCTCACAAGAAACTGTTGCTACCACTTAGCTACTGTAACCACCATGTTACAACCAGGTGTTCAACACCAAAGGTACAACAAGCTCTAATAAAGTGATTGCAATTGCCTTGGGGATAACAACCGTTCCTGTTATTATCAGTAGGGAAACTGAGGCATGGAGAAGCAGGGAATTGCTCATGGCCACACACAGAGAGTGAGTGGCCGCACTCCAAGTTCTTCCACTGACGCTCAGCTGTGATCACCCCTTCAGGCCATGCTGCCTGTCACCAGGAAAAAACAAGAAGCACGCTGCAACTCGGTAGCTTACAAGACTATAAATATACTTCAAGGTTGCACTGATACAATAATAATCCACGGGAGTGAAACCTGAGCCATTTATGTGTGTGTGTATAAACAGGGCTGGGAGATGTGTTTATAATGCTGCTCAGAGATTTCCTCTCCATTATACTCCTGGCAGATGCATACTGTGCTGAAGACAAAATATTCTCATCACATGGCTGTGCTTTCTTGGACCTTTCTCACCTTCCAGATGCAGTTTTCTTCTCTATGCCTCCCTTCCACTTGTTCTTCCTCTTGCCACCAAAATCCTTCCTGCTCATCTGGATGGAACAACAGGAGCAGTGAACCACCAGATCTGCCCAGTTGGGAATAGTGCAGTCAGATTCTTTCTCTCTTGCAGAATCAGTAGCAGGATAAAGAGGAATAGGAGGCAAATGTAAGAGAAGGGAAAAATAAAGACAGTAAAAGGAAAATTTGGCTTCCAGAACACCACCTGTATGGTTGGTGTATAACTCTACACCAAACTGTGATCTAGAATATGGAGTAATCATAGCTATCCCTGCCTTTCTACCAAAACAGTTTGAGAGTTAGCTGAGAAGAAAGCTCACTGTTTCCTTTCCCTCATGCACGTCCCTCCAGAGATGTCCTTGCAGCTTTCATTTCCTCCTCCCTGGCTGCCTTGCTTTGCTCAAATCACAAGGTGCAGCTGGAATCAGGGACAGGCTGCTAGGCCAGCGTGCATCCACCTTTTTTGGTTGATTTTAATCTTACTTTCTTGTGTTTCAACATATTTATCAGTTCTCCTCCATACACAGGTCAAGGCTTCATTTCTATCCATTCACAGTTTTTGCTTTGTGAGCTTCTCCTGTGAATTCATCTCATGTCTTATACAATGCTGGATCATGTTTAATTTATGCCATTCAGTCTTTCCTTCGGATCAGCCTCCCTGTGCAGCAGCCCCAGACTTTTCATACCACTGTCCCAGGACAAGGGCTTGGAACTGGACCCTTTCCTCTGGAGCTCTCCTAGCTTTACCATTCTTGTTGGCTCAGCTCCTTTCCCTCCCGACCTACCAGCTGTTCAGTGAATAGCAGCTACTTCCAGAGAACCAAAGGCAATGACCCAAACTGCTTTTTGCCCTTAGGATAGTCAAAGTATGCCCTAGTTTGGGGTGCTTTCATGTACCAAATCCCTGTGTGGCCTGACTTCTCAGACTGCTGGGCAACTCACGTCAAAGTCAGTGGGTAACAAAGAGGCTCAACATCCCAGGCATGCAGGAAACAGTAGCAGCCCAACTGAGGGGACAGATTAGACCACAGAGCCTTATTGAATTCCCAGGGGAATCAGCTGAAATCTTAAGGTGAAGGTCATAACTAGTTCCAGTCATGTCAAATAAGTAACTCCCACAAGCACAGTTTGCACTAACTGGTTCAAATGCATCACATTCCTACTCTAATCACTGATAAAAGAGGAGGAAACTGCACATAAATTCTGTTATTGCATGGGCTGGACTTAAACTCCTATCAGTTCATATCTTGTTGCAACCATAAATCTTCTTCAGTGACAGCAAGTTTTTATCAAGAAGTAACCATATATTCCTAATATCTGGCAGCTGGCCTAAGACCCATAGTTTATAAAACTTGTTTTAAAATAAGTCATAAAATTCATTACACAAATTACTGTAAACCTCCAGGGTTTAAAGTGCAAGACTTGGACTACAAAATCATGAGACTGGCTTAAAAAAACCCCAAACAATAAAAAACCAACAATCCAGGAGATTTAGGAAAGAAAATAATCAAAATAATCCAACATTCATTCACTACCAGGTTTCTGAAACTGTAATAAACATGGCTAGATGTTCATAATATTTTTTTCCCTACAGCCATGATAGAGTCAAATATTTTTTGAACAAACTTGAGATTTCTACTTTCTCTCTCTAAGGACTGCTGTTTTACCAGAGAAATAGTATTATTAGAACTTGCCATCATCTATGTATGAATTCACTGAACAAACCAAATGAAATTGGTCATTATGGAGTAAATCTTTTTCTAATAATGACACTGACTGTGATGGAGCCATGCCAGAAGTCTAATGCCATTCTGGTTAAGAACATCATATGGTCCCAGGGATACTAGCCCACATTTGAATTAGCTGTCATAATTGGCAGTGAAGCCAGACCTGCCCAATCCAATACATTCTTTAGCTTACAAAATGGACCAAAATGATACAATGGGATCTTCATGGGCATTAGAAGGAGTTGGAAAGGGTGAGGCGATTTGGCAGGTGAAGAAATGAGATTGGGAAAAACAAGATAAATATTTTCCCCGTGAATAATTGTCCACAAAATCTGCAAGTGAGACAATAAAACCCGTCTTACTGGAACAACTTCGTTCTGTGAAAGAAAAGTCTTTGGTGAAGATGATTCAGAACGATAAATGAGAGCAAAGGAGCATCCCATACATATGCAGCTGTGAGGCAACACAGTGTGAAGGCAGAATGGCTCTGGGAACATCACTGTCTGGTGAAGACTGTGTAGCCCAAATCCTGTTCAGTTCTGGAAGTGAAATAGCACTGTCAAATGCTTCCAGTGGTTCCTCTGAGAAAGGCAAGCTGCTTCTGGTGTTTTTACATGGTGTTCCCATTACAAAGACTACTAATTTTTAATGAATACTTTGGGCTATAGTCAGACCATTGACTCTAAGTATCTAATGTATTACCCTTTGCACTCTGGTACCTAAGGCCAAAAAAGGGCCTCATGTTGTTCGCTACTCACACTTCCTGGCTCTTGGCAAAATCAGTAAATAATCTGTTCCCATGGTACCTTCTGGCATCACGTCTGAGCTAAGAAACCTACCTGCAGAATGGTAAGGATTTGGCCAGGTGGCGTTTGGATGGCTCAGGGATTTGAGTGGAGAAAGCTTAAAGCTGCCCACAGGTAACTGGAACATTAAAATAAGGCACAAGGCACAGCTAGCCTTCTGCTATTCTACTCTTTCTCTCTGCAGACTGTACAAGGAGCTGGAGTAAGTCAACCCTACCTTGTCATGACCTGGAAGTGGGTGTGATGTTTGTTAGAAATTCCCATCGGACTGAACAAAAACACCAGACCACATGTCAGGGAGCTCTTATCCTCCATATACTTAGAAGGTGCTCTGAAAATGCCTGTTGCAGAAAGCCTGAAGATGACCACTTTATTATCTACTTGTTATTGATTCTGATTATTTTCATGTCAGAATTGATCTCCAAGGCCCCACAGATCTCTGGTACAACTGGCATTCAAAGATGGATAAAGAGGGAAAGATTAATATTCGCAGAGAGAAATACTGACTTACATAGTTGCAGTTATGTCTATATAACCTTCTGAGCAGCATTTGGCCCTAAATGGCTGGCTGGGACTCAAAATATTTCTTGAACAATACATCAAAATAATCTTTTTTTCTAGGCCATGAAGTGATGGTTGTGTAGCTCCCTTGAGGGAGCTGTACCCCTGAACCAATGAAGGCTTTGTAAGTCTTTCTGGAAAGGCTGAAGCCCAAGCAGAAGGTAAGTCTGGCCAAGGTCTATGTGGAGTAGAAGTGCTCAGTCCTGACCAAGCAGGAGGTCAGGTCTCAAAGAAGTGAGTGCTATCCTGCTATCCTCCGCAGAGTAGTGTGCAGCTTCCCCCTCCACTATGTAAAACCAGAATACAAAGTCATACAAGCAAAAGGAATGATTTTTCCCCTACAGGAAATCTTGAAACCTGCACTGGAAATATTTCCTGTCAATGACACTTCTACAAACAAGCAGAAAACACATAAAGGGAGTATCACTACCTAGTCAATTACAAAGGATCTGAGACTACCTTGATTTCATAAGGTATAGAAATATTTACTTTATGCATTGCATGGTGTCAAAGGTTTTGGATATTTGGTCATACTTAAGTAGCTTTACTTTTGTAAATAATTGACAGGACAGAGGAGAAAACATGCTTACAAATAGCTCTGGCAGACACCAGTGGTCCCTCCTGCACACTCAAACAACACGGAGGTTGTGACACAAACTGACAAGAGAAAGAAAATTTAGAGATGCTGCTGGACCATTAAGCCAACCCAAACATGTCCTTTGTGGCATGCAGCTGAAGGAGGTCACTTGCATATTTTGATTCCCAAAACAACAAAACAACCCAAACTCCCTGCCCTGAGACATCCAATGCCTGCTAATGAGCAAACTGTGAAATGCCTGCATGTACACAGAAGGGGCAGGTTTTCATCCAAGTGTGTGGTCCAGCTATGCCTCATGGTGAGGAGAACAGCCTGGGCATCTTCTACTGTTCAGGGCTTGGGAGTGGGTTGGGTGAGTGTTGCATGGGCTCTCATTGTACCATGGAACCTGTGAGACTTTCCTTGGCTTCAGGCCAGGATTTTCACAGGGAGCAGAGGGAGCAGGGTACATCACTTTACTCACTAAAGCTGTTCTGACCATCATCCCAACCGATGGCTAAAATTTTGTCCTAAGCTACATCCCCTTAGATATCAGCAATGGCTCCTGGATGAGCAGGGCTTGAGTCAGATGTTAATTATCATGATTTATCCCTTTTCCTTCTCATGGGGAGGCTGTGAAATAAAAATTGCAGAGGTAGAGGGTGGTAATGCAGTCAACATCTTTCCTCATCCTCCCTTACTCCCTTCTCTTCCAGAGCTTCGTTTTGGCAGATTTGCCTTGTTCACAGAACTGTCTGCATTTCCTCTCTGCCCTTAAAAAAAAAAAAAAAAAAAAAAAGGCAGGGTGGGAGAGGGAAAGGGAGGGGAGGGAGAGGGAGAGAAGTGTAACTGGAAGAATTGGGCTATGTGGCATTTAACAGGCACTCTCTTACACGTGCAGGTATAACCTGTATATGGTGATTGTGTCAAGTACAATGCTCCTTGTCTCTGCGGATTTTGCTACATGTATTCAAAAGCATCAGTATTTCTGCTTAGTTAATAGAATACTAGGTCTTATGCCCTTTACTTACGAGGGTTTATGCATTTGCAGCAAACCTTCATTCTGAAATTAGCTATGAGTTTATTCTTCTGCATATGCTTTTAATAATTGAAAACCAGCTATGATCTCCTCAGCTGAGTGGCATTTTGCAGCACATTTGTCCATACTGAGAACTATGTCTGCCTAATATTTGCAAACCAAGATAAACAGAAACAAAGAAAGGAAAAACAATTTGCAGCTTTCCAATGCACACACATCCAGCAACATTTTTCTCTACCAGCAAGTACATCTCAAACACACTAGGCCAAGTGCGGCAGATGTGAGGAGTGCCAGTTCTTTGAAACAGTTTGTTTTACAACCAATTAGACCAATCATCCGCAACCTAAAAATTCTCTAAGTTGGCAGTTACACCAGGGAAGCAGAGACCTTAAATATACTCACACAGATTTTTATACCACATAGCAAGCTGATCACTGTATTTGTATATGCAATGAAATGTTTGGGGAAGAAACTACCACCTCTATGGCATGCTTGGCCTCTGCAGTTGTTCATGTTCTTCCTGTGCTGCTCAGGGACATGGGAATCGAGCTGATTGTCTCAAAGACATTGCTAGGAAGTGCTCACTGGAGTCCAGCTTTCTGCAGAGCATTTTGGTAAGACCCCGGAACTCCACAGCTCTTATTCACCCTATAAGTATCTCCAACCCTTATGAACTCTTGCCTTTCTTTATGTATTTTTTATCATTTTTTAAATGTTATGCTATCATATAAGAAAGCTGATGACAAGACAGCAGCCACTCAGAAACTGTTCCTCTCTGTTGAAGGTGGACTGGAGGCATAGGACAGCAGAGGAGAGCACCAGACAAGGAGTACACCATGGCCAGAAAAGTGGAAAGCTGTCTTGGCTCCTTCATGGTTGTTGAACTGTGTTTAAGCATCTGTCCATTACAGTTTTACAGAGAGCTTGAAGATAAAGAGAGAAAATTTACTTGATGTTTGGCACGTTTGAAAAACTCCTCCTCAAAACTACAAAAAGACTTTCTTGAAAATTCAATTAGTAGCCAAGGAGTCAAGAACAAAAATCAAATAGTGGCAGCAGAAGCGGAGCACGTAGGGACTAACCAGAGACTCCACAAAGCAAAGATCTTATGTCTGGTGCAAGTGAGAAGGGAAAGTCCATAATGAGACAAAAAGACAACGGTGTAGTCAAAGCAATGCTTGAGGAAAATTCTCCTTTTGACATGTTTTGAATAAATTCATTTGCCTTTCTGTTCTCACCACTTTTACATTTGTAGTCTTTCTAGAGATGAGTTTTCAGAGTGCACTCTCAGCAGTCTCAAATTACAGTAATTATGAATTAGTCCTTTCATAGAGACTGGGGGTTTATACGAGATTTTTAACTCACACCTTTGTCAAGTTCTCAAATGTCCACTCTTCTGGCCTGAATAGGAAGGCTGGGTCAAAGAAGTTGTCCCAGTTTGATTTCTTCCACCAAAAAATGCACACCAGCAGGACTCAGGCTACATAATGAAGGTCAGAACTGTGAAGAAGCATTAAAAATGAAAGTATTCCCTAAGTGCTCAGGGTGAGACTTGCACCAATTTTACTAGAAGTTCTGATTTGCTCCCAAGGCCAGAAACTTTCCCAGGAATACACTCTAAAGTACATTAGTCACTATTGGACCAAACAGCAAAACACACTGTGTATTTAATGAGTTATCCTCAATTTAAGGTCTATAAAGAGCCTACTTTTCCAATAGACCTTTTTTAATTTAGCCCCATTAACTGAAGATTGCCCATTTAATGCAACACATCATTATGGCTTTATTGTTAGCTTTTTATGAACTGTACCAGATTAGCTGTGGAGAATTTACACTAGATGCCCTAATTAGACCTTTAAGGTAGCCATAATTTTCTTTTCATGTGCCCATAAAGACTGATAAATTAATCTGCAGGAACATGAACTCCGTCATCTTTTCTCCCTCTTCACCACTCACTCCTTGTTCTGATAAAGCCCTAATGAACGCACTTGCACAATTCTCTTCTGTTTTGTTTTCCTTTAAAGGCTAATTTTCAACTAGACAATTCAACCAACTGCAATATTTTTCCATATATGATGCCAGAGAATAAGCGTCAAGCATGATTCTTTTTTCTATGGTTTAATCATTTCCATTCTGAGTGGAAAACGATCCATCAACAATAGCAAACAAAGAAGTGTGATCTGTAAAGCTTAACTTTGGATCATTTATTTAGCAAAGGGGAAAAGCAGGAAAAATAATAAACAGTAAACTCTAGGGCTGCTAATTGTAAGATAATTAGCAAAAAATGTCAGAGTAGGAATAGAATCTCTCAAAGAAACAGTAGCAACAGAAATAGTTTTCTCATTTACAGTTTTGAATATACCCCTCACACAAAAGACAGCACTCTTGAAGGATCCAGGCTCTGATTCGGCAAAACCCATTCCTAAGCAGCAAAATCTTAAATATATGCTTAAAACTCCAATAACTAGAAGGAATGTTCTCCTTTAGACAGAATGCCCATCTACTCTACCTACTTGGCTGTTGTAGAATCTCCATTCAGTAATTTTTGTCTTTCTCAAGACAGGAAACAGTGAAAACAAAACTGTCTGTTCATTAGTGTTGGCACCCACTTACAGACTAAAGGCCATAACTTTTACTGCACTGAGTCCTTTATAATGACTTTTCTTCTTAAATATTCGCTTGGATTTAAGTGATTGAAGAAGGGACTGCTGATTGCATTCATACCTACAAAATCACAGAATATATGGCTAACTGCACTCCTAAACACATGTAGAATTTCGTTCTTGAGTATAGAAATGAAGAAAGTTAACTACCAATATCAGCCATCAGCAATAATGTGGAAGCAGCATGCTTGCTAAAGAACTATTAAAGTTATATGAGGTAAAAATGTGACTTTGGTTATTAAATGAATGAAAATTGTATTAGTGGTTTCCACTGATGGAATGTGGTGCTTAAGAGGTCTTAGGCATAATTTAAAAACAATACTATACCAAAGTGTCTGCTGTACTCCATTATACTAAATGCTAAGGAAATAAAATACAATTTTAAAAAGTCTGGGGGTGGCAAAGATTCCTCACAGGTAGTACCCAAAGTGAGTGGTAGAGCAGCTGAGTCATTGCTGTCCTCTGTGGGATTACAGTGTGTGGAGGAAATCAGGATGAGGCCCTCATGCACCCTGGAACTAGAAAGACCCAACACAAAGCTCTCCTTAACACAGGGCATTGTAGTCTCCCTTGGTCTCCTCTTTTACTAGGGTGTTTTTTGTTTGTTTGTTTGATTTCGGTTTTAGTTGTTGTTTTGTGGGGGTTTGGTTTTGGGGTTTTATTTGTTCTGTTTTTGTTTTGGTTTTAATTGGTTTTTTAAAGAAAAGAAGCAAATATGGTCCTACTCCACGTGTACTTATATGAGAATCATAGAATCACAGAATCATAGAATTGCTTAGGTTGGAAAAAAACTCTAAGGTCCTTGACTCTAACATTACCCCAGCACCGCCAAATCCACCACAAATCATGTCCTTAAGTGCCACATCTATACATCTTTTAAATACCTCCAGGGATGTGACTCCACCACTCACCTGGGCAGCCTGTTCCAATGCTTGACCATCCTTTCAGTGAAGAAATTTTCCTTAATGTACAATCTAAACCTCCCCTGGCACAACCTGAGGTGGCTGCTTCTTGTTATTTGGGAGAAGAAATTGACTCCCACCTCCCTAAAACATCCTTTCAGGTAGTTCTAGAAAGCAATAAGGTTCCCCCTTGAGCCTCCTTTTCTACATGCTAAACACCTCCAGCTCCCTCAACCATTCCTCATAAGACTTGTGCTCCAGACCCTTCACCAACTCCACTGCCCTTCTCTGGACACACTCCAGCATCTCAATGTCGTTTTTTCTAGTGAGGGGCTGAAAACTGAACACAGGATTTGAGGCAAGACCTCACCAGTGCCATTTACAGGGGCAGAATCACTGCCCTTGTCCTGCTGGCCACACTAGTGCTAATACAGGCCAGGATGCCACTGGCCTTCTTGGACATCTGGGCTCACTGCTTGCTCCTGTTCAGCTGCTGTCAACCAGCACCCCCAGGTCCTTTTTAGCCAGGCAGCTTTCCAGCCATTCTGCTCCAAGCCTGTAGCACTGCCCGGGGTTGCTGTGACCCAAGTGCAGGACCTGTAACTTGGTCTTATTGAACCTCTTACAGTTGGGCTCTGACCATTGATCCAGCTTGTTCAGATCCCTCTGCAGAGCCTTTCTGTCCTCCAGCAGATCAGCACTCCCACTCAACTTGGTATTGTCTGCAAACTGACTCAGGGTACACTCGATCTCCTCATCTAGATCTTTGATGAAGATGTTAAACAGGCCTGTCCCAAATACTGAGCCCTGGGGAATGCCACCTTATGACATGCCATCAGCTGGAGTTCACTCCAATTCACCACTCCATTCAGCACAACTCTCTGAGCTCAGTCATCCAGCCAGTTTTTCACCCAGTGAACGCTGCACCCATCCAAGTCATGAGCAGCTGGTTTCTCCAGGGGAATATTGTGGGAAATAGTGTCAAAAGCTTTGCGAAAGTCCAAACAATATCTACAGGCTTTCCTTCATCTAGTAAGCAGACCTCCTTGTCATAGGAGATGAGGTTAGTCAAGAATACTTGCATATGCCTAGTCTTTACCCCTAATTCTTATGTTTGCTGGCCAATTTTAACCAAACGTTTAGATATAAAAGAATTTGAAAATATTTTAGGTAACTGTACAACTATTGACAATAGACAGAAAAAACAGAAGTGTATTCATGATCCCATTAAAACAAAGGTGCTTTGAATGATTTATTCCTTAGTAGATGTCAGTGCATCCACTCAAGGCAGCCGGGACTCACTTGTTCACAGTCCACAGAACAACTCGATGTGTTTCAAGTGGATGCTTTCCCCACACCAATTGCATCAGCATAAATCTGGCCCTGGAAGATAACATCAGGACCCAAGTCCACCTGATGATCAGATGCCCGAATGGGAGACATTCAGCTGGTCTCTAGACCCATGAACCCCTTACACCGATTCAGAGCAGGGGATACCTTTCAAGCCTTGGCCCCTCTCACACCTCTCTTCTGATCCCCATATGGAGGAGCAAAAGGTGCCTCAAACCACACTGGGACCCTCATCCATGTCATACTGTCTTTAGGCACTCAGTTCCTGCAGATCTCAGCAGATCTGCTTTTGCCGTGTACTAAACAACCGGCACATCGACTGTTAGCAACATGGTAAAATTTAAACATCCCAAACCTCACAATCGTAGATTAAGCAGTCTTGCTCCTAATTTGTACCTCTTATTAACTTGTGATAATGTTTATCCAAAACAACAAAGATAAAAAGGAGTAACAAAAGAGTACATAAAGAAGGGAGTGACACTGGAAAACATAGTTCAAACTCCCACGAGATATAATTGATTCAAGAGGGCAATGAATGTTATAACAAGCACCAGTCTCAGCAGTCTCATTTAATTACAGGACCATATACATAACCCCATCAAATTAAGTAATCAGGGACACAGTTTGGCTCGTGGACTTAGGCAATGTCTTTCAATTACACTGAGGGAAAGAATACTAGGCTTTGGAACAGTTATAGCCCATATGTGACTTTTCACATTATTACTGGCAAGGACTGAGGATGTGTTTTTACAAATGCACAGTTCCCCAAAAAATCTGAAAGGCCTGTGGAGCCCTCAGCAAGAAAAATGCTCCTTAGCCCCATCTTACAGGTGATTTTGCAGGGGCTTTGCTGAAGTGAAAATACGCTCTCAATAAATAAAAGACAGAAGATGTTTTAGCAGTGCTTGCATGCATGGCAGCAGTGTCAGACCTACGATGTGTTCTGGACAAACACTGGCACCACAATGAATGGCATGATCTACCAGGTACTAACAGTGTGTTACAAGGCTCCCAGAGGCAGCAAGTCCTCTATTTCTATCATCTGCCTTTGTTTAAACCCAGAAACTGAAAAATAGCTCCCTAAAAAGAATACTGTATAAAGGCTGGTATTGCTTTCTTACGCCTGACCCACCAGAACATGCTCAACCCTGTCCAGGTCCCACATGAGGTGTATGTCCACAGAGTTTCCTTTGGACTGGCCACAGACTTTTAGAGACAGGAGTCCAACAGGAAATGCTTGGCTCACAGCCTCAGTTAGGACTAAGCTATGGACATGTGAGTCAGTGTATGCCATCCTGGCAATTCACACCATACCCATTTCCCCAGGAAGCACTGCTGCCTGCCCGTAACAGTGAATTATGCTGCCCAAAAGGGGGATTTACACAGTCTTTATGAAGTGCTCTAGCTCTGAAAGGTGCAGAAAGGGCTTCTTAGGAAATACAAAAGGCCCAGGAGATCAGTATTTCTAAAGGAATTTAATATACATGGGATTGGACCTTTTGGTCAAGTTTGTGTTGAGGCCAATTCAGGTACTCTCTGTGCCTACCAAAAAGAATTACAATTCATCTTTAGGGATTTGCACAGGGTCTACTCAACGCTTCTGCTGCTCAGCAAAACCAAAGTAAAAGTACGATCCATATATTTTTAAAGCAGAATCTGTCCTATACATCTTACCAATTAAAAACATTGCTTTAAGGAGCTAAAGCATTTTGCGTCAGAAATCATTCAACAGATTTGGAAACATCAGTGGTATCCCCAGTGTAAAAGCACCACTCCTCAAGCATTCAAAAATCACGAGTCAGATGTTTCCCTCCAAAAGAAAAATCACACAACTGGGTTCAAAAGATGCATAATAAAAAAAAAAAAAGTAATCAATTCCAAATACAGTTTTGGATTTCTTAGTATATAATTGGGGGTCACATTTCAATAATTTTTCTGACAGCAGAAGAACTAGAAATTTTCTTTGCTTTTCAAATCAGAGTTGAATGATCCTCACATAATCCATTGTTTCTAGGAGCTGGTGTTTTAAGCAAAATAAAAAACACTGTCTCATGATAAAATCATAGATCTGGCAACACCACTAGTGTGATACTTTTCTCCTACCATTAAAAGCCTGGCAAGGCAGGAAAAAACACTGAGATGTTCAAAAGGCTCTAAACAAATTCTGCTTTTGCATTTAAAAAAAAAAATAAAAAGGCGCCTTTGCTTCAATTTCTTCTCTGTGCATTAAATTTGAGAAGGATCAAATTCTTTTTATTAAACCATCACTGCTGACCAGCATAGTCATCTACAGCAAGAGCAGCACAGGAGACCTTTTTTTGTGAAATCATTTTAGAGTTGTCACTGAGATGTGAGGGCATTCAAGTCCCAAGACCAAGACACAGGGATAATCCCGAGTACAAGACATTATCATGTGGTCAAAGAAAAAGGTGGCTATTTATCCTTGCACCAGGCCAGTCAGTTCCTACAGTGCCCTCCTCTCCCCATGGCCACAGCAGCTCAGACAATAGCTTGAGGCTGTGCTTCCACGGGGACTCCAGTGTAGTGCTAAGAGCTCCATGCCGTGTCCTAACACCACCTCCTGACCCTTCGGCTGGCACAGAGCTTGTCTGGCCATGCATGATGCCGTGTGCTGAGCCAAGGGGCAGGCTTAGGCAGAGGAGATCACAGAAGTTTTGATAATATGCCTCATACATGAGCCCTCAAGGGCTGCCTCCAGGGCCTGTTTGACTTATTTTACAGAAGTACTCTGAAAGCTTTCACCTCTATCTTAAATGGTCATATTTATCTTTTTCCTCTGGCAAAGGGGTTAAGGGGAAGGGCATATTTCACCTATTTATAGAGCTGTAAGAAGGAGCAATTCACTCTAACTGGTTTTGGTTTTATTTAATGAAAAAAGACTAAGCAGCTTTAAGGTATAAATTTCCGGACCTATTTTGGCTGTTCAAAGATCAAATATAATGTTCTTATTTCCCTCCACAGACCTCAACAGGTTCCAGGAAGATTAGCTCCACTATAGATGTCTAAGATACGTTTTGGAGGAGGGCAGTGGAGGACACAATAGATGCATGTACAGTATGATCTCTCTATTTAAGCCAAAGCTCTTACAAGGTTTTATGATAGGACTGGCACCTGCCTGATTAGGAAACAAGGAGCGATGACCGTTTCCCAAATCACCATTTAAACCCCATAGTAACTCCCTAAACACAGGGAAAGCCAACCTTGTAACTACCACTAAAGCATGTTTTGTATCCAGCTCAGATACAGACCATTTCTGTGTTCAAGAGAAAAGCACTATACCTAAAATGTCATTTATAGAATCATATTGGACTCTTTTCAACAACACGAAAATCACTGTCACCAGCCAGTTTTCAGCAAGAGTTGACTAAAGCCATTGAGAATTTGGCCATAGTTGTGTGGACCCATAGTTTTTTCACAATAAAAACATAAAAACATTTTTGATCACAGCCTCTGCTTCTTGCTGCCCTGGGTATTTTGAGAAGGTTTATAGGAGTTCTGTACATAATTAAACAACCTGTGTTAAATCTGGGAGGACATTTCTCACTACACTTCACAAAAGTGATTGCTGCCCAACATGGTCACATGTAACAGCACTAAGCTCAGTGAAAGGTTCTTCATACTCACTAGAAAGAGTATTTTTGTAGACACACTTGGCGCTTAGTGAACCCATTTCACTCAAGAATATAACCTTGCCTTCCTCTGCATGTCAGTCCCCTTCAGATCTAGGAACAAATATAATGGATAACTCAGATGTGAAGAGTAAGTAATTATTTGGATGGGGCCAAAACTGGAATCCATATAACCAGAAAGATCAAAATACAGATACTCTTGTTCTCCTAAGAGAGGGAGCCAACACAGTACTCATGGAGAACGTTAAGCCACAAATATTAAGCCTTTGAATGAAAGGGAGTTGTTGTTCAGAATTCCCTAACACTGGGCTCAACTATAGTGCTGACTGCCCTGCTCAGCAGCTTCATAAAGCATTCAGGGAATTTGGTAATGGACTGACTAAACTGCTTGAGTTTTTTTGTTCTTTTTTAAGTCAATTTAAAATAGGAAGGAAGTGAAAGACCAAAGAAAAGCAAGCATACTACTGCTTTTTGATCCTGGAGTGATTGTAGTAATTGTAATCTTTTATATCTAGCTGCTCTTCACAGTAAAATAATGAAAACGATGTCAAGACATAATAATTTGCTAAACATCTAGAGGGAAAAGGAAACCCAAATAATAGGCAGCGTAGATTTAAAATGAGTGTTTCCTTTTATTTTAAATCACACACTGTTACCAACGGATAAAATCTTAAAGGAGAAATAATTCAGTATGCCAGAATAGGGCCGCCTGTGATGTGGTTTGAAAACTGGCTGAAGGTTCATAACCAAAGGCTAATGCTCATGTAAATGTAATGAGTTCTGCCCTGTGAGGCAGTGCATGAATCAGTGTATTAAAGTGGAATTTTTTTAGCACTTACAAATAATCTAAAAGAAGAAATAAACAATTCAGGAATGAAATTGGCAACTGCTAGTAGAATTGGAGAAACATAAAGAAACAAAGAAAACAGCAGAATTTTGCAAATAGAAGAAAACCTGCAGTTAAAACGTGTAAGAAGCTGATGTTTAATTCAGGCAAAAAAATGGCAACTTGTTGCCTGTGGAAAATACTTACTTGGCTTACATATGTTCAGCAAGGCAGAGTCCAAGTGCAGATTCTGAGAAGATGAGAGTACAAAGGAAGAGCAGATCAGTGCCATAAAAATGCACAACCAGAGCCTCAGAGGTATCCGAGTTCTCAGCTCAGACTCCTTTTTACAGGAAGTAGATTCCTCTGTCCTCCTGCAAAATCAGTCCTATAGCACAGTATCACCAACCAGAGGGCATGAGTCCACAGGTGTGTAAGCCTAGCACACCAACAGCTGGCCTCCAAGTCCTGGCATTGCTGTGCTGGAAGAAGACAGGCATAAGGGGGCTGAGCACAGACACACTAAATGGTTTCGAGTGGTTGCATCTCCCTGATGTTGGGTGATTGAGAGGGCATTCTCAGCTGACAGCAAGGCAACAGGGCTGCCCTGCCTGGAGCTGGCATGCAACAGGTTTGCTAGGGCTCAGCGTGTACAGCTCCTGCCCTTAAATCTTTGGGTAGCCCACAGGGTGATGCCATATTGGAGAGAAGACAGCACGAGAGAGATGGGGACTGTTCATGCCCTGACAAGTACAGGATGGAGAGAGGTACCCAGGAGGTAATGATGGCATGATTTTTGAGGAAAACTGATGCACTGTATGGAGAATCTGTCAAGAAATAAGTGGGAGAAGCAAACAAGGATGATAAGAACCTGCATATGCTTAAAGGATGTAAAAATCTGAAATGCAAAGAATTTATGACCCATTTTCCAAAACAGGTTCAGCCTTCCTTTGCTATATACATCTGTCTTTGACTAGTACTCACAAAGAAATGAGAGCTGAGGCCTTCTGAAAGCCAGTTACATAAATACAATGAGAAACTGAAACAAGAATTAAATCGATGCTGAATCCCAAAAAGATATCCTGATGCTGTGAAGCTATGGAATGGTATCCTGAGGGATGTTTCCTCACTTGGGCTTTCCAAACTGGACTGAAGAAAGCATTAACACTAGTCCTGCAAAGAATCTGAAGGGAAAGAGGCAAGCTGTTTGCACCAGCAGGTGTTTTCCTCGTCAGTGTCAAATTTTAATTACGCAGTACAGGTTCACTTTTGAGCATGTTACAGGAAAAGAACATTTTGAGCCCAAACCCATAGTTTCCCAGCCTCCCAGAGCTCTCACCCATTTGCAAACAATTGCGAAGGTGGAAGAATTCAGCGAACAGATGTAGCCTGCCCCCCTAGTCCCATCTGTTCACATCAAAAAACCACCACGCAATCTGGCATGGAGAGCTCTCTCTGCTCAAGAAAAACACTGGCCTGGGCTGGAAGGGGAGAGGGAATGAGGGGCGCAGGGAGGGGTGGTGGTCGTGGGTCAGATCAGAGAGGCACTGCCAGCACTGCGTGGGAAGCTTGCACAGCATCTGCCAGTACCACGTCTGGCTCAAGGCAGAGCAAAATCCTTCAGCAAAGTCTGTCAAAACACAAAGAACTTGCCTGAAGCTTTTTGCATCCCCCTGAGTGCACATCTTCCCACAAACACCACTGCAGCAAGGAAATGTCTCTCACTCCCCAATCAGCCAGAGAAGTCTTGCGAATTTGGGGATGTAGGCATGAGAGGATGTGCCAAATACACAATGTTGAAGGGAAGGCTGAAGTAAATGGGTGTTTGAAGGTGCAGGCATGAAAGGCAGGGAAATATGGCCTGCAAAGCATTTGGATATTTTCTTCCTTGCACTGCAAATCATTAACAGCAGTGCTGGACACCCTTGATAAAAATTGCTGTGATTTGGGAGCATCAGTGGTACAGGCTTAGATCCTGTGTATCCAGCAGTTCCTGCTTCTTCCCTTGAAGCCTGACTCCAGGAATGTACTGCTCACCATTCCCTTCTTCATCATCAGCTCATCCTGAAGCCTTTCTGCTTGTCTGTAGCTGCTCCAGGCAGCTTGGGGAGCACACAAGGCAGCAGCGAGGTGATGGAGCTGCAGTGCGACAGCCACTGGCGCCGGGCAGAGAGCAGAGATGGCTGCCAGTTCACACTCCTCTCAAGCCTCCTCCTTCTCTGTCTGTGGAAACAGGCTGAGAGCACTTTGCTCCTTCTCAAGGGTGTTGCAAAGATCTAGATCCATGAAGTGTTCAGCTAGTGCACCTTCAGGCAAGTATCTAAGCTGTGAAGTAGCCACAGCACTGCCCTAACTAAGCCATCCTCTGGTTCTCCCTGTGACAAAAGTAGCATAAAAACAGCACACAACCAAGGTACAGCACTAAAATGATAAGAAAAGTATATAGTAAATAGGGAGAAATATAACATCAATGAAAAAGGGCAAAGCTGCTCCTCCCCCACTGCTGGCGTAATTCAGCACTTCACATGTGAGATCATAAAATATTAATGGTAAAAGGCAAAGCCATAATGCTCTTCTGCTGATAGCTGAGGTGCAAAGTATTTTTAATCCTTTTTTCCTTTTTTTTTTTTTTTTAAAGATATTCTTGTGTTGATGTTTGGGGGTGCTTAATATCCTCTGGGAAAGATAAACATCAGTGATTATTTTAGGCCTGTATGACCTTGCTGAGGAGTAACACGACTCCTTGCAGGGCTAAGAGCAGACTTGGCAGAGTCTAGTTGTAAGGAAGTCTTCCATTGTGCAGACTTGCTTTGCCTGTGAAGCAATATGTTTTTTTGTCTTGCAGACTGGAGCTCAGAGAAAAGGCACAGCCCGCACCAAACTCTAGCAGCAAATGACTGACTCATTTTCAGAAAATTAAACAGGATTACAGGAGGAAGTAATAACTGGCCTTTGGAGCTGAATGCTTTAAAACCCTGATCTCGATTCACCCTCACAATGGCAATGAAAGAAGATAGCAAATGACAGTGGAAAGAGAGGCAATTTCTGTTCAGTTTCAGTCAGTCTTTGATTTATGACAGATTTCACTAAATGTTAAAAAAAATAAGCTCACTCTAAAATATCTGGCTATGTATTCTTTTAAATTAACAAAACAGCATTTCAAATTCCTGACCATGTCTTGGTTGGCCAACAGCAAAGCCTCTCTGCTGAACAAAATGATTTGTTGTAGCAGAGTGGAGTAAGCCACAACAGCTGTAAATCTGTGTTTGCTTCCCTGCACAGCCCTGCTGCACCTGCAGATAAACTTTCAGTTCTGAATTTGAAACAAACAGCCCTTGCAATAAATGAATTTATTAGCTGTCACATGACCAGAATACTGCAGGGCACTTGAGTCACGGATGGAGTTATGAACAAGGGACACGTTATAACCTAAGCAGCATAATGCAATTATTTTTAATTCTGCTTCCACCTAGTCTATCACTCCCTTCAAGTTCCCTACAGTTTTGCCAAGGAAGCCCAGGGCACTGTAGTGGTCTGATTTTTTTCTCCTTCCTCTCTCCCCTCCCACTCACATGCAGCTGTGTGTGCCATGTACACCTCCACTATGTGACATGTGGCTGCAGTCCTACGCGGCGTCTCTTGCCCCTTTCTCCCCATCCAACTGCTGCATCCAGCCCTTTAACAAAAAGCACCCATTTGGGGTAAATGAGCGTGGCTGTGAGCTATCGTAATTGAGCTGAGCTTTCAGCACATCTCAGAATCATTTCTAGATCAAATTTAAGATTATCCTTTTGGGCTGAGGGCCTCTATTAAGATGGCATAAAGAAATGCAGGACTGGTGTAGTACTCCCTAAATTCAGCAGAGTCTCTGCAATACCCTGAGTGATGAATGTGGCAGGATCTAAAGAGCTTCGGTTTACATGTCAGTCAACCTCTAAGAAATAGTACTTCCAAACAGCACAAAAAAGTTCTCAGGCACCCAGGAAGTTCAGACTATCCACTTTACGAGCTTATTTTTGCTATCTCCTCTCCATTAAAGGGATTTAGGCAATACCAAGGAGGCAGAAAATCTGTCTTGGTCAGCGTGATGAGATGGCCATAAGAAGGAAGGTGCCCTCCTGCAGCTGTGTTGATGTGTAGCATGAGCTATTCTGCCTCCACAGAGCTTCTACATGGCTGAGACAGGGGTAAAGAAACACCATAGGAATTCACAGCCCTTGGAGAAGTTTGTAGTAGCCATTTGGAGCAGCAAGGCTCTGTTAGCAGGAGGCTGGGGAACATGGGTATCTTCTTATCCCTCATTTCCACAGACTCTTTTCACTATTGCCAGCACCCTTGGTTAGTCCCTCTAATTAGTCTCTGCCTAACCATGGCCTTTCCTTCTCACCTGGCTAGCCTGAAATGTTTCTAGCTGGTAAAAGTTAGGAGTTCTGTGAGAAGACACCACTAAACCAAACGAGACTACTTCACTGTGTACAGATAAGCTTTGTACACCACTGCCTAAAAGAATAAAGCATCAGGACGAGGATGCAGTCAGGTTTGAAGTGAGTTTACAGCTTCACTCCAGCTTCCTCTCTGCCCACTGCCCTGAAGCTCAGACAAGCCCAATGCAAACAGAGTGAATCCCCTGGGGCCAGAGGAAGGAGTGTGCAGAGGTTTCCTTCCCTTTTCTCCCCACTTCACCTCGGTTCTGCCAGTTTTCCTTCCCTGATACTTGTAGAAGAACGTAAACACCATTGACACCCATGTCTGGGGGCCTGAACATGGTACAAGCTAACATAGCTAGACCTGCTCTAGGATATATCCTCAGCTGGGTCTGGCTCAATAACTATTAAAACCATTTTTCCCTTGGGGGAGGAAAATAAAGCAGGAGCTCCGGAAACCAGCTTCCCAAATTTCTCTGACAGCACAGCATGCATGACCCCAGAAAATTGCTGCTACAGTTTATACCAGCCAGTTCCTCTCTGGCTAGTGGAGGAAAAGCTGAGAAACATTACAGTCCTTAGAGAAGGAAACTTCAGTAATTCCTCAGATGGAGCAGTATACAAAATAACATGCATTTTGAAGACATGGTTCAGTTTAAGGATGACTCCCTGAATGATAAACAACTTTGTGGATACTTTCACTGTGCACTCAGTAGCAGCTTTTCCTTTGGAAAAACAGTGGTAGAACTGGGTGCAAGTGTCATTAAGAAGCCCAGCCCTTATGCTTATAAACTACTAAAAATAATCCCTTCATTTCATAAGATGTTGCTGCTTTTGGATTCATCTACATCTGTTGTCCTCTTGCTTTTGTTGCTGAAAAGACTTGGAATAAACTATCTCCTGAAGTAAACTGGTGTGTTCTCAGCTGATGTCAATAGCGCTGCACCAGTTTGCACCGGTGGCAAATCTGGCCCCAGCCACACAAGAATCAGGAAACTGAGGTTACAGAAAGGTTTTTTTGTACTACAGGAATGAATGACAATGCAGTTTCAGTTTCCTGTGTGACTACATTTCTCACATCCCTCACTTTTGGTCTTTCTCACACACTGGATCCCAAGCACAGCATGATGCAAGGAAAGATGAAAGATGTTGCAGATCTCATTAATCTGCAGTGTCTCTGAACATGTAACTACTACAACTCTGTGTGGAGGACAAAAATTTCTGTACTGAGCCAGTAATGTCACAAAAACAAGTAACAGCAAAGAGAGGAAAAAAAGGCAGGATAAAAGCAACTCTTTTGAGTAGAGGATTAGTTTTAAAGCAACAACTGTTCATCTCCCTGGGTAACTCCTCTGCTGGTGTAAGCTGTCACAGACCCATGAAGCCAAATTATTTACACTAGTTGATTTGCCCTGCCATGTTTGGAACACCAGGTTTAGTCCACTTTGTGTTGCAACTTGTTGAGTCATCACAGCCTCCAAGTAACTGGAAAATCATCTCCAAAGACAAACCCTGTTAAATGCAATGAGGTACAGCAAAAAGCCGGTGGCTTCACTGACAAAGCATGGCTGGATCCCGTGGTGATACTTAATCTTTAGATCTTCCCTAGATCACAGTGAAATCAAAAGGAGTTTCTGACACCTCCCATGTTACTAAGATCTGCCCCTAGCTTCTCAACCGGAGCTCCTAGCTCAACCACAAAATACTGCAAGCCAGCTTTACATCAGAGGCTGTGGTGGTACCCAGGCAGTTTTTTACCTTTGGAAGTAAAGAGGTGATGATGCTGTTGGCTGCAGTTCATGGGAGCCTCACATTGTCAGAGGTTTTACAGGATGCACCTCCTGAGTATGATCACAGGAGAACTGCCATCACCAGAAGAAGTTTGTCACTGACTGATGCAGAATCAAGATTTTCCTGTGTGTTCTCTGGCCAAATCCTATAGAAAGTAATTTTGCTTCCTCCTGTTCTTATAGAAATCAGAGCTTTGCTAGATGATGATTTATGATGAACATTTAGAACACCTTTCCCTAAGAAGTGTATGTTAAAATAGGACTCCTAGATTGATCTATTATAACACTGAGCAGTCAGGTAGGAAATTATTATTCAAAACAAAAAGTAAGAAAAGTATCCCCACAACAGTTCTTTTCTATAGAAAATTGATTTTTTTACACATTCAGAAGCCCTAAAAGCAAAAAGAGTCCAAAACAAAATCCTGACATTTCCCACCTGCTCAAATACATTTTGAAAAGAGGCATGTGCCTCTACCATAATTAAATACATCAAAAGAACATGACATGGCATACAAAGTTGTAGGGAAAAGCCACAGTTACAACAAATTATACTATGCAATGGTATTTTAATGCTTCAGAATAACCCTGACAGCCTGCACCTCAGAGGGAGTTTGGTGAGAAGGCAGTGGCTAACCAAGAATTCAGGCAGGGTCTAGTCTCCTGGATGAGCCCTGTGGCCACAGTTATTCATTTTCTAATGTGGGACTAATGGAACTGGCTGCTTTTGCAAATTGCTTTGAGATCTGTGCATAGAAAGTGATTTGTAGAAACCATGCATCACTATTAATTCCACCTCCAGGGAATAATGGCACTACTCAGAGTACGGGAAGCTCAGTATGAAGATAGTTTTTTGCTGGACTTGGGCCTTGATTAATTTTTTTCCCTGTTTACACTATGTATTTACTTTTTTCACTTCATTCAGAATAGCTAATGAAAGCAGTATAGTCTGCTTCCATTTTTGTTTCTGGAACAGATCAAAGACTTTATTGGACTCAGACTCAGCAGAACTGTAAATGCTCCTTTCTGTACAGATACAGCCAATTAAATGACCCTGTTCGCTTCCAGGAGGGTTACTTGAGATTTTATTATTTGCACTGCTCTGAATTCATTCCTATGAAGAAAGTGGCCATATTCTGCCAAAAAAAAAAAAAAAAAAACCAAAAAAAAAAAGAAAGTGGAAAACAGCAAAAGATTTTTTTTTTTTTTGCATCTCCTGTATTTAATGTAATCAGCTTTAGCATAGAGCACTGCACTCCTCCTTGTTAAAGCAGTCCTGTCCTTTTCTTTTTCTCCCTGCCTTGGAATTGCTACAGAGGGATAAAGTTCTGCATGGCTCACTCACTCACACAGTTGTAATAAGTCAGAGTAGGCTGGCTCCCTGCCCAACAAAACACAAACTCCCCTGAAGTCTCCAGCTTTTCCATGGCAACACCACAGTCATCAACACAGCAAACAATCGCTCCAACCCTTTCTACTTCTCCACTCTTAGTGCAGGGAAGGATTGCATTGCACGCAGCCCATGGACCTGTGCTAATTATCAGGCATGAAAGGAGATAGTGATGGAGATCACATTACCCTCTGCACAGAGCTTTGCGTTAGATCAAAGGAAAGAAAAGGCACTGAAACACTCAACACTTCTCAGCGTACTCTGCTTAAACAGGAAAAGATTGTTGCTGCATGTATAAGACATGAAACACCAAAATGTGTAAGCACGCTGAGACTGAACCAGGGATGCAGCACGACCAAACAGGAGTCCAACCCTGAGTAGAGTCCCTCAGCCCAAGAGAAGCACCTGTCATTCCAAGGTGCCTAACAGCCTGATCCTCACCATGGTTATCAATGTGCACTTGCGATGGGCAAGTGCCTGGCTTTCAAGGGATAGCACTAGACTGATGGTTCAGCAAACAGGGTCGTTCCCCACTCTGCTGTGAGTAGCACTGCTCATGATATTCATGGAGGGGAGCAGTTATATTGCTGGGTCCTGATCTGTCACTGCTTTGCACTGGCATCCTTCACATCTGTCCAAATAAAAGCCAACACCAGGACTGAGCACCACCATCCTCACCTGGTAGCATTTTACTCACACTTCATGTATATAAGACCTCACAAGCTGCAAGGCCATAGAAGATTAGGCCCAAAAGGCCCCAAAATATCTTATTTTAACTAAGAGCTAATGGTTTTCAAGCTGTGGTCTGCAGACTCATAAGGGTCTGAGGACTACTTCTGAAGGGTCTGTGAGAGCCAAGTAAGAAAAGAAAACCAATTTGCCACAAGGCTTAAATTAGTTGTAAATAAACCTTCATATGCATTGGAGAACTTTTATAGGATCTGTAGTTTGTAAAAGATTGAGAGGTGTGTCCACAGGCTTTATACTTCCCTGCAGACAAGGTAAGAACCTATTCTGTGCAAGAAAAGCTACCTTGTTTTCGGATAATTTGAGGATATATGTGACAGCATGGATAAGAGTATGGGCAGTTCTCTGCCACTAAGACTCAGCACTGTAAACTCAAGAATGGGTATAGTTTTCTTGGCATAAGCAATATTATAATTTCTTTGGACTAAGATTTTGCCTGTTTAGTTTTAAGGCCCTCGTTAATGTAAAAAAAGCTTTGTAGGCTGGAAATGCCATAGGCCAGCTAGCTTCTTGTGGACAAAGTAATTTTTAAGGTAAATTGGCCCCAAACCAGCCATTTCCAATTCAAATCCTGATGCAAAAGAATATCCTTCAGGCTTTACAAAATTATTTATCTATTTTTATAACATTTGAAAAAATTATTTCTCTGGAAAAAGCTCCAAATGTAAATAATACTCAGGGTATTCAAGCTTAAATGTAGGTTGAGGTAGCCCTGTGCTTTCAGTGTGCCTGGCCTTGGAGTAAGCGCGTGTGAAGGTGTGAAACTCTGCCACTGGACCCATGACCTGAGGGTGTCAGTCCCCATTGCAAAATCCTACCAGCATTTGTCTTTTTTCACTGACACATGTGCAACTGAGCAACTGAGGCACTATGGGGCCACGGTGGTACCTTTGTACAAAGGCTCTGCAGTTTGCCTTGGTCCAGTACAATCTGTGGGAGAATTTATCCATCCTTTGAGGTGAATGGTGCAAACAAGAACTGCGGGAAGGATTCTGGTGCGCTAAGAGCGCTTCAGTTAAATGGGTTTCAGCCCAAGTTAGTGAGGAACTGCTCTAAACCATGCCCTCAGCCAGATTAATTTGTTCAAACCTACATTAGAGACATTTTAGTGTGGATAGCTTAAGCAAGAAGGTGAGCTTTCTGGGTGATAGAGATACACATGGCTCAGGCAGGATTTGCTGCCACTGGATATCCTAATTAACACTGAGTTTAACTCTCATTGGCAAGAAAAGTACTTTACAGGATGCTCCCAGTGTGATGAGGTTTACTGATGGTATGTTCAATGTCATTTTAAGATTGCTTCACCCTGCCCACTGGGTAACATCTGCCCAGTACAGGTGCCAAAATATAACCCACTGGTCAGTGTGTTCGGCATCTGTTTCTGTGGCTCATCCACAGAGGAAATGAGTCTTTCAGCTATTACCCTAAAAGAGCTGGTTTTTCAGCCCACACTATGATAGCTCGTAAATTTAATTCTAGAGGTCCCTGACCTCTAGAATTTGGTAGTGGTGAAAACAGTGGTTAGCTTGCAAGTCTCTGTGTGTTAACATGAACAAGGACACAAAAAAGAGGTTACCCTATGATTATGTACTGATGACTTGAAAAAAGCCAGTCAATCCAAACTGAGTTCTTCTATGAAAATTATTTTTAATTTGATTTTCTTTATATTAAGAACATAACATTTTACTTCAGAGTTGAGCCCAGTCCTTTTTTATTCAGCGGCAACAAGACCACTGTCTTCTCTGCGAACAGGGACACTAGGGATACTAGCACAACCCTAGTGGCTCCTACTGATATACAACAACATGATTTTTCCTGGGACTCTGTGATGCACTGCCACAGCAATCATCTCAAAACCTACAAGACCTACAGACCCAGAAAAGCAATCTAGAGCTTTGCATTAATATGCCTCAGCTATGATAAGATTCCCTTCAACAGGCTGGGGAGCCTATGGATGAACATGACATTCCTGCTATCACTCCCTAATATGCCACTGATGATGGTTGCAGACGTGCAATCAGGATATGGGCCCCACGGAGCATCCTCAGCTGAAGGGGGTCAGATTGGATTCCAGAGAGACCACAAAAGCAAAGATCAAATGGCTTATTAACCAGAGGTGAAATTTCAGCCTTGTTGCTTTCAGTACAGATTCTCTTCTTTCACTCACTGGTGTTATTTAGAAGAAAGTAATGAGATTGGGTATAAAACTGTAGGGTTCTGCCCTAGCCAAGGGTCTATATGTTCATTTTCTGCCTTGTACCCAGTCGCTTAATCTGCCTTTCCGCATGCAAAGCCATTTCACTCTGCAGCACCAGGTACTTATTCCCTTCACAGACGGATGGGATGAAACCTCTCAACCGTCTGCTTAGAGATCCTGTGCAAGTGAAGGAATCAGCCCACACTGAGAAAATAAATGTGAAGCCCTTCATACCATCATCCTACATTATGGTTCAGCCCTGCCATTCATATAAAAGGTGTCCCTTGCCATTAGCCACAATAGCCCCCGATACCAGTTGCTCCGGTTTGCATGTCTGCACCCCCCACCACATCAAGATGAAACTGTTCCAGTAGGAACTAAACACTCCACGTAATTTTGTGTTCTGCTTCTCAGGAGGGTTTTCATTAATAAGGTGGCCTTCTGCCTGTGAGTGGGGAAGGCATTGACTATCTCTCCTGCTAAGCAGCCCATCCTGGCTACTGCAGAAAGACTTTGCACTACCACATCCCTAACCAGGCTAAGAGGCAGGAAGCTTTGCAATCTGGTTCATAAAAGGCCACTCTCTGTTTCTGATGCTGTGTTCTAAGAGTACAGTCCCCTTTTTGAAAGAGCCTGAGGGCCTTAATGGTCCCTCATAAGCACCTCTGTGTGGTGTCCTGCCCTGCTTGGTTTGGGAATCACTTGTATGAAGGATGCTTTTTTTCTTATCACTTGAGTTCCTAACTGTAACAGACTACCCAGAGAGGTTGTGGAATTTCCATCGCCAGAGACATTCCAGAAGCATCTGGATGAAATCCTGTCCCATGTGCTTTAGGATGTTCCTGCTTAAGCAGGGAGTTGGACCGTATGAACCACTGTGGTCCCTTCCAACATGACCCAATCTGTGATTTGGAGTTTCTGCTGGGGCATAACTAGGCAGCTCTTTGCCTCAGTAACTGCTATGGCAGAGGAATCACTGGAAGTGTGATGCAAGAGCAGGCATATAAATGAAAGGGGGAGGCAGTGAGAAGAGTTGATTAACTAGGCCATCCTAACCATGGGCTACTGGGGAGTGCCACAACTAAAACTAATTGAAAATAAACGCTGACAGTAGCCATAGCTTGTTCCCATGAAGGAAACCAAATGAAATATCAGGGTGCAGAAACTGAAGGACCTGTTCAGAAAAGTGCTCTCACTAATTATGTTTCTGAGTGGTAATCAGAGGTTTTATTGACATCTATGGCCCTGCATTTGAATTTTGCTGGAGAAACCCTCTAAGTCACAGCAGACCTTTGAACAATCCATTTCTGGGTTATAGCATCTCAGTCACCCACACCAAACCTCTGCAACCAGGTCCTCACCACTGCAAAGTCAGCTGAATGGGGGAAGGACAAGGTCTGCTGTTTGCAATGCTCAGTGCCTAGTGAAAGAACTTGTACAGCTCTTTTAACCTCTGCTAAACAGAATATCTCATGCCTCACTGCCTCATGTTTTTACCAAGGCTCCAATCTCCTTCCTGTCATTCCTTGATAACAAGGTAATAAATGCAGTAAAGATACTGATGTGTTAGATTAGATTGGATTAGATTAGATAAGAGAGGGTTAGAAGAGACTCTAATCAGCACAGTTGTTCATGCAGGACTTAAACATCTCTTGCTATAGGCAGCTTTGTTTTGCTTTCAAGTCCATTGCTCCTGTAATCTTGTACCATTACAGATCATTTCAGAAGAAGCCAAGTCCTAACAGGAAGCTCCTTGCTCCCATGAGAGGCAATGGCTCTGGATTCCCCTACAAAGCACTCACATTAAGTTGGTGCCCCCACAATCTTTGAAGTGCACACATGGAGAGGTTTGTAAAGTAGAAAAGGTGATGGCTAAAGAGGGGTTAAGTGCTGAGGGAGAAATCCTGATCTGAGGAAAAAAAGCATATCAAGACATGGAAGGTACAGATCTTAGACATCTGAATGGCTTGTAATAGGGCTCATAACACAGGAGATCTGGCCACTTGGCTCCTGTTTCACTGCTGCAGTGGAGTTGGCCAAATTGGATCAATAGAGTTTTTCCTTGAAAAATGACAAAAGTAATTTTTCTACTTCTTGAAAGGATGACTATCCTGCTCTGTACCAATTTGCTTTCCTAGTCCCAGGTCAATTTTTTCAAGCTTCCTTTGCTTACATGTCATAGGACTGTACAGGAGAGACACTAAGGCACTGACAGCAAAATTTCACTCTTTTCCTTAGCTCTTCAGCTCTGACTCTGCCCTCAGCTCCTAGCACCGGCCTCTAACACACCATTAAGGTCAACGCTCACTACATGTACTGGGAAGTCCAGGCATCCCAGCACGCTGCAAGGACCAGGCACCTGTGAGCCTGAGAGACAGTTCTAGCACTAATACTGGATTTCCCAGATGGGACCTTCCTGTGTGTGGTATGCCTAGAGTCCTTTACAGGTAACCCCATTTTTAATAAATTATTGCCTTCAAGTTTTTTTTATACCTTTTCAGTAATATATCTAAAGAAAGAAAAGCGAAAACAAATAGAAAGCAGAAACAGTGGCAGATCTCAAGGCGATAATAATTCATCCTTCTCTGAAGGAGTAGAGTTAAATCACTGGCAAGAAAAGAGGCTGGACTGTCTCTTACTAGCACAGTTTGGGATTTTTCCTAGATCACACATACTTGGAAGGAAGGAAATGGGCCTTTTACATTTGTTCTCTAGTATTTCGAACTGTTCAAGAACCAACAAGGCCTGTCTTTGTACAAGGCATTTAAAAATAGTGTTTTCACTCTACAGCAAACCCAAATGTCAAGTTAGTACTACAAGCATAATTTCAGAAAGTAAATAGGTAACCACTTCTTAGGCAAATACAAGGAATACTTTGACCTCTGGCACTGATGGATGACTCATTGACTGATGCACTGATGTCACATGTCAGTGTTTTATTGTGAGCAATGGCTCCAGTCTGTATTCTTGACTCAAGCAAAATCTCATAGGGATACATTTTCCAAAGGTCTCCAGAGATTTTAGGCTGAGATTCAAAAATACAATTAGATGTCCAGTTCCCTGTGGTTTCAGTTCAGTACAGAGAAGACGAGATGCCTAGATGTTGTAAGTAAAAAAGATTTGGACTCCTAGCTGTTCCAAGATTGATCACTGGGATGCAGGAGAGGAATCCAGGAGTTCAAGGATCCAACTCACTATCAATCACAGTTATAGAAATAATTCTAACTCTGTAAGAAAATGTCTTTTCTAAGACATAATTGCTCTTCATTTAATTGTAGTTGCTTTAAATAATTCACACATGGGCAAGCAACACACATTATAGAACATTACAGAGACATACAGGCAGCAGCACTACCAAAATTTATTTAGAGTTCAGAGACACTCCAGATTCTGTAGTGTGAGTCAAAATGTAAAGGGTGACCAGGAGAGCCTCCACATTTTCTGCCTTTCCCACACCACCTAGCCCTATTTAAGAGTCATTAAAAATACAAGACAGTGGATGTACTACTATTCTCAAAACTTTGGTATACTCTTAAGTATTTCCTGAATCAGACCAATAAAGATGCCTTCTCCAAGATGGGGTCCACTTCAAGGAAGCAGCACGCAACCCAGAAAGTATTTACTCATATGTTTAACATCACACATATTCTTTAAGTATTTTTCTGAACTGGAGCCTGAACATTCAGAACTGCATGCCCAGTCGGTGAGCACTCATGGCCTGTGGTGAGAGGCCGAAGAACCTACAAGAGCCTTGTCAACTCACAGAAGTTTTTGCTCTAACTTTCTTATGACAATGATGCAGGACCTTTAAGATTATAAAACTAATGAGAGGAGGAGAGAATACACTTGTGGTCATTAGATTTCCAGTTGAAGTAAAACGAGAAAGACAGCTAGAGAAGCAGTATGAGGGAATATGAGGAGAACATGTGGAAAACATGTGTTCAGCATCTCTCTTTTAGCCTGGCCCTCTGGCCTTTCCAAGCTAGAAAAACAACATTATGAAGCAGTGTCAGGAGCATGAAAGGAGAGAAGGGAGGGCAATAGCTCAGGTGAGAGAGGGGTGAATGTGGAGGAGGAAGAATGGCTAATAGCTTTGGGAAGTGGAGGAGGGGGATGACAGAGAAGGACTTCACCAGGGTAAGAGGATGGGTGTGCCTTTTGTGACCAGAAGTCACCATGTGAGGCTGTGGTGAAGAGTCCTTCTGAACTGTGTCAAAGAGCCTGTGCTTTGATGACAGCCTGGGAGACCCAAGCACAAACAGTATGTCCTGGGAGAGGGCTGCAAGAACCACGATTGTCCTTTGCAGTAAATGGCCCTTATGGGACACCCATCATCAAAGGCAGTTACTCTTCACAGGCATGACAGAATGAACACACATCCAGTGCACTAGCAAGGGGGTTATTGACCTCACTAGCCATCCTGGCCCTATCAGGGTCCCTCAGATATATTGTGTGTGATTCAAATGTATGTCAAAGGCCTTACATATGGTTGGTTTATACAGAAAGTTTTAGAAGGACACACTGTTTACTCAAGGAACTGGATTACCTTCTGCAGAGCTATTCTGGTCCACCTGTAAATACGTGGACTAAAGGGCTTTATGAAAGTGGCAATTTTAAAAACCTGGATATCTCATATTATGAATGCTGGAGGTTTGTTTTGGTTTCTAAACACCAAAAAAAATGACAGGATCAGGCTATATAACTACTGGATACCAATTTTTTTCCCCACAGTTCAAAACCGGTTTTTATTCCCCAGTCCCCTAGGGCTAAAAAAGTTGTGTTAAAATTGCAGTATAAACTGCTGCTGGGAATTACCCTTGTCCTGATGCCCTTCTGTAGATGAATAGCAAGGTCTGTATGGTGATTGACCAAGGAGACGAGAGGGGAGAGGACTGTGGTGCTCCCAGCCCTGGTCACACAGCAGCCTCACAGACTCCAGCCCAGGCACATCTGCAGCTTCCATGGTTGCTGAGAGTGACACTTATGGCATTCTAAGAACTCCTACATGGAGGATGGTCACACCTAGTCTGAGGATGGCCTTCATGCTGAAGCTGGAGCTGTGCTCTCCAATTCACCATCCACACAGACAGTAAATTGTACCTTCAGGTTGCCTCAGGCACTCCTAGAAGGACAGTCTAGACTTACCCAAAAGGTTGGCTCAGAATAACTGAATCAGCCATTATCTCTGTTCTCTCAACTCATGACTTTAATGGAAAGCAAGAGGATTTTGTGGTAAAAGGGAAAAAAAAAAAAGCAGGGAGGTGGGGGGGATGGGGCCAGAGTGTGTTTGCAGCTGCTGACCATCAAATTTCAATTCAATCAACATGACTGAGTTCCAGCTCCTGGGAAAGAGAGCTTTTGACGGCATATGGACATAGCATGAACTACAGTGGTCCAAGCGGCTGTGCTATAAGGATTATATTTAATATTGCACTTTGAAATGAAGGTCTGAAACACTGTCATACTCTCTCTCTTCCTAAAAGCTGGCCAAAATATGTCCTAGGAACCATTATGGTAATACACAAAGTTGGTAGGAAAAAAGAAACGTCAGAACTCAAATCGTTATGAAACGGGATGATGTGGCTGGCAGCTCAGGTCTGATGGGAGACGAGCAGTGAGGAGGAAAAATGAGTGTGAAAGGAAGGGAAATTGGATTTTCAGGAAAAATGAAAAGTAGTTTTTAAAAGTACAGAATTAACTGGTTTAAGGAAATAAGTCAATTGATAATTAATAAACTACTTACTTCTGAATTTGGATTCTTTTTGTAGCATGTTGCGGACTTCAGCCAGGCTGAGGCCTGTTTGTTGAACAAAGACCAAACCCTGCAAATATTTCTAGACTTGCTTAATTCGACACATCTTGATTTCAGTGCGATTACCCATGTGTGCACAATTAAGCACATGCATAACTGTTTCCGGGAACTGGGCCATAGAGGTAAGCAGCCGCATGTTGAAGACCAAGTGTATCTAGCTTGGAAGCACATTGAACCAAAAGCTTTCAGAGAAGCAGAGAGAATGTATTTCTTTGGAAAACAAAATAACTGACTATAGACTAGCATAATGACCAAAACCAAAAAGCTTGATCCTGCATTAGGCTGATATTCCACAGTGTCACATCCACAGAATTTCCCATAGGTCTTTTCAGGAGGGGCAAATCAGATCAGAATCAAGACTAAAAAACTCAGGTGTTGAGATACCACAGCAGTGAGGAAGAGGGAAAAAAAAA
>NW_020955316.1:844884-855092 GCF_003031625.1 Empidonax traillii
AAGGGAAGGGAAGGGAAGGGAAGGGAAGGGAAGGGAAGGAATTGGAGTGTTGGGAGACGGTTTCTAAAGCAACAGAACCCTAAATAAACGGTCTGATTTTCCAAAGTGAAAAACATAAACTGAACAGCCCAAGCAGCATTTTTGCCAACTGTCACTGGGGTGGCATTTCTAAAATCTGGTGGAATGACTCATCCCAGAACAACAACTGTTGCCAACAAGGTCTTTCCTCCAGGTCTAGTTATTTAAATGAGAGAGATATAAAAACAAAATAAACAGAAAAATCAGAGACAGGTTCTTCTCTGAAACTTCCTGTGAAGTCATCCACTCTCCAAGGTGCCTCCCTAACCCACTGAATAGGAATCCAGGTGATCTTCTGGGTTAAGGAAAGGAACAGCCCTTCTGGAGTAAAATCGTTAAACCAAATTCTTCCTTCTGCACCTAGTTACCACCTCTCACACCAGGGATATATGCAGGATGTATCCTCCTGAGCCATTCTGCCCTCCATGGCAGCAAATATATTACTAGGGAAACCATGACCCTGCTGACAGGTAGCACAGTTCTCTAATGATTTGAGACAGACACCCTTATATTCAGTGGGAGCACACCTAGTCCAAAGACCACAGTGTTGTGCAGTAATTAAACACAGCCCCATCAGCACAAATAATAATCCTTCTTTGGCTAGTACAAAATGCAACAATTTCAAAGACACTTTCTGAAGCAGTGTTGTTTTGCTGAATAATTTATGTCCCTGAGTCCTCCAAAAATGAGCAGCATACGCTTCAATCCTGCAATAGCTATTCGGTGGAGACAGCGCACATTATGTTCAGTAAGCTCATTACTTAAACACTGTTGCCATGACTATAAGAAAATGATTTTACTACTGTTTACAAGAAACTTTCGGAAAGTCATTACTACAGTAGCCAGAGTTTCGCCTCAAGTCAAAATTTTTGGGAAGAAAAAAAATCTGAGGTATAATTAACTTTGTGATCAAGATAATCCATTGAAAGACTTCAAAACCTGAATACATTGTAGTGAGGAATGAAAACAAGTAAGAATCACCACTGTCTCAGGACTATTAACTATCTGGTTTTCTGACTGTTTCATTGGCAAATTCCATGGAGAAGAAAAGCCCTGAATGAAATAAGTGTTGTAACTCATTTTCAAGGAAGAAATAATCTATAGGGCAAGCACCAATATAGGAGTTCAACTGTGATGAGTAATGCTGTAAAAACAAACCACTTTGTACACAATGTAAGGGGAAAAAAGACTTTAAAAATCTGACTTAGAAGAAACATTTGCGATCATGAAATATGGCTTTTCAGTGTCTTGCAATGAAATCAATACCTAGAGCACTTAGTTTTGAATTCTGCACTGCATGTACATGTACAAGAGTCCAGTACATAACCTCTTGATCTCAATAATGTGCTGATGATCAATAGTCTCCAAAACGAAAAAGTAACTCTGAAGCTGTTGGAAAGTATCCTCACATTTCCTACGGACAGTAACAGGCCACAGAACACAAAGCAAAGAGATGATTAATGGAGTGCCAGACTAAGAGTCAGGAAATCTGGGCTCCATTCCCAGCTCTGCCACTGACCTGCTGTTTGACCTTGGGTAAGATACTTGACCTTTCTGTGCTTCTGTTCCTCCTTCTATTCTTTGTCTATCTTGTCTCTTGAGGCCCTAAGCTATACAGGGAAGGGCTCAATTCTCACTGGGTGTTTGTATAACATCTACTCTAGGGAGGTGGCTGCAGAGCTCTGTAATAAAGCCAGGGTGCCACAGGGATGGCTCTTGCACAATAGCATGTTTTGTTTCAAAACAGAATAGCTATGATGAACCTTCTTGGTGTTTCATCTGCTTGTCAAGGATCTTACCAGGTCTTTCAGCCAGCCTCAGTCTCAGGCAGCAGGTAAACATGTTTGCAAGATCTGCATCCTCACTTGTCAGAAACACGTTCATGTCAGTTCCTAATTGGTACTAATTTCTCTGCACCTTGATTCAGCTGTGTTTGCAAGAGTAACAGAATTATAACTGAATGACACAGATAAAAATAGCTACAGGAGCCATTTCTGAACAAAAGGAACGTCTTCAGGGAAATGCCAAAACCTGTGAAACCACAGGCATGAGGTATTTTCAAATTAAAACTAAAATAAATTATAATTTTTCAGTAAGTGTGTTGGAATTTTGCGTAAATTATTCAGTTAAGAAATATTTTTGTTTCTCCCACCCTAATCCATAAATGTGAACTATCCTTCATTACTACCAGATGGGAGGCAACACATGCAGGACAAGGTAGCTCCCACCTGCTAGCACCGGGGTGCAGGTGCAGCCTCACAGAGAGCTAGCTGATCAATAGTGTATATGATCTCAGTTCCAGTTTCACTTTGCTCCCAGTTTGCTGAAGCATCAACTACATGAAACTTGGACACAAACAACTTAATTAGGAGACTAATTTGAGTACAAAATGATGCAGGACCAAGAGCAAGTAAAGCAAGAAATGCTCATTCAGGTTTGCATTTCCAGTACTTATATTTGTGGGTCAAAGGCTGAAAACGTGATTTGAATGCACCTCAAAGGCTTTGCCAACGCGAACATTCAAAACTCCTGTCACAGGCTCCATCAATAATGAATTTCTTCTGAGCCATAAAACTCACTCCCAGATCTCAATGCACTTTACAAAGATGATAAATAGTACCTTTCATAAAGGAGACCAAAGTTTACGGAAGTAAAATAACAGGAATAATCTGTTGAATAGATCCGAGAGTCAGAGTAGAAACACTGATTTTTTAGTTTACAGCATGCTCACCTAAAGACTGTTGTTTGAGGGTTGCAGGTATTTTGTTTTAGGTATTGGTGTTAGCACTTCAGTACAATTATGGACTGATTAACTGCATCCAATAATACTTTGTAAGAACCTGACAAGGTATAACAAATTCACAAGTTGGGTCTCAAGTGTCTATGGGAAGCTTTCCAATGGAAATCCAGGACACAAATAGTTTATACTTTTATTTAAAAATAAAAAATCCCATAAAAACAAAAACAAAACCCCAAAAACAAATAAACAAACAAAAACAAACTGAAAAAAGTCCAGAAAAAAATTTGTCTCTTATTACTGTTAAGTTGAAAATGTGATCCAAATCTCATTCAGCACCAACTCCTTTTCTGCAGCCAAGACCACTGCTTTTTTCCACTGCTCAAAGCTGTTCCAAACTGAAGCAGTATGATACGGATAAGACCCTTTTCAGGTTTACAGACACTGATTAAGATTCATGGCAAACAAAGACCTGTCATGAATCCCATCAGCCTCATCCTGCTGCTGCTAGGAGTACCACCCCTGGGAAGGCATCCAAGGGAATGCTGACATATGGACACTGGAGAGAAGTCAAAGAGCAAAGACCTTGTTCCTCTTCTCTTCAGAGAAGCCAGGTGCCTAAAGCTCTTCTAGGCACCATAAGCTGATTGTGTACCCTCCAAAGTGTTGTATAGTGGTTGCTCTAATCACCTGCCTGAACTCCATAGATGTGATGGTATTAGGTCATTATCATGTAGAACTGAGCCTTCTGCAGAAACCAAGGTCCCATGTGCTAGTGAGGCAGTGCCACCTGAAGAGCTTAAGCCTATAGGAGAAATAGTGGCACAGCAGGGGACATGTGCAAGGTCACAGAGACACTTCCTGGCACCTCTGTATCAGTGCTTTGTCAGCTGGAGCAGCTTGCCAGCGTCCAGCTCCTCCTATACCACATAGGAAGGGCAATATAAATGGAGCAGTGGAGATACTACCCTTCCCAAAGTTGTCAAAGGGACCAGGATGGAACACTTCTTTTTCACTAATGAGACATGGTTAAGTTTCAGTTTCATAAGCCTTAATAAGACTTAATGAGAAAGGCAGACTACAAGCCTGTGAAGATGGTATCTTGGTAGAAGGGACTGTTGACAGCAGTTAGGAAGAAGAACAGAGGGATGCTATGGCCTTTCTTAACCTGCTGACTAACCTCGCTGCTGGGGGTTTTTTTGGTCACTGCAACCTAACTGAGCCTCACATACACCTTCTGCAAGCAGTGTTCTTTGAGAGGGGAAAGCACTAACAGTGATGCAAGTCAAAGTTTCTGCCAAACAGCTTCTCTGACTCAGACATGCTTTTCTAAGGTTCAGATTTCCCCACAGAGTAGCTAACATTTTTGCTGGAGTCATGCTTCTCAGCAAAGGACAAACAGAAGCTGTATATCACTTTCCTTGGTTGTGGTGCTACAGACAAGGGACTCAATTTGAGTACTGCAGGGGATGCAAGAACTCTATCAGAGAACATGCGGTAATAGCCAGGAAAGTTAAAAAGTGCACAAGTTGGCCTTGGAGAGCACATCAAGTCCAGGAAGAGACACTGTTCCTCTGCTCACTACCTACAGCAAGTTTGGTGGTGGAAACAGCCTGTTAAACAGTTTCAGAATGGAGGAGATTTTCATTAGATGTATTAAAGCTTAAGAAGCTTTAAATGGGGCAAGTGATTTGGTGGGAGTGCTAAGGCTGAAGAGGCTCCTACACTATTGTAAATTTAACAAATTCACTTTCTGAACTTTTCATTAAATATAGCTTTTATGCAGCTTCCAAGGAGTCTTCTTGATTTTAGTTTGGAAAAAATTCTCATGGCTGAGAATTTGCCCACCCTAACCAAATTGCTCCCAGCAGGCCAGAGGGCCCATGACAGCAGATCAAAGTTTTCTACCCACAAAGACAATGTGACATTCATTTTACCCGACTTGGCTACATAAATTAGCTTTATCAGAATACAGCTTCACTGCTGAAGAAGCCCAAGTAGCAGACAGTGGTCCTTCACCTCACAAACAGAACATTCCATTGCTTTGGCACTAAACTTTGTGAGGCACAAGATCCCACTCTAGCTTTGCAGGATGGTTTGTGCTTTAATCCACTTGTGCTCACTATACGGTAACATCACTTCACCCCACAGCTGGTCACTTTATACTGCTTGCTTCACACCACTTCCAAAAGTTACATACATCCACAACCAGAAAATTAAGGTATTTCTGCAGGGTACCCTGGCAGCCAACTAGCAAACAAAGCAAAGAGCTTAGGAGAGGGGTTAAATGTAAACTTGGGCAAAGATAGTACAGCACAGTCGTTCCATTTAAAATACTCAGGGATCTTTAATGCTAGCACATGAGGCCAAACCTTGGTAAGCACAGTGTGGATCATTAAAAAAAAAAAAAAAGTCCTAATGAAATTAATTCAGGATCTCCACAGAAAATAACTGCCTAAATTGAGGTTTTACAAGTCAACAGTGGCTCTTGATACTAGTCAGGCAACACTGTTTTCCACTAAGGTCCTCGGGGAACTGGAACAAACCCATTGACTCTTCCAGATTTGTACAGCTGTTGATGAGAATTTAGGGGAGCAGGAACAATTAACACATTCCCCTCTCTCCTGGATACATCACCTTTATGGGATTGTTTTCCCTTTTCTTTTTTTTCACCTGCTTACAGACTACATCTGAGGAGCAGACCCCTTTCACAGTCACTTTTCCGAGTAGAGAAAATATTAATATATTTCATTATTATTTTAAATTAACTCTTATAATAACAAATTCAGCACAACTTTGAGATAGGTGAAATTAGAACAAGTCACCTGTGACTGATGACAAACATCCCTTAACACACTCACAGCCACCGGTGTGGTGGCTGCAATGAAAGAACCTGACCTGAATAACACAACAGTGCCCATGAGATAAAGTTCCTGGCTTGCACAGAGCAAAATGAGCAGGGCTCAGCCTAAGTCAGAAGAACGATGGAATGAATTGGCTGACGGAGACTTGAAACTGCAGTGCAAGAACTTCGGTATTACCAGTTCAGTGCTTAAGCCACTGAGGAATGCCCTTCAGAGCTAACTGTTTATATATAACATAAATAGTATAAACAGCTAAGTGCTGGAGGGCATATACATACATATAGATGTATGTATAAAACAAAGACAGAATATTTTATCTGTTCCACTCTGCACCATGAAAAGTAACACCACCATATAAATAAACAAATGTCAGCTCTTGGAAAATGCAGTCAGGCAGAAAGCAAAAAAGCTTCCCTAGCCATGTCCTGAACAATAAATTTTTCCTTCACACACACCCACATCCACTGGTCCAGCTAAAAAATCTGATCCCCACTCTCCAATTAGAAAATGCTGCTGCCAAAGATACATTCTCAAAAATCAAAGCAGCACTGTGAAATTAAGCCCAAACCAAGCCCTGCTGAAAAGTCTCTCTTCTGCTAGTTTTAAAGTCTCCACTGGGAAAAGATAATTATCAAATAATAGTATCAACAATGCCAGATAATCACTTTAAGCTCTTTGATATGTTCAAGTGTACGATGTTTCAAATGTTACTGAGTGTCAAATATTTACTCTTGAGTCCAACTGTGTAAATGACCCATCCAATGCCACTAAAAATGGCAGGCACACATGTAACAAGAGCAGTGGGACCTGCAAAGCAAAAGAAACAACCTTGGGTTTTGCAAAGAGTATCCTGATAGCCTGAACTCCCCAATGAGAGTTATGACTGCCTTTGCACTTACTTATCTGTGTGGAGGTGTGGGGTTTTTTAAGTGGTGGACTTACAGCAAGGCAGGTGGAACTTCACATTCACCTTGGAGTCAGAAAGATGTCCGGTCTCACATGCTCAATGTGAGACTCACACCAACACTCCTGTCTTATGTTTCCTTGTGCCAAAGCTGTACTTGCCACAACTGGAGCTCAGAGCTGCCCCTTGTTGCGGGACCCTGTGCACCTCAGACGTGCTCTGAGGAAAAAAATCAGGAATTAGAGGAATAGTGCATATAAGCTTCCACTGGATTTCCTCTTGGGAAACACCCCACAGAGGATGAATTCTGCTTAGAGATTGTTCTCTTGCCACCCATTTATAATACATAGGACAACAGGCTTACTCTGCCTTGTCCTTCCTCTTCAAGTACCATTGGAATAACTGGCAGAAAAAATTCCTTTTCCAGCTGTGGCTGGAGGAAAGTAAGACTCTATTATTTCTTGGTCCACTCCTGCCCTCTGAGTTTTCAAGAACAGGAGCACAATGCTGTACTACCTGATATATGACCCTCAGCCACTTGAATTCATCCCACTTAGACACGTGCATTTTGCATTTCCTTTTTAATATTTGCAACAATATTCTAAGAAGCTCTTGGTAAGGGGAAGGTGTATCTCCATGACACAAAGACGTGACTTTGAACTGATGCCTTTCTCTATTTCTTAATTAGGCAGTCTGACTGGAGCAGCAAATGAGGAATGCCTGTGTCAAGCATACAGTGGGAGGATAAGCGATGTGCAGTGATACCATTGCAACAATGCTGCTTCATGAGCCAGTGTTTCTTCAGTGTAGGAACACGGTTCAGGGCCCCAAACTTCATGCTCACTGAAGTCACATACCTTGTCAGCAGGATTACTGACCGCTAGCATGCAAAAACAATGGGGACTTGGTTGGACCTTTCCCTTGTCAAGGGCACCTGTGTGTGGAGTTTTCTGGGACGTAACACAACATGCAAGGTGGAGCGAGGGCCGTGCACAGCATCTCCAGCAAGGAGCAGGTTAACAGCTATTAGCGGTATTTCAGAAACAAGGACAGCCTCTCTGCACTTAGGACATGAAAATCTTTCAATATTTTCTTTGGAGTCATTTCATTTAGCATTTTCAAACAGCTGTCTCCAGATATTTCATAATAATAGTAACAACTAGTAAAAAAAAATTTGAAAACAAAACAACAACAACAACAAAAACCACATAGGCCTGTCCCCTGATTACAGAAAGTGAATTTTTCTGGGACGTACATTATTAGGCAAAAGTCGTTTGTGTTTTTTTTTTTCCCATAAGGCAAGTGCAAAGCATTACATTAATACACACTGGAAAAATAAGATAATGGCTTTCTTGATTGTGAGGAGGAATGTGGGAGATTTAATCTGAACACTGAGTCAGGTCGAAGCGCCTAAACTCCCCTCGGACACAATGTTATCGCATTTAACGCTTACATCATCACCCTCACGAATGATGCTGAGTAACGCAGCCCCAAACGTCGATCCACGCACCGCAGCGAACTCCCAGGTAAGAAGGGAGAAACGACCACAAAGGTACCGTCTTAGCATACGTCAGGCACTAAGAAAGATAAATTTGATGTCTGGAGCAGAGGGAGCGATCTATTTTCAGCTGTTCGAATAGCAGCCACGGGCCTATCAGGACGCACTCACTCCTCTCTCAATGTTCCGCATGTGTGCCGAGAATTAGAGGGAGGTAGCGCAGCGCAGCATACGCCTTCAAAAGCGCGGGGCACTGACTGCTCGTAATAAGTAAGAGGAGACCCGGCTTCGCCTCCTTGGCATGTTCGGAGCAATTTCCAGTTGAAAAAGGTCAAGGTATCATTTACAAAGCGGCAGTGCCTGGAAAACTCTCGTAACTCTGCTCCGCGAAACACAATGGGTGACAATAACAACCCGAGCATCGCTGGTGAGGCCGGCGCTCGGAGCTGACCCGCCGGGCTCTCGGCACTGACCACTGCCCCGGGCGGAGTCACTGTCCGAGTTCGAGGGGCCCGGCCGCAAACTGAGTGAAAATAGGTGCCTGAACCTCTGACGAACTGGATCAAGTGGGGCAGGAGGGGCAACTCTCAGCACGGGCGATACTTTAGCTCTACTTTTCACCCCTGCCCGGGGACGCGCTGAGAGCGCCGGCCGCCGGTGCCCTCCTCAGGGATGCAGCTGTCACCGCCTTGGCAGGGCGATGGCAGAGGCGCGCGCGACGCGTGATTTTGGGACCACAACATGATTTAAAACAAACAAACAAACAAACAAAACCCAACCAAACGGAAAACACCCCAAGCAGTTCCAAAATCCCTTCGAGGCGCACGCTCGCCCCCCGCTCGGCGCCAGGGCAGACGCGCCCAGCGCTCCTCGCACCCTCGACGCCGTGGCGGGGGTCCAGCGCCCGGCAAGGGACTACCCCAGGGTGCCCGAGGCCCGGCGGGCCGAGCCGGGCTGCCCACGGGCACGGTGCCGGTGCGCGGCGCTGGCCCCGCACGGCGGGGCGGTGCGGGGAAGGGGGGGTGCCCCGGGGGAGAGAGCGAGCGGGCGATCAGGGGTCCCCGGCACGGCGCCTCCCCGCCGGCAGCGGGCGCTGTGACTCACCGCCAGGAGCGCCGAGGCGCGCTGCTCCCCCGCCGGCTGCTCCCCGTTGATGCCGCCGTTGCCGAGGAGGTGCTGGTGGTAGTCCGGGGGCGCCGCGCCGGCGGCGGCGGAGGGGGCGGCGGCGGCGGCCGCCTTGGGGTGCTTGCCGGCCTTGCGGGCGCCCTGGCCCTGCTGCACGAGGTGCAGGAGCTGCAAGGTGCTCTCCCGCTCGCGGTCGGAGCTCTCGGCGCGGCCCCGCTCGTAGCGCCCCTCGCAGCTGAGGTGGTGCTGGCGGCAGACGGCGATGCGGGCCCGCAGCCGCTCCACGATGGCGCTGTGCACCCGGGGCGCCGCCGGGCCCCCCCCCAGCAGCCCGGCCCCCAGCCCCGCGGCCTGGGGGGGAGCCGTGTCGCCCATCGCTGGCTGCCGGTCCTGGCCCTCCGGATGGGTCGGTCCTCACTGCCGCATGGAGGAGGGCGGGGGGGTGGCGGGGAGAGGCGGGGGCAGCGGCGGGAGCCCGAGCCCGGGGGCTGGCGGCGGGGCGGAGGGCGGTCAGCCCCGCGCCCCCAGCCCACCCCCGCCCGGCCCCCGGGCGGTGACGGCCCCGCGGGGGGTTGACAGATCGGGGGCGGGGGGGGGTGTCGCTAAGGCTGCGCCAGCATCGGCCGGCGGGAGGGGCGGGGGTCGGGACCGGGCAGCCCCCGCCAAGGGGCGCCCAGGGAGGGGGTACGGAGGGGGCTCCGCCGGGGGAGAAGAGTGAAAAAAAATCAAATAAAGCGAGCCACTGCCTCCAAAATTAATCCCTGGACGGAGGAGTTCTCCCTCGGGAATGAGTGAGACTTGGCAGGTTTATTGGGTTTATTTTATTTCGGGGGCGCGGGGGGGGTGGTGGTGGTGGTGTTATTCCTTGAAGTGGAAATTTAAGGCATTGCCGTGCTCGGCGGTGCGGAGAAACCCCCGGCGAACCGAAAATCCCGTAGGTTTGGTGGAGTGGGTTTGTTGGGGGGGTTCTTTCTTTTTTTCTTTTTCCCTTTTTTTTTTTTT
>NW_020955316.1:855543-866750 GCF_003031625.1 Empidonax traillii
GTAAATGTGCAAATAAAGAGCCGGGGAAGGAGGAGGAGGAGGAGGCGGCTCGGGTTAGTTTAGTCTTTGTGCTTTCTCGTTTCTCTCGCCCGCTCGTTGCTGGCCACTCTCCGGCGTGTGACTGTGTCCGGCTGGCTGCCGCTACACTGTAGTTCCTCTGAAAATCAGAGAGACGGATCCCCCCGGTCCGGAACAATGTCAGTCAGTGGACTTCCAGACCACGCTTCGCCTTCACTTAATCCAGCCACTGGGTAAATCCGTATTGCTTTCAGTGCTCATTTCCCCTCTTAGTATTAAGCCGAAAGCTACGGACCCAGGCAAAGAGCTCCTCTCGCGTACTCTCCCTTATACTCCCAGATATTGAATAGTTTCAAGTACAGTTTCAAGAAAAGCACGGAGGAGGGAGGGGAGGAGGAAAGGGGAAGAGGGGGGAGAAAAAAAACCACCCAGCCCCTCTTCAGACAGTAATTATAAACGGAGAGTTGCACTTACAAACTTCCAGCATTTTGCCCACAGAACAGTCCAGCGGCCACTTTTCCTTTGTGTTTTTGTATATTCCATGCCCAGCTCGGCGGGCGGGTGGGTGCCGGTGGGCTGCCGGCGCTGCCGGTGCCGGCGCTGCCCGCGGCCCCTCGGTGCGGTGCGGCGCGGCGCGGAGCGGAGCGGAGCGGGGCGCTGCGGGGGCGGGGGGCGGGTGTCACCGGCGGAGGGAGAGCGCGGCCGGGGACGCGGCGCCCGGGAGGCCGGGGCGAGGAGCGGAGCCTCCCAGCGGCCGCCGAGGGGAGTCGGGCTGCCGCCGCCGCCGCCGCTCCCCGGGAGGTATGTGCATGGGAGGAAGCCGAGGAAATCCCCGCTCCCCTCCTCGCTCTGTCCCTGAGTGCCGAGCCGGGCGCGCAGCGGAGCGGAGCGGCCGCCGAGAAGCGCAGCCTCCCGCGCTCTCCCTCTTCTCCCGGCGGCGAGACCTTCAGGCGAGTACGAGGGAGTGAGTTCTCAAATAAATCACGGCGCTGCGCTCCTCTACCAGCTGGATTTCTCTGGAACGGACGGTAGAAAAACAAGCAGTGCCTTCTAGGGCGCTCGCGTGCACGGGACGAGCGCGCGACACGAGGTCAGGCTCGGGATGTGGGAGCTCCGCGCGCTGACAGGAGCTTCTTGGGTGTCCGGGGCAAGTCACGTAGCGCCGGCACTGTGGTTCCTCCCCGGGAAAGCCGCAGCTTTGGTGCTTCTCTCGCCCGGCTCCTCTATTTAGAGCAGGGCAATTTTAGACTGCGAGATCTGGCCCGTGGAACTGGCCTTGCTGCAACTGGCAGCCGTCAGGTTCTGCGTGTTGCTGTAGGTGAGCTGTGAAGGAGGATGCAGAAATAGCTGGGAGCTGGCCGCCTTTATTAAAGCAATATGCTGTTGTACTACAGTGGCTGCATTAGCCAAATTCCCAAATCCCTCTGGGAATAAAAATGGCCCCCCAAGCACGCAGACACACATCCCTGATGGAAATCCTCTAAGGTCTTTTTGTACTAAGGTACAGCCTTTGGTACATGGGTGCATCTTCTCATTCAGTTCTGCAATGGGTCCAATCAGAAAAATGCACAATTTCATCACAGCATACCCGAGAGCATTAAGCTGAGGATGAGTTGACGATAACCCTCTCAGGTGGTTTTATTGCCTTCTAAGGTCATGCAAATAAATACTTTGAATGCTAATGATGAAATGACACATTCCTAGAGAATTTCCCAAACTATAAAAGATACACAGCATTGGACATATGGGAAATATGAAAGCCCCTGCTTTCATGACCCCCATCTCCTTCATGTTGCAACAAACCTTCATGCAACAAACATGAAGGTTTGTTGCATGAAGGTTTGCTGCAACATGTGGGTTTCCAGGATCTGGCTCAGTGAGATCCTGAGCCTCCAGCATGTTCAGACTCATGTTTGCCTCTGCAAAGGCTTTGAGTCTTTGCTGAGGGACGAGGTCTGGGGTAGCGGTCTTAGGGATGTGCTGCCTTCAGAGGAAGGCATTATTGCTAACAGGAAAAAGAGATTTTTTTTGTTTGTTTGTTTAACCTTGAACAAATGAGGAAGAGTGGGTTATTATTTGATACATAGCAGTTACTTGCATCTGTTGAAAACAATGGGTTGGCACAGCTGGAAAATGAAATTATAATGTTTGTAAAATAATAGACAATGTTACCTTTGCTTCAGGCCTCACTTAGGCTTTTATTTGTTCTTTACAGCTCAATGTTATTGCTGTGTTTAGGAGGGTCAGTCACAGAACACATGTGCAACAGTAACAAACCAATCTCATGGAGAATAAACAGGGGTATTTTAAATGACAGTTTGGCTGGGATTTTCAAAGTGGCTGTGGGAATATGAAATCCGTGGTGCTGCTCCGGAAGCTACCAAGGCAGCTGGATGAGTTCTCTCTCTTAAAGATTTTGTAGAACTCAATTACTGAGCCTTCCAAACAAAGATTTTTTTTTTTTTTCATATTAACTTGAGAAGTTTAAGATTCACTTTTTGCCAAACAGCATCTCGCTCGGTCTGTGGTTTGATCTCTCTTTTTCGGGGTGAGAGGCAGCTGGCTGCGGGGCCGCGCTGCGAGTCCCGCTCGCTCAATCCGCAGCCAATGCTGCCCCTGGTGTTTCAGAGCAGGAAATACCCAAAGCCGTCCCTCGGCTTTACAATTTTTGTCCGGAAGACCCTGGCGAATGCCACCACCCCTGGATACCACCATCGGTTTTGGATAGGTTGTTGTCAGTTTTCTTAAAAGCAAACTGTTCCTAACATGATCATAACATCCCTTGCGCTTTGTGTTTACAAGGGATTCTATTAAACACACACAGGATAAAACATTTAACGTAACAGGACCTGAACAATGAATTACTTTTTTTTCCTTCTGCTGACACTGATTTGGGACCTCTTTACATGATATTGTAATCTCATATGAGCTTTCATGCTTGAGCATTTTTTCTTTGTGAATTCCCTACTGTTGTTGAGTTTCCCTGTCTGAGTTTCCCAAGCTGGCAGCCCCTTCCAGATCAGCAAAGTACTGGGTGCTGGGTTCACGGCCAGACATCCCACTGTGGTAATAACTTTACAAAAATGGAACAAAAAGATTGAGCTGAACCTATGTCACCCAAAATATTGAGTGCATACCTTGTGTTTAGAAATCATGTATCAAATTGCTTCAAGGTTGTATTAAACTCCACAGGAAAGGCTTAATATCAATCCAGAGGAGGATTTTGCAAACTTGGAGCTTTGAATTTTCAGCCATTTCCATTATTTGCTTTTCAGCGAGGGTTCTTGGCTGTTTTGAATGCCTACAGTTACACATACATGTATTTCCCAGGGTATTCCCAGCTAGGCAGGCTCGTATCATATTGCTTACCTTGCAAATTTTTGGGCTTTGAGGCAGAGTCTGACTGCACTCAAGTCAGTTTTCTTATCCTTAAATTTTGGGTACAAGGTGCGTGCAACTGCAGCTCTGTTTAAGTTGTAAACTAAGCCATCTTGAACACACTGCTTTCGGGGGGAGGGGGTTTGTTCGGTTTTGTTTGTTTTGGTTTGGTTTTGTTGTTGGTTTTGTTGTTGTTGTTGTTGTTTGGGGTTTTTTGTTTTGTTTTAAATGAGAATATAATCCCCAGAGCAATCTAAAGAAACTGTGATTGCATCTTATGTAATAAACAACAGGGGAAAAAACCCCAAACCCCATGCCATCACTTACTACCTAGACAAATAACAAAACTCACATAAACTATTCAGGGAAGAGGAATCACTGAAGTGGTTATTGTCAGGTTCTTTCAATATAATTTTGGTAGATCATATTTTTTACATTCTTTTGTCTAATCTCTAAATGCAGATTAGAACTTGGTATCTCTTTCTTCTCAATGTAGAATCAGAAAGTCAACTTTTTAAAGTCTTTTTGTGTGTGGTATTTCTCTTGGAGCAGTATTGTATTTACATGCGCTTGTGTACCACACGTGTACACTAGCACACTCACTCTGTTTATTCAGACAGACTTACAGAAGGATAAAACCAGAAGTCTTTATTTATCCTAATAAAAGTAAACTAGAGGAGCTAAGCATGGGAATTGCCTGCAATTGCCTGCGGAACTGCTAAAAATAGCTGCTTTTTGGAAACAGGAGAAGCCTTCACTGTTGAAAAAGTAACAGTAACAGCTATCTACTATTAGCAAACTACTTTCTTTCCAAAACCTGAAGAACACAGGGACAAAAATCACTTTTTATCATACTTCCCTGCAAGAACTGGACAGAATGTAGACCAAAAAGGGCCTTCTGTCCCAAAAGTACATCGTGTTGGTAAGCCTGATCCTGTGCATAAATACCTTGTGTGAACTTCATCATTATCACCGTCTTGAGTTACAGAACTTAAACTAGAGCAGATTATCAAAACATTGCAGGAACTAAAGTAATTTCCAAGTACGATCATTAATCACTCGCGCCAAGTCTAATCACATACTGAGCTCTCTTCATTGTTCCATTAAGACAGGTACTTTATCTTAATTAGAGCTACTGCTTCAAAAATTAACACTAAAGACAATTTAAAATGTCCTATTGGAGCAAACATTTTATTCTCTCACCTCCTAACTCCATTCAACTTCTCTGATGAGGAAAAAAAAGCATGAAGGAATGCTCAGATTTCTGAGTCTTCCCATCATTAGATACTTGCACAATTTTTTTCTGCTAGAAATATTCTTACTGAGTAATTCTATAAATAGAAAGTCTCAGGGGGTAGAGTCCTCTTTGTGCTTCATGTTGTACAAGCACTAGCATTTCAGACTGACCTGGAAAATTTGATCTAAATTTTTACATATTTACTCTACTAAACAATATTTTCATTTCCTGTGGCGAAGACAAATGTAAATATGATGTAATGATACTTCATATTTGCTGTCTTGCAGAAACATTTCAGGTAAAGCAACAGCCACAAAAACCTTATCACTTCCTCCAATCTCAGTGAGGGGAATATCAGAGTTTAAGAGAGTCTATATGCACAAATATCATATCAGCCCCTGCAAAATCAAATCAAATATCTCTTTCTTACTGAAATAGAAATCAGTGATGTAAATTTGAGGCATTTTCTTAGTCCCACTGGTGATAGTACACATAAGATTGGTAAACCTACAAAAGCACTTTCTACTAAGAAACTGCAGCAGGATACTTTTGGATCTCTGTTAGCAACAGAAAAGCATTGTTCTGGAAAAAAAGTGCCTGCAGGAACAAGTAGTAGATAGCTTACACTTTTTAGGTTAATGGAGAGGAGGTGAGAAACAAGGTCTGGGATATGAAAGAATGAGTAAAAGTCACTGAACAATTTTCAATCAAAATGTATGTATTCCTGAAATATTATCTTTAATCAGCAAGCTAGAATTTCCCAAACTTATTTTTTAATTTGGTAGCAAACAGTTTAAATGTAGCAAAATGAAGGAAAAGGAATAGTGAAGAATTCCTTCAGCTTTGGTAACCAGGGAGACAGATATGAGACATACCAAATCTCAGAATTTTATATATCTAACTCACAGTTATGGAGGAAGGTATGGAAGGAATATCTTCAACATAAGTTGAAACAATCTCAATCTGCATACTGAGAATTTTCATTTTGGTTTTGTAAATCTTGTATCTGTATGTGGTAAAAAGGAAAACTGATACTATTAGCTCTCTCTAATAGCATATAAACCATTGCCTAATTTCAACTCCTTAAAAAAGTAAAACCAGTTCATTTCTTACAATGAATGCTGGAAAAAGGGTAGTGAATGACAAATCTAAGATGCAGTCTCTGAATAAAAAACTCAGCAGATGTTCACTGTTAAGCTATACACCTGCCTTTCCAATCAACCTATTTGTTTCTATGAGAGTGTAAAATCAATGTGGGGATTTCTTATGGACAAATGCATGAAACACCAGGTTTCATTAGTTTTGCTTCTGATAACCTGTTAAAAGAATTCAGTGTTAACAGTATATTGCCTTTCACTAGGTTGCCATATTAGCCACAAAAGACCAATAATGTTCATACAGCAATATGTAGGAACAGTTCCTAACTGGATTCAAAACGCTGTGCCTCACATGTTATCTTAGGCTACATCTGGTTCATTTCATATGCAGCACAAAATCCAGGGACAGAAACATTGAATGATTAGGGTTGGAAGCAACCCTTAGAGATCATAATAGAGACATCTTCTACTAGACCAGGTTGCTCTGACCCATCCTGACCCGACCTTATACACTTCCAGGAATGGGGCATGCACAGCTTTTCTCGGTAACCTGTGCCAGTGCCTCACCACCATCACAGAAAAGAATTTCTTCCCTACATCCATCTATACCTATGCTACTTAAAACTTGTTCATTGTCCTGTCACTACAGGCCTTGGTAGAAAAGTCCCTCCCCATCTTTCATGAATGCCCACTTTAAGTACTGCAAGGCTGCAATAAAGTCTCTATGCCTTCTCTTCTCCAGACTGAACAGTCCCAGCTCTCTTAGCCTGTCTTCATGGGAGAGGTGCTCCAGCCCTCTAATCCATTTAGTGGCCCTCCTCTAGACTTGCTCCAGCAGATCTATGTCCTTCCTGCACTGAGGACCCCAGAGCTGCATGCAGCACTCCAAGGAGTAGAGAGGTGAAATCCCCTCTTTTGACCTGCTGGCCAAGCTGGTTTTGATGCAGCCCAGGACACGCGTGGCTTTCTGGGCTGCAAACACACATTGCCATCACACGTCCAGTTTTTTGGGATGGATGGTATCTTATTTAAACCTTTCTAACTCCTCAAAAATCTACTCTTATTTGGGTTACATGTAATTCTGATAAGCCATGCATCCTGCTTCTGAGTAACTCCTACTTTCTGTTAAGTTACAGTGTAAGAATTCCCGTTTATCTTGCATGGGCACATTAATCCATTCTCTTAGGCTTGCAGTTACTGCAAGTTGCTGCCATTATGTTTGCACAACACAATTTGATGTTTAAAATCTAAGTAAATTGCCCCAGCTGCTTATCAGAGACAGCAATGTGGGCCCACGTATTCATTTAGATGGCTAAGCCAGACTCAGTCTGTATGACGCCTGTAATGTGACTCATCACCTACTCTCTCAAGAGAGGAATGACTACAGTGCTGCAAATGTAGTCAGGACTGCAGAATATTTCCTCTGTTGCCTTGCAACTGTCTATACTGATTCCTCAGAAGAGAAATAGATCTTTGCATTTGGGTTCTGTTTATTGTAACTATCATTCTAACTGGCTGGACTTACTTGCATGTAGTGAGCAATAAGGAAGGTAAGGTGCAATTCATAAGTTCTTGTATAACACAGCCTTACCTTTCCAAACACACCCATTTCAAAAGATCTCAGCATCTCCTACCTCCCTACAATGCAGCCCAATATACACAGGTGGAAGTTTTATTTCTCAAGTAAATAGATGTTGATTGAGCTGTTATTTCTAAGAACAGAAGGAAGTTTAAAATGATTTATGCAGTAAGGTTGGAGGACTGATTTGGTAAACCTTTGGGTTATTATTGACACAGGTGTGAAAAAAAGATACAACACATTATCAAACAGCAGTTTAAAGGCATATATGAATCTACGTGTATCATAAAAAGAATCTTGAAGTCCGAGCAGAGATAAAGTGCATGCAGATAAAGCAGGCCATTCAAATTTTTATATGATGTCTTTCAAAATGGTATATGATCACTTAATCAATTTTCTCTTCTTGGAAATTGTCTGCATCATCCATGCAATCTTCAAGATGATCATATCTCTGCAAATGAAATAAAACCTGTATTATTTTATCAATGTTTAATAACTAGGTTATGTAAAGACTGCTTTTTCTTGTTCAACACATTACCAAACATGTCAATAACAATTTAGAAAGAATGATATCTGAAGGCTTTTTAAATGCAGTTGTACTTCAAGTTGTCTTAAAATAGTTCATGAAGTGTTCCTGAATAATTCAAAGTACTTCAGTGTAAATAAACAGAATTCTAAAATATTCTGTGCCTTATGTACGTGTTTCCAATCTTTCTAAGTTAAAGCTCGAGTGTTTTGTGCTGCTGCTTTCAAATGAAAGAGGAGTTTGCCCTCCACAGCCCAGAGATCATGCAGCTGTCAAAAAGCTTCATGTCAAAAGTTGATACAAACTCTATGTGAGCACAGCAACATACCCATGTTTGAAAGACTGGGTCAGCAGAAACGGATAAACAGTTAAGCTGAGTTGTATTATACAAGGCAAATAATTCAGAATTGATCAATTAAATCAGACGTTTTATCTCAATGTACTTTTATCAGCTTCAAAAAGGACACAGGAAATAATTCAGGCATACCTTCTGAATCCACCCACTCTCTTCCAAGTGACTGAAAAGTCGTTCTACAGTATCTTTGACTGGTTCATCCTCAACACCATCCGATTCAGCAACAGAGCTGCAATCCACATACAACTTGTACTTGAAGTGCTTCAAATTGTGATAAACTCTTGTACGATTTGCACATACCGTGCCAACCTTCAAAACCTAGGCCAGAACCAACAAATCATTCTCTCTGATAGAACTGATTATCTTGACAATATATAGAATTGGTAAGTTAGTCTAGTAAGACTTAATCAGTCAGTACAGGAAATTTTTCTGAATAATGAATTAAACAGAATGATGCTACATGCATAAAACCAGCACAAAACCATGTAGTTCTCACAGCCACAGCACAACAATTTTTGAGCAAGCAGGCAGCCAGCAAGTCTACGCAATGGCAGCTTATCAGTATGGTCTTCTTGCAAACACAACCATGTTTATAATTGGTGGTATCTTTCCTATCTCCTGGTGGAACTTCGTTACAAAATCACTAACACTTTAGACAACCATCATATTGTGCAAGCGAGGAAGAAAAATTATTTGTTTACTTTTGCTTAATATGTAAGTACTTCCTAGGATATGAAGTACCAGTTTTAACATTTTGTAGACTGATTAACATTTAATAAATACATAAGTATACAAATAGACATATGCCTCAAAACATTTATTTACTAAATATAAGGGGGGGTTGAATTTCATAAAAATAAAATCTGAAAACTGAGGTTTTGTAGAATGCAGACGTTAATCTGTGAGAGGTACAGCTAGGCCACAGTGCTGTAGAAATCAAAGCCTCTGCATCTCCCAGTTATTACCAATTTTATTTCTAGGATTTCCATGCAGAAAAGACAGAACTGTCTTATTCCATAGTTTTCTTTACAGCAGTATTTATAGATTAACAAGTGGTAAATATGCTTGTAGCTTCATAATCAGAGCATGGATTACAGTAAATCTGTTATCATCTATCAGCACTAACATGAAAATACCGAGTACTTACATTGGTTACATAAATCTTTGGTCACCCTAAATCTTCACTAAGGGTATATTAAAGTGGAGATGTGGGGAGGGAGAAAGAGTCAATTTTCACCTGCATTTAAGGATATCCTGCATTTCAGAAGAGTACGTGTTGTCCAAATTCTACAAGAACAGTAGTTCCAGTAGATACAATGGCAAGTCAGAAGAGGATTTCATCCCCTCTAAATAACCCACAGGTGCACCTATCACTACTCTAACACAAGGAGACAAAGCCTGTTAGGTAAGAAATCCCCAGAAAACCTGGCTGGCTTTTGGGGGTCAGGTTTTCTAAACTCAAAAGCAACATAATTAATACACACATAGAGAAATTCAGCTCTGGATACATACCTGAGAAATCAATTTAGTTTTTCTGAAAGAAAAAACCCTCATCAGCTTAACCTTCAAGAACAGCACTGTTTTGGACTGATGTCTTGTCACACTTTTGCAAGTAACAAGCACATAAATGGCTAAAGGTCAGAGTTCTTTGCATCAGTAATGCAAGCTGCAATTGTACTATTTCACATTACACACACACATATATAAAAGAACCAACTGTGTATAAGCTGAAAAATTATTTCTTCTAAGCCACAACAGTGATACCTTTTATTGCTGCCATTGGTAATAATCTGAATTATCTCAAAGTACAAGAAAGTAAAATTTTAATTGATGCTTACAACCTGCATTTTCAGAGAGCTTTTCCAAATGCATGACCAAATGTTTCCATCTGTGAGCAGCTCCCCAAAACACCTGACCTTAAATATATGAATATACTTAATTTCTGAGATATATTTTTATATAAAACCAGCAGCTCAGTTGATATCAGCAGACATAATATCACTGAAGTCAAAAGAGACACACTCACTTATAAGAAATTTTTGATCTGACCTACTGTAAATGGTTATTAACTGCACTGTTAAACATCTCGAGATAAAAAATGCCTATTACTATATTGTAATTCTCTAATGATGATGCACACATTGTACCTATATGCAGCTCCATTTCTACTATCCCCAAAAATGAAAAGCTAAGGCTTGTGTTCAGTGCTGCAGGTGCTTCTGAAGCGCAAGACTTACCAACCAATGCTTGATTTATTCAGATTTCCAGAATTATCATTTCAGCTACTGAAACAATCAAGAACTGAGCTGTGGCATTTTGTAGAGCATTTCATATCTTTCCAAGTATCCCAAGCAATGAGGTGTGGCACTTGAAACATTATGATTAACATTGATGCAAAATAGGATACTATCCTGCATCAAACTGATGGCCCAGTTCTTTCCCCTGTGACAACAGCTAGCAGGATTTTGGGACCCACTCATAATTTCCCTTCAAAAATATCTTGCAGCAATGACTTTCATGGCTTATTTATGTGCGAGGTGTAAAGTACTGCCACACTGGAAAAATGCCAAATGCAAACAGCTAAATATCGTATAAATGTAACTATGCATTGTGTTTTTAAAGTAAGAACGATAGTCTAAAAATAAAGAGCTATTTCAGAATGCAGTGTTGGAAAGAATCTCGGTACTGTACTTATTCTAATTTTTTCCTCTTGCAGTTCTCAGTCCCTCTGTGCTAATGCTTAACTTATCTACTCAAGCTGGCCCTATCAGCCAAAGTTGTGTTAAATCACTTTGTATGGAATGCTGGAGCATGGCCTGACAACAGCACAACATGTAGTGACTGAATCTATGTCCTCTAAGCATGTTTATAAACAGAAGTAGAACACCAAAACTGAGAGAGAAAACAGTTTATAATCCAGGTGACACAGGAGCAAGAAGTGTGGGGGATACCTATATCTGTAAACTGTTTTGATTCCCCTGACTATGAAGAAATGAGAATTGGCACCTACACAGTGA